>NC_143012.1:304182278-304519681 GCF_055824585.1 Amblyomma mixtum | reverse complement strand
CTGCTCTGAAAAATTTTATATTTTAAATGCTTCTTAGCCTATGCATTGTAAAACTAAGTTCGAATGCTTAGAAGCTTTATCACTGGTCTAGGCTGCAGTCCAGATTTGACTTGAGGCAAAATTGTTGGCCAGGAGACACTACTGCTGACACACAGTGACAGTGAACAGCTTTCGGAGCTGATGGAGTGTCAGCACAACAGAACCTTGTTTATAAAGCAATTCTGTGATCTTTTTGTCTTTATATTATTTTTACATAAGTGACAATGCCCAGCTGAAAGCACTTTTGTCTGCAAGGAGTACTTCAGCCAACATAAGTAACGTACAAATCTGCACTTATAAACACTGTAACTAGTGAGCACCAAACTTGCCTCTTTACTAGTCACTGCCTGCTGCCTATTTAATAAGTGCCTGAATTGCTACATGGTTGCTTTGGGCATTGTACGCAGATTTTTGGTAGCATTGTGTAGAAACTTCATGACCAGAAGGGCACCAAAGGACTTTTGACTGCATGTTAAAAGCAAATGTTACTCATATTGTTACCAGACCGCACAACATATCTACATGACATACCCAATGGCTTTATGGATAAGTGACCGTAAATAAGAAAAGCAGATCAGGCAAAACAACTTTAAGTGGCACTGACAGAGCTACGCTACCTTGGTTCTGAAGATTATGTGTCTGTGCATGAATAACTGAGTTATTCATTCATAAAAGGAGTAACCAGGAAAGGGCACCATGAGCAAGTGCTCCTTTGAAAATGCTGCATGCATATCAGGAACTGTATAGTTGATCTGTGACCAGTCAACAGCTGACAAGTTCTCTGAGTCTCTTTCACATCACTACAATACCACCGCCTGTGACCAGTTGGCTCAGACACTTAGCAGCGAACCTTAAACTGCCAGACATCACCCCGGACACCTAGCTCAAAGCAACGACACAGAGCTGCATTCTATCACTAAGTTGAACAACTTGCCTACATCCTGACTTTCTGTGTCACACACTTCACAGTAATTTGTACATTGGTGTAAGGTGTTATGCCCAAATCAGGTGGAGCACACTACTGTTTTCTAGACGAGTTAGTTATACATGGTTTACTGGCATGAAAACAGGCGCAATGTTCACACTATGGGCAGACATGTGGGTGAACATTGTCCACCGGCATGTTCTGGACAAGGATGAGGAGATAATGGACACAGAACCACAAGCTGTGTGAGCATGCAAAAAGATAGTACAATTCATACCTTCTTGTGGCAGTGTGCCAGGCAACAGAGATGAGCATGTTAGCCACTACATCCACAGGAATGACGTCAGCTAAGAAGTCTTTCTCCACAATCACCGACTGTAGTAAGCCTGTACCACACTGCAGAAAAACACATAGGTTAGGCGTCAGTATCACATCACCTTCAGAAATTTCGACCACTTCACTGCTGCCAAAGTTCAGGGTCACAGAACTGAATGCGGCATACTGCTGAGGTGGTAAGCACTTGATAGATACTCACCGAAACTATGATGCCAGTGAAGCCATTGTAATTGTCTATCCAGCCCTGGGGATAAAATTAAATCAAATAGTTATAACCAGTTATGCAGTTCAATATAACATTAAGCTTTTGAAGTGCAGACTGTCTTGGAACTCATATAAAACTGCCGTCAACACTACAGCGCAGCCGGTGCTATGGTGCTAGTGAGCTAAGCTATCCGAACTCAGCTACATAATCAAGCACTGCATAATATTCATAAAATTTTGACAAAAACAGTTCAAATATCATCTGATATACCATTCACTTTGACTATGACTGTACACTACTGCTGGGGGAACATTTTTTTTTCTTACCGGGAAGGGCTCCCTCCACGAGGCAGTGACAATGGAAGGCCGGACTATGGCAACTGGAAGCTTTTCTCGCTCGTCAAGCACCAATGATTCAGCTAGAGCCTTGGTAAGAGTGTAAGTGTTTGGCCGCTGCCCAAGTAGGAAACCACTCATGGTGTCCATCATCTTATCATCCATCCACCTGTTCCAAGAATCCAGTAGGCACTGTTGTTCACCACTGTTTACTCACTGAGAGGAAAATACTAGGAACACGGGTGGGCATCAGTGGTTATCAGTAAGGCCTTTTATTTAGAGCTGTATATAAAACAATAAAAAAGTTTTACGCCATTCACACTCCCATTATATGGTTTGCATTGCATTGTAATCATTTACAACTATTCTACTTCCTTACTTTGACTTTGTAATCAACTAAATAGGTGACGCATAGGTGGGAATGTAATTATGCAATAATATTATATTGTGCTTTAATTAAATTGACATTTCTAACTAAGCCACTGTGGCATGTGAGAATTAGAGCGAGACATACTTACTGAGCAGCTTCAATAATTTTTTTTGGATCTACAGGAGGAGGGTATATCACCTCATCTACTTCAAGCTTATCACAGTTGCAATATGCTGTTGATACATGAACAAGAGCCTAGAAAAAAAAAACAGGAAAATTATGTGCAGAATAACGAACAGGTACGTGCAATGAAATTCCACAGATATGACCTCAATCCATGTACACAGCACGTCATAATGAACATGCAGTGCAACCATCTTCGTAAGCACGAGTGAACATGCATTGATAAACAGTTTTCAGTGACTCACACAAAGGTTTGGCATTTGTTTACAGAGGTCCACAACGCGCCGTGTACCCAGAACATTGAGCTGAACTGCCCGTCTGAAAGAGAATTATGAACAGTGTCACAAATCACACCTGTAGCTGCTCTTAATACACACATCAAGTCCAGGAATGAGGGAATACATAATCTCTGTAGCTAGCTTCAAAAACATGACAAATCCAGCAAGTGCTAAATTCTCATTCATTATTTAATTTTAAATATGCCATCATTTACCAACATTTTGAATGCAAGTATTTAAGCAAAACGTGGCAACATTCTGCAAATGCATCCAAAACGTTCAGTACATCCACATCCCTGAGCAAGATTTTCAATGCACTTGATCCACTTTTGTTGTTCACTGCATAAACTACCTAATAAGTAGTAATGCTTTTAGCTACTAGCCGGTAGCACAGTACTGCCAGCTTTGTCGGTTAAGATTTAAATGTAGTTTCAACAACAGGGGAGGTCCTTTTGCTTCTTGTTCATGTCTTGTCAGAACAAAATGTAAACAAATTTCTTGATGCAACTCCTAGTAAAAGCAGGCAACTCTTGTATATGTTGTATATGGTGCTAAACAACCTCTCTTGAATGCCAATAAACAAAGTTGGCACAGATTTCCACACTTAGGGAGAGCTTCTTGTCCGACTCACTTGAGAGGTTCATCGAACTTGACTGTGGCAGCTGAGTGGAAGACGACCGAGACATTTGCAACCAAGGTGTCCTGGTCATTTGTTCTGAGTCCCAGGTTTGGCTGAGTCAGGTCTCCTGCTACTGCCTTAACTTTTTCAAGGGCCCCTGGCTGCTCTTGCTTCAGGCGCTCAAACACCTAGGTACAGAAGCACAGTGAGTTGAGTACGAGCTATAATATTGGCAGCCACACTTTCTACTGCATCTTGTTGACCTATAAGCTAATCTGCCAGCACATACGCTGTTACATTTGTGGGGCTTCTTATACAGCACTAAGAGCATGTGGCGAAATCACTGTCAGCATCTGGGTATGTATATGCCTTAATATAGGAAACTGGAAATAAAACTGCCAACAACAGACTATCAGCATCACAGCAAAGGCCGATTAGAACACTAGATAAAAATATTTAGACAAGGTAACATTCATGACAACGGATAATATCCTACCTTTTCACGAGATTTGCAAAAGAAAACCATCTGTTTGCATATTTTTCAAGTATCAAGCGATTACAGAAGAACTGTTGGTCATTACCTGAAGAGATACTGGTCACTATTTGTGTAGGGCCTTTGCTGTTGTAGACAAACCACAAATAAATTATGCTAGCGAAAGAAGTAGTAGATTTGCAAGTAGCTTGCCTTAGATTTGAGCATTGCTTCAAGTCTCGCTTCAGGTCCTTCTCCGCTCTTGCCTCGTACAAGAAGGTAGACCTGCTTCACACCGGGACAAGATCGGAGCACTTTCTCCAGCAGAACCTGAAATGTAGAAGCATGCACAGTGAGTCCACAGTACTTATCAAATGCAGAAAGCTTGAAATGTGCACACATGACTAGAACAGAGTTTGGAAAAAAGTGCTTGGTTCATCTATGCACCCAGCACCATTCTACGCTTAATAAATGATTGCCTTCCTCCATAAGGTAGTTAACTTATTTGGTAAAAGCCTTTAATTATTGATGTGATATGCTATGATGAAACAGCAGATGATATGGTGATGTCATCAAAACATATGCATTCAAGAAAGTTGCCAATACATATATAGCGTATACTCTGTTTATACGCCACAATTTAGATTGGGCTTTTTTGAAAGAAGCTTTAAGACTGCAAGTTATTTTCAGAGTACCACACAGCACCTTGACAGTAGATGCCAGTGACTTTAATTTTTTAATTTTCGCAAGTGTCAACACACTAACCAAAATGCTGTCAATTTTTTCAGTGCTATCATATAGCAACAGGCAAAGTTTTGCTAACTGTATTTACAAAATACATACATATTCATGAAAGTCACTTCCCTCTACTGACATCAATCAACACATCACTTTCATTTGGCCATGTTGAAAAGTTCCAACAGATATACATATATTTTTCTGTGGACAGAAAGAGCTTGTTAATTTGAACCTGCCATTTCAATGGTGGATAGTTCAACCCAAATCACTGATAGGAATAAAAATGGCATTATATATATATGATGATAGAGGAGCCGGCCAAGAAATTTGCTGTTGAAGTTTTGGGGCAACAGCCACAGGACACAATTTGCTTAAACTGCTCATAATTAGGACCTCTATCATTAACACCTGTAGACAGCCGTGCTAAATAATGGCATATGATGGACCACTTAGGAGGTCTAATGGGGGTGGGGGCTGTGAAAGGGAAAAAGAGTACTCAAACAGCCTCACTAAAATAATGTAGCACCGCAAAAGTTATGCCTTGCCTTCCCAACTGGCATCCAAATCCGCAAAGCTATTTACTTTCAAGAACAGTTTATGATTGAGTGGTAGCTATCTGCCACATCTTGGCTGCTAATGTGAAAGGCTAACACATGGGCCCTGACTATTCGGGATTTTTATTCTATGTGGAAGCAGTTCACTGAGCTCAGACCCTCTTTTGTTTGTGTAAACTCTGACACTAAGGACAACTCTGTCAATTTTTTTTTTGTTACCAAAATCCGATAGTTCGGCATTTCATGGCTTTGCAGCCGCTTGTCCTGCAGCGAAAGATGCATTTATTTGGATTCAAAGCTGAAAAACTTTTTCCCGCTGTTCTAATTCAAACTATAGGGACTCTCCGATGACGAAATAGCTGAAAATGATGTAAACGGGGACTCTGTAATAGCTGGCAGGGAGTGGTGCAGCGTAGCAGCAGCTGAAATGAAGACTACCGCCGGCCGGAAGTTGAAAGCCTTTATCAGCCGTCATCGCTACGCTTACACTTGCGCCAGTGCTACGATGGATCCCGTTCCCGATACCTACAACAATGTTTTCGCAAATAACTGCGACCTCCACTTCAGCGACCTCATCTTCACACAGCGTGCAATGCTGCTGAGGGCTAAGGTGGCGGATCTGGCAGGATAGTCCTAGCACCGGGGAGTCGGCAGTGTCGGCAGCAAGCAAAGCTACTGGTGCGGCAGCTGCCACCGCCGAGCCACCATCACGACTAATGAGTAGAAACTTGTTACGTACGAGCATATTTAAACTGTGTAATAATAGTCCTCGTAGCGCTCATATTGCAGACAGCGTCATGGTACGTCGACGAAGCGAAAACGCCGAGCAGTGCATTTGCTAAAGTGGATGCTCATGCAACATTAGCTATCCACAGGTGTTTTCCAATTGTCGCAGGTACATGCCGCTACATGAACACTTAGAGGGGTACTTGGAGGTCCTCTAATACTCCTCACTTGTAAATTGAGGCGCGTCAAAAATGAAATCACGCCGGCACCCCAGACCAGGACGAATTTTAATTAACTACACTGTTTCTGAGAACGCTGTACAGCTTTCCTTTGTAGCCGTACGCTGCACTCGGGTGGATGCCACTGAGAAATTACTCCCTTGTTACGGGCACCCAAAGAGCTGCGAAGCATCATAACAGGTCGAAACTCAGCTGGCCGCCTGTTGCGCCACCAAGTAAAAGTTTTCTTTGCCTTCCAACATTCAGGTGTCTTTTCTCCATCATGATAAAAGTGCACTAGGGGTTTCAAAACAGAATTTATTGCTTCCATATCGATGAAGCGCATGACCTTCATGCACCTTTGTCAGCCTCAGAGATCTATGATGTCTTTTCTCCTATTTCATCGTCACGCTTGTACTTGCGAGGTTGGCCTGTGGCAGCGATACCTGCATTTTAAATCTTGTGCTTTTCTAGCTTACAAGAGCTCTGTTTCTAGTAAGAGCGGTCTTTTTGTGGTTAGGAGCTGGTATTCTATCGATACAAGCCAACTTAAATTTCTCCTCAGTGTCTCTTTAAAGGAGTATAGACACCTAATTTTGGTGGCATGTTTTCTTCTCTATAGTGATGTGGAAAACACTATTATGCATGAATCACCATGTGGTATTTGCCTACGACCACAAAATAATTTATAGTCGAATTTTTCTGTCATGCTGTTTCAGTTTCGGTTTCAACAGCTGAATGATGGCTGTGACATTAGAGAGAGGTTATAGGTCACGTGAGGCATGGAAAAACTATGATATAATTGCTGCTTCATCATTTTAATTCACTACAGTGCTAAAGCCAGCCTTCCTCAACATCCGTAATGACAACGTATGTAGAAGCACCGATTATATTGCAGTGTTTAATGCCTCACGTGACCTATAACCTCCCTTTGACGTCACAATCATCATTCGGCTGTTGAAACCAAAATTGAAACAGCACAAGAAAGCAATTCCACTATATAAATTATTTAGTGGTCGTTGGAGGATACCACTTGGTAATCCGTGTATAATAATGCCTTACGCCTCATTACAAAGAAGAAAACACGCACCCGAAAGTTAGCTGTCTATACTCCCTTAAGAGTAGTGGTGTCGACAACGATGGTATCCAGGAAGTACAACCAACCATGACTGAAATGGAAAGTGCGCTTTGCCTCACAGGTCCTTTTCATAAAAAGACAAAGTCTTACAGTGTGTTCACATCTGAACTGCAAAATTGTTCATATGCTGTGTGCTTCCAAGTGCAAGTACAAGATGCCACAGTTATATTTATTTTAGACATACTGTATTTACTTGCGCAATGCATTTTTTTTTTTTCAAAATGTTTGTAAAAATTTGGGGGTTTATTTATTATGGAAAAATATATCGCCAAAAATTTACCATAAAATTTGGCACAAAAAATAGTGGGTGCACTAATCACGCGAGTGCGTCTATTATGAAAGTAACTAAAATACTGGTCACCTTGTCACAAATTTCCTACAGTCCTTTACCTTGACCTCTAGGCAATCTGAACTGATTTCGCATGACCGAAGCAGGTCAACTAGCAAAATTTAACTTTACTAGCAATGCTAGAGAGGTCGGGGACAGAGTGCATACCTTTCCTATGAACCCTGTTCCTCCTGTGAGGAATACCACTTGGTCCTGGTAGAACTGTGCAATTTCAGACGCATCCTTTCCTTCAGGAACCACAGCTGATGATGGGCTCTGCTGTGGCTGGCACCCTTTCGCCGCCATTGTGGACTCTCCCTGGATAACTGTAACACACAAGAAACCAAACGCTTTTTTTAACTGACCTGCTGCAGAAATCAACTTTCAATTCATAGTCTTTGGTTCTGGAGTGGAGAATTTTCATGTTTATTACAGACAAAGTCAGTAACAGTATTGCTGCTCATATATGACAGCAGTAACTGCTAAAGATAAAGTAAGGTGGACTGCACATGCTATTCATGAAGGTCAACCCACAGTAATATAATGCATCAAGTACACTCTTCAAGCATACTTGTGCTAACAATGTAGTTTACAAAAACTTCACCAGCCATACAGGGGCTTATTATTAAAATAAAGTCATTTTTCTGAATAAATGCCATGAGTTTGAGAACTGATTGAAGAACCTATGGCCAAAACCAAACTACAACCCAAACCTGTGCCTAGTGGTTATAGCATTGACAGTGTGTGGTGTTCTGCAACTTCTATCCCTTTCCTCCTTTGTCAGCTACTGTGATCTACTGCGATTTCATGACATAAGAAAGCTCAGTCAACAACACTATGGTTTTCAATACACTGACAGTACAGCATGTTACTTTTTTAGATTCAGTTTGGTACAGCAATTCTTGCCTGAAAAGGCAGTGATTCCAATATGCGCAAGTTTATATACGCTTACATAACTTCTTGCAGTTTTGCGACATGTATAACAAAAACTGAGTAAAGGAAGTACGTTTTGTTTTATGCTTGAACATTATGGCATCCAAGTCAAGCTGTTACGAATTTGATTGACATCATGTGCAATGCCCACAGGCTGTTTCAACCTAACTGAAACCAACATTTTTTAAAATAGGGTTTCCGAGGTATAAAAATTGCATCTGTGGCACTGTAATGCTAGTTTGTGTGGTGGACATCAGAGAACAGGTAGGTGAATCCTTTTAACTGTAGTGGTATACAGCTTAAAAGGAACAGCAGTGGACAACAATGAGACATGGCCCATCGGCTCCCATATTACACTGCTGACCAACCACAACAGTAATAAAAGTCAGCTTTTTAATGTTCTGCTACATCAAACAAGGCAGAGGCAACAAAATTCCTGAGCTGATAGCTTCTTGTGATATGCTTGTTTGGGTCACACAAAAAACCAACAACTTGCAATTTTTTTTATGGCATAGGAATTCCCTGTGGTGGCCATGAATGTGGGCGGAGCTTCGTTGTAGATTATGTTGTACCCAACCGAAATGAGCTGGTTGAATAATTTCTGATATTTAACTTTTTAACATTTGCAGTTAGATGCATGGGTAGAAATGTGTTGCTGGCCATTATTAACAACCATACCATTTTTTAGATTTTAGAAGATGCGATTATCTTTGGTTCTGTGGCTCCACAGATTTGGTCTTCACACCCGTGCTTCAAACACTGCGCGTCACTGGCGCGCGCGCTGAAACGGCCATTAATCGATGCCGCTTTTAAGTTTCCCGCCCTTCGCCATTGGCTAAAGCGATGTCACTCCCTAGTATTCGGCCATGGAAGAAAAAAAAAAAAAGTTCTTTTTTTACCCTCCTTGTCTTCGGCCAATAACCAAGAAACCAAGAGGGAACGTGCGACATAGCGTCACTTAGCCAATGAGAAAGGCGGGAAATTCAAAAATTGCATGATTCCATTTGGGAATCATTATATACCAGCTGGCGTCACATCACTCTACAGCGCATGCACCAGGTGACCACCTTTCCTGCCCGTTGCAGTGCTAAAATGGTAAATTGGTTTTTGAGGAAAGGAAATGGCGCAGTATCTGTCTCACATATCTCGGTGGACACCTGAACTGCGCCTAAGGGAAGGGAGGAAGGTGGGAGTGAAAGAAGAAAGAGATGCCGTAGTGGCACACCGGCTCCAAAAGGTGCCCCGGCTGCTTCCATCCAAACGCGGCCTCGGTCGGGTTCGCACCAGGGTACTCCGGCTCGGCTCGGTAGACGAGCGCAGCCACCGCGGCGGGTTTGCGGTGCTCGCCAAACTTAGTTTAAGAACAGTGGTGCGCGCTGCTCAAACCCATTTTGAAAATTGAAAATTGTTTCTTCTTGGGGGGGGGGGGGGGGGGGAGGAAATGGTGCAGTATCTGTGCACATATCTCGGTGGACACCTGAACCGCGCTGTAAGGGAACGGAGGAAGGTAGGAGCGAAAGAAGAACGGTGCCGCAGTGGAGGTAAAAATAAATTGTTTTTTGAGGAAAGGAAATGGCGCAGTATCTGGCTCACATATCTCGGCGGGCACCTGAACCGCGCCGTTATAGCGCCGTAAGGGAAGGGAGGGAGGGAGGTGTTGAGTGAAAGAAGAAAGAGAGAAAGAGGTGCCGTAGTGAAGGTCTCCGGAATAATTTCGACCACCTGGGGATCTTTAACGTGCGCTGACATCGCACAGCACATGGGCGCCTCTTGCGTTTCGCCTCCATCGAAACGCGGCCGCCGCGGTCGGGTTCGAACCCGGGTACTCCAGCTCGGTAGACGGGCGACCACTGAGCCACCGCGGCGGGTACCCGAAATAATTTCGACAACTTGGGGATATTTAACGTGCACTGACATCGCACCGGGCGCCCTTTCCTCATTTCCATCTTCCTGAGCGGACGGCATGTGCGGCATGTCCGCGGCATGTGCGGCACGGACTGACGTCAACTGGTGGGCGTTGCAGCGCGCGCGCAAAGACACGCGGCATTTGAAGCGCACGTGTGAAGGGCAAAATTAGTTGAGCCATAGCGCCGAAGGTAGTCACGTTTTAAAAGTGGTATGGCTATTATTAACGGCCAGCTAGAAAACCAGGAGCCTAACTGTGGCAGTTAAAAAGTAAATTATTAGAAAAGTTTTAATCAGCTATTTGTTTTATGATCTCCGCCAACACTGGTGTTACAATGACACAGACGCAATCTCTAAGCCTAAAAAAAACTTAAAATTCTAGTTCACCTTCGCTGAAACAGCCTGTATGTTAACTCTATGATATAAGGTGCCTGTATGCATCACTAACTAACATTTAAAGCGGCTTTTCCCTGTCAAAGTACCCCCTCCAGCCAATGACGTCGGCCGATTCTCATTGCCCTGCTAGGGTGACAATGCAGGGAGTGGCAGATGAAAGGTGATAGTCCCCTCCCTCCATAGTCGGGGATAGACCCCTCTCCCCATGGTGGCACCGCTCCCTGCATTGTCACCCTAGCAGGGTCACGAGAATCGGCCGACGCCATTGGCTGGAGGGGGGGGGGGGGGGGGTTCTTTGACGGGGAAAAGCCGCTTCGTTCTTAAGTTGTATCCGACTATAACATAGCATAGGAAAGCGCCGTCCACTAATTTTTAAAAAGATAGGCCTTTGTAGGCAATAAAAGGTGGCTTTTGCAGTATAGTGACATCAGTGTTGGCTGACGTCAGAAAAAAAGGTGGATCATGTTAGTTAGCATGATGCCTCTTTTTCCTGATGTCTGTCAATACTGATTTTACTATGGCGCAAGAGCCATCCTATTACCTCAAAAAGCCTAGCCATTCTTCAAAATTGTAGTGGCGTGCTTCCTTGAAACGCCTGGTTTAAATGTGGCCAAGATAAAATTGCCCCACCCCTGAGGTGCGAAAATCGGCAAGGGATATAGTCCAGCCCACGTGAGCCCCCCAGATCTAAGCTAGCCTTGGTTATAGCAAAAACAACAGCCATATTAGCAATTTATTGTTTAATGCCAGGCCAATAAATGTAACACAGTTGGACACGACATGCATGACAAGGCCAATATCAGTTTTCACTCACACTTATTACAAGGTCAACCATGAGGTGGGCAGCGCTGAACGCCCTTCGATATGTAGTCAGCCGCAACGTGATACTTAAATATACAGCACCCATCCTCTCACCCAGGGACCACAACACACATCGCCAGTTTTTTTTTTTTTTTTTCTAGACAACCCCCGTTCATTCAAGGTCACGCAGTGAATTCTGGGACAACCTAGCGGCGCGCACCGACTCCACAGGCGCGGTGCAAGTGCCCTTGACTTGCAGCGCGCCTCGCACGTGCTCTCCGGGGGAAACAGGAGAGGCACGCGCCGTCACGCCACTGAAAGTCAGCTCGCCCAAGACATCACGTTCCCCTCGCGGTAAGAGCCCATATCAAATTCGAGAGGGGGGAGGGTGCAGATCGATTTCGACTCCACTGTCGCTTCCCCTTCCTCCTCCTCCTTTCCTGGCTTCAAACGCCTCCCGCAGGTCACGTGCGGGACACCCCGGCCCTCTTCAGTTGGCCTAAAAGCTCCGCGCACGCAGTTGACGCGTCGTGGCGAGGCTTAAATCGATTCCGAGCCGACTAGACAGGTATCGAGAGCGGGCATGCAAGTGACTGGAGCCCGTGTAGGGGCCGGCTTTTCACACTGGGCCCATATGGTGGCCGATCGTCGTGTACATACACCGAGCAGCGACGATCGAATCTCGGGGTGCGTGGATACCAATTAAGACTCGACCGCGCCTACGCGTTTGTGGAAGCAAAGCGCTAATTAGCGAGCGCAGGAATGGGCGATTACGGTAGCGGAGGCGGCGGAGCTTAATTGCGTCAGGTTTAGGCCAGCATATTCGCCGTGTAGCGTTAAAACAATAGGACTCATATGCGTATATAAGGCGCGTCGCTGTGGGCACACGTTTACTCTCGTTTCGTTTTAAATTAAACGCGACTTTTTCGACAGTGTCAAATCAGTAGCAGATTTTAGTAATGCCAAAGTTTTCCGAAATTTGACTGTTAAGAAAAGCGTCGTAACAGCGATACGTTCGTTACTGCTTTTCAGCAAATTTTCTGTTCTGTTTTTCAGTATCTCAACGCGGAAAAAAACTAGACGTCGTCGCGTCTTCTACGTGTTTTTGAGCTGCTTTCGCGCTTCGCACCTCAGAGATGCACGTCAAAATATTTAATGCAACAAAAAGAGAGCCAAAATATATTAGGTAGCATTTAATGCGAAACATTCCGTTATGAAAATTTCGATGATTTTGCTGGTTTTTTTCTCTGAGCCGCACGTACTTCAAGCTATATGCAGCATTAAACGATAGCGCTTCTGACGGCCACAGCTACAGTATACATGTGGCCATAAGTAGTGGTCTCAGCCGTATTAATATACGACTTTGACGTTTGGTGTTTTTCATTTTTGATCTTGTAGAGCGCAAAAATATACTCTATTGTCATATATTTTTGCAAACAACAAAAAAATTTCATTTTATCACGCTTTACTATCTTGCGACACCGTGGTTCTGCGGCGCGGTCTACAGTCGCTCTAGATGAAAAAAGATGCAGAGAGACGGCGATTAATAATTCCACATGAAGATGAAGCTCATGCACAGTACTCCCACTAATTAAAAAAAAAATTGATGTCGTAGGGTTCAATACAGAAATGTGCTTTAAAAAATAATACATCTATTCACGCATGACGATTACAGCAAATGGAGCAAACGTCGCGGTACGACAAGCAGGACGCGATATTGCATATATTCTCCGCAATAAAGATGCGTCTGAGAGGCAAATGTGAACCCGATATGATGGGTCTCTACAAAATGGGGACCTAAAGCCACGTTGCTTTGTTCATAAAATTTCATCACACAAGGGATTTCACAAAACTCCATGAATTGGCAAAGCGTTTAATTCCTGCATGTATTTGTTTCAAGCCCTCGTTACTGACGACAGCCCCAGTTGCTTTAGCATGTCTCTCATTTGTGTCACCGAAAATTAAACGCAAACTATATTGGCCGGGAATTATTTCAAGAGCAGAATTAAGCGCCCGTTCACAAGCGCAGCGCATGAGGCAGCATGATGACGTACGGCTGTTCGAGTGTCGGGAGCGCTGAATGTGCTCTACCGGTTTAAGCCGAACACACCTTCCAGCGAGCCAGCAAAACGGACAGAGGCATCAGAGACAAGGAAAAGACAGCATCTTCCCCCGCCCCGCTCATAAAGAAAGCACGCACGCACAAACGTGACATGTACAGCCGATTCTGTCGCAAATGCCGACCAAGAAGAAGCCGGCACGAATATTCTTGGCGCGGCGCCCGCAGTGACCGAGTTCATCACGCACCTATCGAATAAGGGCATAAAGGTTATGCGGCGACGGTCACAGATGCCCGCTGCGAATAACGCAACACCTCATGCGGTGCGCGATTCCGCGTCGGTGCCCATTCACGCGCAGAAGGGGAGAACGCGCGCGCGTGTACGCGATCGAGCGAAGGCCGTTTTATCATGCACGATAACAGCGGTTCCGCCTTTTCGCGCACTCCTCGGCTGTAGGGCTCAATGGCTCTGCATGTTTGCCTTCGCGCGCTTGTATCGCACCGCATTACGCAAGCGTCTGTGTTCTGTTGGAGCACCGTGTCTTGGAGTGTTGCTGTTACAGCGCCTGCCAAGAGATGGCGCACGCTATACGCATGCGCTAAAGCGTGCCGTCCCGCTAACGTCCGGCGGGACGGCAGCACGTGCTATAAACTTAAATATTAACGCCCGTTTCCAGTTGGCAATTATACCGGCTTTCATTTGCTCCTATTGACGAGCTACACTGCAGAGCATGCAAGCGTGCGGCGAAACCAGCTTGCCAGAAAGTGACAGAAACGAAGATTAAAAAAAAAAAAAAAGAGCAGCTCTGCGGTGGCTTCGTGCATTGCGATGCTGAAGGCCGAACGCTCGAAAAAAAAAAACAAGAAAACACACAGGCACACTTACTTCCATTATGTGTAGGCGTTGGCAATGCAACAGCTTTTGGAACTTCATGCCTTTGCCAGAAGTGACTGGTGGGGCTTGGGAAACCCCAGGTTTCTCTTCACGAGCTTTTCCCGTACACCACCTGCTTCCTGGTGACTTTAGACAGAGAAACCTTGTCTGGCGACGTCACTTCCCTCCAGCCAATGGGCATTCTCCCGTCTAGTGACGTCATGTCATTCCAGCCAATAAAATTTCTCCTCTCTGGAGACGTCACTGATGACGTCGCTGCCCGCCAACCAATAAACATTTTTCTGGACAACGCCGTACGGTCGCCACAGACTTTTTGCTCCGGTGAGGCTTCTACTCTGTTGTATAAATAAATGCGGACGCTGTGACAGCAGAAAGAGGACTTAAAAAAAGAAGAAAATGTCGGGGACGCACAGAGGACGTATTTTTCTTATTTCGAATGGGAAGTGCTTCTGTCCAGCTGAATGTCTCCCTACACTGACTGACTAGGTAACTTAAAAAAAAAAGGGGGGGGGGGGGATAAAAAAAGTTGCGATAATTTTCTCTGGTTAAAACTACAACCGCGATCATACGGCTGATCAAAAAGAGTGCAGCATTCTTTTATGTAGCCACGAGTCATGAAAACAATCAGCTGGAAAAAAGAACAGCTCCACCTCTTCGACAAGAGCAGCGGTACACGGACAACGCACGTGGCGGAAATACGAAGGCTACCCCGTTTCCGGAGACAACGGTCCCTGCACTGCACGTGCCGCAGGACGTCCCGCGCGAAGCACAACAGTTCTCACGGCCTATATTATTGAGCAGCAAAACAACTCGACCATAGCCCGTGCAGTACACCTGCGGTCGAGCGAAAGTTCGCCGAACGAAGAGCCGTACTTAGTGCAGCTCTTTTTCCTACGCTACGCTTCACGTCGATGCAGTTTCGCTCTACCGGACAAATATACCATGTTTTCCAAAGCTCATTACTAGATTGCCCAGCACCATATTGTCACGTGACGATGACGATATACACAACAGCGGGTCGACGGAGGCTTCAAAAGTGAATTGACTATGCAGACAGAACTTGTTCCCGCAACGAAAGGAAGTAACTTGGGGCTGCGCTGTTTGACACGCTATATACACCCTTCTAATTTTTTAACGGTATCACGCGAGCATCGACCGTTCGCTTGATCAGCGCCCAATGACGGAACGAATCGGCAAACTCGCCGAGAGTTGCCGCATGCGCACGAAACCCAGGCCGCGGCGGCCGTCGTCTGCAGGGCTGTTCCTGGAGCTGCGCACTGCCCCCGACCCTTTCCTTCGCTTACCGCTCTACCTGTCATTTTTTATCTCCCGCTTATCAAAATCGTGGGCCAGAGCCATATCCGCATATAACTGCAAACAAAACAAGAGCAAACGAAAGATTTATCGCAAGGTTCGTTCGAGACACGCTGAGTAAATCTGTTTGCAGCTGGGCGGCACGTGGCTTCTCATGAATAACGGCGGCGCGTATGCCAGCAGTATTACTGTCGAAGGAAAGGGTCGGGGTTGCGCGCAACTCCTGGAACAGCCTAGCAGACGACGGTCACCGTGACCTGCATAGAGTTTCTTACTACTACCTAGAGGGAAAGCTGGCGGCGCTGCACTTCAGCCAACATGGACGCTCAAAGCATCATGGGGCGGTGAGCTACTTGTTGCGGCACAGTCGTAGTTTTTCGGGAACACAGAGTGACAGTACTAAGGCGTTTCATTCCGAAAACGTAGTTCGTGTGTGCGCAGACGACTTTCGCGCGATAGCAGTGTGCAAAAGCCATAGTAGTGAAGACGCGACGACACACGACGCCAATAAAAGGTTTTACTCTTCCGAAATGCCATTAAAAAACCTCTTAAAGTATCTAAACAACAACATTTTTTCTGAAAACATATTTACTTTTAAAAGTGCGCCTGTTAATTACGAAATATTAGTTTTTTTAGTGTTCATCCCTTGGCCAATAGGAAAGCTAGTCATGTCTTATTTTAGGCAAACTTTGCACTTAAATGCTTTTCTGCTCGTTTGTTGCAATCATTAGACAAGATATTGAATGTTAGGACGTTTGTAGCTATCAAACAGCTTTATTTTTTTATTATTTTTTGGCCAAAAGTTACAGTTCCGCAACAAGTAGCTCACCGCCCCATGATGCTTTGAGCGCCCATGGTGGCTGAGGTGGTCACGTGGGGTCTCCATGCAAACTCCCATAGACGGCTTGCCAGCTTTCCCTCTAGGTAATAGTAAGAAACTCTATGGTGACCTGGCCTTCGTGCGCATGCGGCAACTCTCGGCGAGTTTGCCGATTCGTTCCGTCATAGGGCGCTGATCAAGCGAACGGTCGATGCTCGCGTGATACCGTTAAAAAATTGGAAGGGTGTAGACAACTGCGTACAAATCGAACTCTCCGCATTTTCTGGGGTCGGGTTGCGCCTGATTTCTTTGTTTCAGGTGATTTTCGCATTCTTATTCTCGTAAATAAGCAGTTTTTTTCTTTTGGCCATGTAACGAACACCGTAAATATTTTGCGAAACAGTGAGCGGGATATGCCACGCCGCCCGCCATTTTTGTTCAGATATGTTTTGTGAACAGTAGTAATAATTTTTTTTTTTTTGCAGTTTTAAGCGTAATGTGAAGCTTCGAAATTTCGAAATAGAAATTATTTCCACGATCCTTCGGATGGTTACTTGATAAGTAGCGGCACTTCGATGTTGCAATTTTCATCCTTTACAACACTTATCCCTGCAAAAAAAAAAAAAATAATAATAATAATAAAAACCCAACCGCAAGTATCTTGCAGGCAGTCTAACAAAATGTCTTTCTTAATGCTTGGATATGATATATTCAGGCGGAAAGAGGGCTGCCGCGGTGTATTAGTGGTTATGATGCTCGGCTGCTGACCCGAAAGACATGGGTTCGATCCCGGCCGCGGCGGTCCAATTTCGATGGAGGCGAAATTCTAGAGGCCCGTGCACTGTGCGTTGTCAGTGCACGTTAAAGAACTCTAGGTGGTCGAAATCCTCCTGGGCTCTTCACTACGGCGTCCCACATAGCCTGGGTCGCTTTGGGACGCGTTCAACCCCATAAAACTATAAAAATCTATATAGGCGGAAAAAATACTTCATTTCGATGGAAACAGAAAATGGCGTGTCATAGGGTTAGACTTGACAAATAACTTTTTAGATATTAAGGTGCAGTGTCGAGAACAGTACTGAGCACTTTCGTGGTCACGATCATTGGTGATTAATCGTGTGTAGCAGGAACGCTAAATTTGGCAGCGAGTCCCGTGAAGCGACGGTGTAAACGATCCGCTCAGCTATAGGGCGATAAAACTGACTGGAAAAAAAAAAAAACAGAAGTGTGTTCATGTATATTGGGGACAAAAGTGGTATACTCCACGCGGCGGGAGCCGGAGCTACGGAAAACTGCGTATGCAACGCCATCTACAGGCGGAATCTGTGATCGAGACAGCCAATGAGTGACCTTTATGATCAGCAGGCGTGCCGGTTGGCTCGCTTCAATGTTTCGTGCTTTAGCTCGCCAAAATGCCGCAGTTTTCGGCTGCTGCGGCTCCCCCCGCGTGGAGTATACCACTTTTGTCCCCGATAGTACGTTGGTGCGTCCCTGCGAACACGAGCTGAATGGGTGCGCGTAACGTAAGCAACACCGGCGTGAATGTAGTACGTCCAACGTGGGGCAACTCCCCCATAATATCTGCGACGCACACGCCCGTAACTCGGGTTTATTGTGTCAGCCGCTTTCAGCGCGGCCGCGGCCCGCAGCACTCCATCTGGTCTCGGCAGCAGATAGAGTGGGACAAATGCATCCGCGTAGGCCGGGCAGGATGCAGCGAGCCAGCGCCACTTCGCCGATACTCTCTTCCCTACATGCCGCGCCGTCGGAGTATAGATGGGTACTGATCTCATCGCTGCGGCACCCCGATCAGTTCCATGCCCCGTCCGCTACAAACATCCGCCGCGTATGCCCGCGTCAAGTCAAGGGATACAATGCCCAGATCAAGCAAGAGAGAGAATAAACTTTATTTATAGTCTTTGAAGACTAATGCTCTTGCCCTCTTCTCCAATCAAGCAGACTTGCGTTATTACCAAGAGAGGAATAAGCCGGGCTAGTTGGTACATCATTTGAATAGAAGCAGCGCAGTAGACGGGACCAAGAAGAGAGAACACACAGACACAGCGCCTGTGTCTGTGTATTCTCTCTTCTTGGTCCCGCCTACTGCGCTGTTTCTATTCAAATTGCGTTATTAATTTCGCACACAGACGATATCGGGAATCGTGCCACACGAACGCATACGGCGTTTATAGGACGATTTCGTTGTCGGCGATTTCGCTAGCTGTTATCGCTTTGAGGGGAATATTTTGCGTTAAATAATTGCCACGCATGCAAGAGTGGTTAGCAACTCGGCACGGAGTGCGCACCCCTGTATAAAAGAAAAGAAAAAACAGAAAAGAACGAATAGCTTTACAGACGATGAAGAGAAAATGAGATGTGCAATGCTTCCCATGGGACTCAACCTGACCGCTTATGTTTGCAATTCTGACTCCACTAATAGTTAACCACCTCCTCCTTTCAATGAAGAACTGTGATCAATTATTTCATGACGACTGTGGTCATGTCTTCTCCGACCTACTCATGGGCACCTCCAGGCACGTATCCGAAGGGGGACCGGAGAAGCCCCCCACCTCATTCCCGGCTAACTTCAGCAAGAGCCATTCGCTAAAGGAAATTTTTGCTACAAAACATCTCGTCCGCACCCTGTCGCAAGAACCGGCGCTTTGCATTGCTTGATCTACTGCAGGCCCACCTGAGATCTAGCAGTGCAAAGCGCCGGTTCTTGCGACACCACCGTGTCTACCAACATAGTGAGCGGAACTCCGTTCCAACTTATTTGGAGAAGAATAATAGGCTTGACGTGTACGCTGTCCGTCGCTTGATGCGCAATCAGTGTGTGCAAAAATTCGCACTCCCTAGAACCACCTTGCTGACTTTGAGAAAGTAAGTATGATGCCCGCCTACCCTCAGTGGCTTCGTCCGACGTTCTACAGGCTCGTGCTAAGTGGCCGCGTTTTCGGCACCGATGACACAATGCTCCGAGACAGCGGCAAACATCTACTTGGTGCGAGGAAGCGCCACATCGGGTACACGGCCGGGGCTCATCGTGAGACCGCCCGTTTGGTTTACTATAGACTTCGAACGTCAGCGAGCCGATCGGACGAAACTGGTTGTGTCTGACTCGAGGGAGGGCAGTGTCCGCATATGCTGAGCGTTTTCCGCAGCGGCCTCAGCAGCAATGATGAAGTCTTCTGCTTCCTTTAACGACAGCGGGCCGCGGGTCAACAGGTGACGTCTTACGTCATCGTCCCGAACACCGCATACTATGCGGTCGCGTAGTATGCGGTCCAGCATCGTTCCAAAATTGCAGTTTTCGGCCAAGCGGCGAAGTGCGGCTGTGAAATCCCGAACACTCTCATCTTCTGCTTGTATTCACGTGAAAAATCGGTAACTGCATGCTGTTTCGTTGACTTGTGGCTCATAATAGCTCTGTAGATGCCCGACGACATCGCTGTATTGGAGGTCGTTGACGCTCTTAGAGTAGCACCGGCCTTGGAGAACCTAGACAGCGCTGTTGGATAGCGCGGCGACCAGAAGAGCTCGTTGTTTTGCCGTATCCGTGATTTCCTGAGCTTCAAAATACGCTTCCAAGCGTACCCTGTAGGCGGACCAGCCCCCTTCCTCCTCGTTGAAGGCAGGCGCTTGCCCCGGCGCCATCGCCTTTACGTCCGCTATTAGTAGCCGCGCTTCAAGGGCACCGCCCGCTACTGCGTAACCTTCGTCGCCACTGTTGTGTTCCGATTGACCCTCTCGGTAACACAAGCAAAATGAACGGGTTTTATTTCACGAGCGTCGTTTATATATCCTCTCAGGATGACGCCACGGGCAATAGGTAGATGCTATCGCTTGAGATGACGTCACGGACTTGCTGCCTGCGGCGGTTGGCGACACAGCAACTTATATCACTTATAGCCAATGATATAATGGCTATAAGTAATGCGTAGCCAGGAAGGTCCACGTAAAGGTTCACTTTAAACACAATAGTTGCGACAGTCGTATGAGCTCAGGACTTTCAGAAAGTGCTCGCTCGTCAGTTTGTACTTGCTTCATGTTCATGCTAAGGGGAACACTG
Source organism: Amblyomma mixtum (assembly GCF_055824585.1). NCBI lineage: Eukaryota > Metazoa > Arthropoda > Arachnida > Ixodida > Ixodidae > Amblyomma > Amblyomma mixtum. Next base: position 304,499,022 of record NC_143012.1, on the reverse strand, counting down.
AGGACAAATTGAAGTTAGCCTGTATCGATAGACTACCGCATGACAAGTGCACTGCTTTCACGAAAAACTGAGGTCTCTCAGTAAGCCAGAAAAGGTACAAAAATTACATACAGGTGTCGCCACCCCCGGCCATTGTCGAAAACAAACTGCGGTGCGCGAAGACAGTTCTCCGTCTGCGGATCCCTGAGGCTATAGGCTACACCCCTACTCACTTCAAAACGATGATCACAGAGTACTTCTCGGTCTTCACGTCAAAAGTTTGAATCAAGTGGCAGGAAAAACTTTTTTACACGATTTTCAAGGCAATAAATAAGTTGCTGCCGTATACAAACGTCAACTACATGATCGATTTTTACAGTGAACAAAAGTAACTGGATTCAGCTGACATCCTTGTCCCTTATCGCACCCCCCCCCCCCCTACCAAAGGAAAAAAAACACGCAAATACACCTTTTTGTTGTTGTTGGCGTCCTGGTTCTTTCTGGCATGAGGACGGGTAATTAGATATGCCCTGACCGTAATCGTTAGATGTCTGCAGCGGAGCCAATAGGTCGAAATAAACTCCTCTCCTGCAGTCGCCGGTTTCGATGGCTGTGGGATATTCGGACAAATGAAAGTGAAACGGAAAAATTTACATTATAAAGAAAATATGTGAATGACAGGACGGTTAACTCTGCTTATTAGAACGCAACTCTCAACTGCTGTTAGTGAGCCCGACAATTTGGAGGTTAATCCCCTCTGCAGCCGAAGTATTTCGATGGAGGCGAAATACAGAGCCGGCAGTGTGCTGACGTTCCAGTGGGCGTTTGAATCCTCACGAGACAGAAATTAATAAGGAACACGCTACTCTGTGGCGTGTCCCCGCGCCTTATTACCACGTGAGAATTCATTGATTATTAGCTAAAATTCAACAGTTGAATGAACTGCCACCGGAAATTTCAATAAAATGGAAACTCTGGACAGTCTGTAAAGGTTCGACATATTACAAGCAGCGGCGCGACAAGGGGTATAAGAATGGGAGTGACGCGAGAAGCGCTACAGCTACAAAGCAGAAAGGAGCGAAAAGGGAGAAAACTATCCCTTGGCACACACCCTTTTATAAAAGGGAGTGCGGTCGAGGACAGCTTAACCCATTTTTACTCCCATAGGCGTATTCGAGTTTAGAGTGTATACGACCTAACACTTACGATTTTAGTTGTAAGCGCGTAAGCGTCTCCTGTCACACTAGTATCTTCTGTATTTCGTATTTTCACGTTGCTGTTAGAAGTACTGCTGTTGAAAAGCCACCTGTAATAGGCTGCTTTGCAAAATAGCAGATTCAGCGGATCAGCGAATCAGCCCTCGCTATTGTTGTTAGAATGACTTATTCAGACTAAGTGCTAATCTGGATCTCAGTCCAAGTGTCTTCCACTGTGCTCGTCAAAGGACAGACCCAAGCGCAAATGCGCTTAGCTCGTTTACCCCGCGAAGGAAAAAACGGAGATAAAAAAAAAAACGCTCCTCAAGATTTCCTTTTGTACAGCGCACAGCTTTCCCGCCACCGCGAAACAAACTCAGGAAGAGGCTCTCGCGGTGCCTAAAGCGGTTAGCGGCAGTAACGGCTGCTAAAAGGGAACCGCTTTTTCACGGCGAACGGTCCTCCTTGAAGCCCTCTAGCGCGTCAAAGGGGGCCAAAAAGAAGAAGACGAGGAAAACGCAACAAAGCAAAACATGGGAGCTACTGAGTTTTTGTTGCTGTTTCTGAGTAGTGCACCGCAAGCAGATTTTTGCCTCGATTGTGCTCTTGAAAGACAAGACCCATTTCCTGGCAAGGAATCCTTGACGGAGACGAGAGAGTTCTCGAGAAGCCGATAGGAGAAAGGAAACGTTACGGAGCCGCAGCGGACAACACAAGGCGTCTCGTGTGATTGTCTACTGGGCCTCCGTCCCGCGTTTCTAGCGGTTATTCATAACTGTTATGAGATACCAACTGCCCTACAACTTTGACCTTCTAAGCCGATGAGAGGACTCCGCTGCTGTTGCTGCCCTCCTTGTTGAATTAAGTTCTTACAGAAGAAGACCAAACAGTAGGTTTTAATCTCGAATGTATTACGGAGAAAGAAAGTCTTTAACACGCATGAGTGGGAACCGAAGCACATAGTTCTGTTAAAATCCGGTTACTCGATACCGGACTTGCGGATCAAGAAGTTCGACTCACCTGCTTCACATGCGGTAGTGAAATCAGGCAGTCATAGGCAGATGCAGCACCTAATACGCCGCGATCGCCGTTCGCACGTCCTTGGGGCTTTTTTTCTCCATGTGCATCCCGTACAGTCTCTGGCGTAAGTCTATATGCCCGGCAGAAAATAAGACGTACAGGGTGTATGCGTGCATTGTCGTAACAGTGGCAGCCATTTTGCGGTACATGCAGCACAGCGAAAACATCGCATTCCTGTTTATAAGGCTCATCACCACGCCTGCTCCGGCTTGCATCGCTGAATGTATACGCGCTGAAACACAAAATGGCGTCCGCAACGTCACGTGAATACCTCCCATTCTTTCGGCCGATTACGCAAATCGCTCGCACGACGTTATTACGTCGCCGTTCGGCTATTGTGTACACACGTACGTTACGCGTGTATTACGTGTTCGGTAGAAATGTCCAGCTTTTGTTCGAACGCGGTAATCGGATCCGAGTTATCCGGCTGGGTATACGGGGCAGGTCGGTAACGTACTGCAACTACAGGCGCAGTTGATGGCTGTCTTCCCCTCAGCACAGAGAACGCGACATCAACGCACTCAGATGAAAGAAATAGGCCAAATTTATTTCGTCTCACTTTCGTTGCGAAAGCAACACTATGCGAGTCGCCGAGCCATTTCGCGAAGCTGACGCAAGGGCATACTACTGCGCATGTGCGAGAACGGCGCACAACTGGCGAGCAACCGCCGTCGCTGCGCGGGTGACTCAAGAGGTGCCGCCACCGCGCTCGTCAGTTGCGCATGCGCAGTAGCGGCGCATAGCTAGCGTGCCGGGGCCGCCGCCGCTGCCGCGCGCTGTCCATCGCCTCTCTCTCTCTCTTTCTCCTCATTGCTTTCCCAATCCTCCAGGTTTAACCAGAGCTAAACCACTGCCAATTTTTTCTACCAGTTTCTTTTTGTCGCGAGTTCGACAACAAATCTTGCAATCTTTCAGTGCTGGACGCGTGAACCACCTCCGTTCTGCTGTACAGTTACTAATTGCATACATTATACGGTCCCGCTATGCGTCATTACCCCCCCCCCCCCCCCCGCACACACACACACGCACTCTTTTTGTTTCCGTACGAGAAGGCGAGCTACATAAGCATTCGGGATGCGCACACGAAGCCTAACCGGAAGGATGACTCATGCCGGGAAACTGCGACGTAATCGCTCGTTTCCTCGATGTACGCTTGCGTCGCATTTGCGTTGGTTCGCGCTGGGATAAGCTATTCTTGGCTCGCACCGGAGCAGAAGAGTTATAGCCCAAACATTGCAAGCCAGGGAGCTCTGTAGGTGTATCATCGCGTTCCTTCAAGGTAACCTCCTTATCGGGACGGCTTCGCTCAGTTGCGGCGTCAGCAACGTCATGTCTGCCGGTTGGGTCAAATGGCGTCGAGAAAAAAAAATCAAAACTGTGCGCTATGAAATTTCGCAAAAGCAGATTTCTTTCTTGAATCGAAATGATTTAGTACAAGCGAGGATGAGAAAATTTACAAAGAAACGCGTAAAAGAAGAGCAAGTCGGAGGTCGTGGGTTCGGATCCCACCGGAGTCATGTGGTTGTTTACTTCTGCTTTCTGATCAAGTACCTTTAAAATAATTAAACTATTAATTTTTCACTAATGAACACAACAAATTATTTTTTTAAAGAAATCATCCCCGATGCTTGAAAAGGGAGGATATATATATATATATATATATATATATATATATATATATATATAGAGAGAGAGAGAGAGAGAGAGAGAGCCTGCCATATGCGCTCTATTCTTATTCTTCTAGTTATTTCCCTCTCACGATCCGGATCAGCCGGTCACTACCTGCCCCAAGTACATGTATTCCCTTACCACTTCCAGCACATCGCTACCAATTGTGAACTGCTGTTCCCTTGCGAGACTGTTGAAAATTCCTTTGGTCTTCTGCATGTTAATTTGAAGACCTACCATCATTCTGTCCTGCCTGTCTAACCCATTGATCTTTGCAGCTCATCTCCTGAGTGACTCAGCAAGGCAATGTCATTAGCGAATCGCAAATTATTCAGGCATTCTCCATTAACTCTTATCCCCAAATTCTTCCCAATCCAGGCCTCAGAAAAGGTCTGTAATCAGACGGTGAATAGCATTGGCGAGATCGTGTCTCTCTACCTGACACCTTCCTTATTGAAATTTTATTGCTGACTTTATGAAGTGACATGGCAGCTGTGCATTCGTTGTAGATGTATTCCAGCGTTTTCACATAAGACTCTTCTACACCCTGATTCCGCAATGCCTGCATGACTGCTGAGGTTTCCACTGAGTCAAATGTTTTCTCATAATCAATGAAGGCTATATATAGAGGTTGGTTATAGCTTGCGCACTTGTCTATCCCATGATTGATGGTGTGAATATTGTCTATTGTTGAGCATCCTTTACGAAAACCTGCCTGATCATTTGGCTGATTGAAGTCTACGGTTGTCCTGGCCCTATTAGCGATTACCTTAGTAAGTATACCTTGTAGGCAACAGACAATAAGCTGATTGGTCTGAAATTCTTCAAGTCCTTGACGCCCCCTTTCTTATGAATTAAGATAATGTTAGCGCTTTTCCAAGCTCTAGGTACGCTCGAGGTCACAAGGTGGACGGGTGGCTGGCATGTTGGGAACTCACTGAGGTTGAATGTCCGGGGCACTGGGCACTGTGGCATTGTGCGGGACATTGGCATCGCATTGTGCTATGTTTGCATTCCGCCACATGCATTTCGCCTCCACTGATTACTTTTTTAAGCATCCCTGACCTGGAATCACGATATGTAATCACATCTTGTTTACGCCATGGCAGTTTTATGTTAGGGCTTCGCCACGCGCCTTTTTCGGACTACATATTTCTGTTTTTGCTATTTTCATGCCATGTTGACATCGCCAACCTAAATATATGACGCTGTTAAGCATTCGCGCTTTTTCTGACGAAGGCCGGTCCAGCGGCCGAAGCTACAAACGACTATATTATATATATATATATATATATATATATATATATATATAAGCGTTCTTCAGAACTGAAATTGCGTGGATGTCATTAGGCTTTATCTAAAGTTACAGTACCATTTTTTGCTCGACCTACTTGAATAATTAGTCGATATAAATAAATTAACTTTTTTAAATATAGCTTGAAACGTTCAGGCGTCAATAGGAAAGTTGTGGAGCTGCATAAATATTGTCCAGCCCAGGCACTTCCAACGAGATAGACTTAGCGTGGTCGTTTTTGTTCGGGAAAAACGAAAGCCCATGGAGTTAAAAAAATACCACGTGACAGGTCACTCCATGCGCCCGAATGTGCCGCAATTACAGCGCCCCCATTCGTGCTTAGTGAAAAACATCGCTCTCTTCGCTCCTTTCGTGCCGCCCACGACAAAGCTTCACGTTGCGCTTCGTTCCAAGATAAGCGCCAGTGGGTTCGGGCGGCAATTGAAAGAAAGCGCGGCTCCCGTTTCTGCGGCGATAATTGTGCTCTTCCGCGACACCGGCGAGCGGCTGCTGAAGCAGCGCTTTTTCGGAGCGCCGTCGCCAGCCGCTGCAGGTAATGCCAGAGCCAAGCGAAGGTTGAGGCCCTTTCTCTTCGGCGAAGAGAAGGCACGGCGCGGGCGATGCTTTTACAAAGCACGGATGAGGGCGCACGAATCGCGCTGTCACGTGGTATATTTTAAACTCCGCGGGCTTTCGTTTTTCGAGAACAAAAACGACCACGCTAAGCCTATCTCGTTGAAAGTGCCTGGATTGGACAATATTTGAGGAGCTCCACAGCTTTCCTATTGGCGCCTGAATGTTTCAAGCTATATTTAAAAAGTTAATGAATTTATCCCAACTAAATTATTCAAGTAGGTCGAGCAAAAAAATAGTTTTATAACTTTAGATCACCCCTAACAACATCCACGCATTTTCAGTTCTGAAGAACGCTTAGGTTTTTTTTTTAATTTATGGTCCAAGTAAGCTGGGAAACCCTATTTGTATATATATATATACACCGATGTACCGCCGTTCCACTTGTCGAAGCGATGGCACCGCATTTCAACATTGTTCCTTTATAACAAAAGACGCACTGAAGAGAGGGCAACGTCTAATAAAATTTAACAAAAACATCTGAGCAGCGAAAAAAATTATCTTTACCAACAGCCAAGTTTATGCGCATGCCGACACGTGATTGCATAGTGGGATACAACGACGGTGTACAAAATTTCACACCAGATCGTGGCCTCGTCTAATTTTAAGCCGTTTTCTGCGCCGAATCAAACTTACAAGCCCTCAATGATTTCCATACCATGGCTGGTCCTGGCAATGTAAGGCACAGTCTTTTGATTTCAATCAAATATACTGTCAAGCATAGAAGTGTTGGTCAGTTGTCGGTCCCTTTAATTTGTAGCCGTGAAAATGTTTTGACCGTCGATCGCGTGAGCTTTCATTTCGTCGGCAAGCGGGTTTAACAAATTCTAGTTCGATATTAATTCAGAAAGTGTAAAGAAAGTCCCGCACACTGAAGTTATATTTTAATTCTCTTTTTGTGCTGCTGTACACAGTCAAACGATATGTTTTCACAGGCGAATACAGAAAATTTCTTTGTTAACAGACCAGTGTTCAAGATAACAGCGCTCAATTTAGGTACGAATCGGGCAATTCAGCGAAATTTTCCATCATTAGGGTTTTTTTCGGGTCCATTTTTTTTTTTGCAGCAAAATACAATTTACTACAAGCGCTCATTTTCGTGCGGGACACAAATGCTCCCCCCCCCCCTTTTTTTGCTCAGTATTTCACAAACAATAGGGGAGTGACAGGTTGGGCATAAAAAAGAAACTGCCCACGAAATGATGTTTTTTTTTCTCATTTACTGCAATTATTTTGTCTCGTAAACTATCATTCTCCTACGCAAAACTTCGCTGCATGCAATACTTGCATTTCTTGCACACTGCGAAAATGGTTATTAAGCATCACAGAGGCTATTTTAAACGGGCAATACCCTGGAGCGGGACGCGGTTAGTGCCGACAGTGCTTGATACAGGATGCCGAATAAATACCTGGTCGGTACACATGTAGTGAACCATCGCTCCTAAAAGTTACTTTACGAATATATCCTTAAATTAAGTCACGTCATGAATAACAAGCGTTAAGAGAGGTTTAGGATCAACATTTTAACGAACACTCCTCTGGAATAAGCACATAAATGTCCCGGTGTCTTCTGATTTTTTTTTTTTTTAAAGAAAACGTACGTTCAATATTCCCTTTTACATATACGTATATCTTAACGAGCCCCTCAATCCCTTACCCTTGATTTTTCTCTAGAAGGGGTACTTTAGGGGAGATAACGAGTTTAACCCGATTCTTAGGAAATGTGTTCGGGGTGCCAGAACCGGGTTTTGCCCAAAACGAAAGGCTCTATGTATAACTGACGCACTCGAAGGAACTGAATTGGTACACGTTGTTCACTAAAAGGGCCTCTGAAATACACTCGTGCCATTGGCGTCTGTGCCAGATATAGATATTTGCAATTAAAATGAAATTCATTGCGGCACGTTCGCGGTTACTAATATATTCAAGGAAAACTGTTTTGCTAGCCAAGCAGCGCAGCATAACTAAAAACGCAGCGCAACTATACAGGATACGCTCTTGCCTCCGATGAAACATTTAAGGCATTGGTTATACAGTTGACGTCACTGTATAACCAAAGCGTGGGTAACAGGTAAGCAGTGTCAGCGGTCTATTTTGCGTACCTGGCCTCCAGACTGTTCTGCACAGCCAGACACCACCTTGTACAGTATGTAGTAAAAAAAAAATAAAATGCACTCTTAAAGTTTTAACGCTAATGACAGCAGCCTTTCTACACCCTTTACTTTCTTTCTCTTTTTTTTTTTTTGAAAAAGGGTGCGCTGGGCGCGTTAGCACCTTAATGCACCGATGCACCCTTCAAAGTTGCACCGGTGCACAGTAAAAAAATTTGCACCCTTAAAGGTGTAGCGCTCATGGCTGCACCCTTTCCACACCCTTATTTTTCTTTTTTTGAAAAAAGGGTGCGCTGAGCACTTAGCACCGTTAAAGCACCCATGCACCCTTGAAAGTTGCACCAGTGCAAGGGTGTTGCAGCTCCTTCGGTTGCAAGGGTGCGTAAGGGTGTACGGGTGTTCTTTGGCTTGTTGAACAACATTGCAGTAGTTCAATCGAGCGTGCTTTTAAAATATTGTGAGCTATTTGAGCTTTTCATCAAGTGACAGCTGCAGCCTTGATGCAAACAGCTATGACTGCGATTTGCGCCCTCATAATGTGATAATTAACTCAATTATTTTAGCTGAAGTGCAAAGCATCACTGACTCCAAATAGGGGCTTGCTGAAATTGCCTATGTACAAACTTGGAGAGAGTATACGCGCGTCATGGCAAGTAAGTGGTGCGCGCAGCAGTGCTATGTTCTGTGAACCATGTTACCTCAGTAGCTTTGTATGAATCATTCCAGTTACGCTTATACCTGTTTATGTTCCTTTGGCAAATATACGTGGCTGGCACATTATAGCATTGTTTTACTGTGCGAACGAGTTTGCTGAAGGTTGGCCTCCTTTAGCAAGCTCATTTTTTTAATACATTCAGAAAAATCACGCCGTGAACAACATGAAGACATCACAAATGTGACTCCACGGCAAACACGTTCAGAAACACCTCAAAGAAAGACACATCTGGGAAGTATAATTATAGTTCGTGATGCCGTAACTGTAGTGCAAAGTTAGACATGTCGTCAGCAGCTTTTCGTTGAGAATGCTTAGCTTTTCTCCAAGAGTGCACCCCCCAAAAAATTGATCAGCGCCTTTTAAAGCAATCAAAACCTATGAAACTGTAAAGCGGTCAGGAAAATGGTGCAACACCAACTATCCCACCCTTACTATGGGTATGACAAGCCTACATTGCACCCTTTTGGGAGGGTGCAAGGGTGCGAGTTATAGACACGGAAATGCACCCTTAAGGGTGCAAATTTTTTTGCAGTGATATATATATACGGTCTCAGAAGCCCGCTCATGGCAGCAAATGGCGCAAGAGAGCCAAAATGGCAGTTATCAGTTCGCGCTAAAGATTTGCATTAATTACCGGGTGTGACGTCAATTCTAAAAACACGATGTGCAAGTATAATTTTGCGCATGCGCGCGACCTTTCCGCCCCGGGCGGCTTTGAATCGGGAATTTCTTTCAATTCATATATGCTAATGTCGTTACCGAGGGGACACCGTATACGCATCTCGCCCGCAAACGCACGACCACCACTGTTGGCTACAGCCTCCTCTGCTCCTCTACTTTATCTTGCCCGACCCCAGAACCTTACACGAATACAAATAGCCCAAGGAATGACGAAAACGGAGTCAAGCGGCATCCATGGAGGCATCTTACTTGGATCGTGAGGGTCTCGCAATAAAGGCAGTTTATACGATGTCCATTCTGATAATGCACTCCATGGACTCCCGATCGCATACTGGAATATAGCTGTCGATCTGAAGATCCAACTCCACGCAACGTGATTTGGGCCCCCGGTCACCAGGGACTCCAGGGAAACGAACAGGCCGATCAGGCCGCCCGCGCACTCTCTCCCCGGGCTATCTCCCTGTCCTTGGAAGGGTACTCCCAATCAGACAGTCTGGCGATTACATTCAAACAAATCACCGATTACTACAAGGAGGAGCACCGGCGCTACCCGGCCCCTTGTAAGGGTCTGGATCGCGCTGACGAGCGCCTCCTCATCAAAATTCTTACTAACACTGTACTGTGCCCGGCGGTGCTTAAACATTTCAATACATCCTTTGATGGCGCGTGCCAGTTCTGTGGGGAGGTGGCTGACACCTTCCACATGGTTTGGGCGTGTCAGTCAAACCCATCTATCCCCCCCAACCCCAACCCCACCAGAGAGGACTGGGAGGCGGCCCTGCTCGGCTGTCAGGACCTAAAGACCCAAAAGGCCTTGGTTCACCGGACGCGGGCGGCGTTGCTTGCCAATGGGGCCCCGGAATAGGGGCTCCACCTAGTATTGTTAGGGGAAAGGGCCAATAGGGCCTACCCCAATCACCTCTCTGTAAATATCTATTGCATTATAAATGTTTTTCACCACCACCATAATTTGCTGCACTACGGTCACAAGCTTTGCTGCCGCAGAGACGCAGGATGACGGCGTTGGCTCGACATCGCATTGTGCCCACGCAAAATGCGGCTTGCTAGGGAAAATTGCGCAATGGTTATACGGGCGCTCGAAGTGATGAAAATTATGTGCATATGTGAGACTCGTACACGAATTCGACGGTTCCCGATACAGGCGGTGCTAATTTGCAGCGGGTTTCCGCGTACATAATTCAACCCCTCCGGAAACTTTCGACCCCTCTATATCTCGTGCGCAACAAACGTTTCGTCGAGTGCTCGTATAGACGCTTTACAGCGGCGTATCATGGGGGCTGCCATCTTTGATCACGTGATCACGCCGCCATTACTCGCCTCCTGACCGCTCGGCGCGCGCCTCGTCGCGACGGCTGCTGCGTCTGATGTTTCAGTTCCGACAGGCAGTGTTTCGGCTGAAACAGTTTGGAAAGGAGTGAAAAGACGACACTGTGTTTGGTCCGAAGCTTCGAAGGACATGTGAAAACCCTAATTTGATGACTTTAGGCGTGAAAACGTGATCGAGCTTCATGTCGCGAAGAGCCGCTGAGCTCTCCGTCTGTTCGAGGCAACGGGTGGATCGCCTGAATGCCGCGCAAGGCTTTGTTTAATATTTTTTTAGTGTTATTATCTAAAACAGCAAGGTTTAACGACCCTGCGGCTGCGCAGGTCGTTGTCGTATTGTGTACATGCATGCGGAGACTGCTCTAAAACGCTCACATGCACATCGTACTCATTTGTTTACAACCTGTTAAAGGTGCTTAGGAAGCCTAAAAATATTTTCTGTTGGTTTGCTAAACAAAGGAAGGCGACAAAAATAAATGAACAAACAAATGTTACCCAATCATGTAAGCAGTACCATGCATCAAAAAACCTTCACAAGCCTGCATGCAATCGTTTACAAGGATTCCGCGATATATTTGTGATAACGCGCTCATGGCAGAGCGTTCACTACAAGAAGTTCACAATTATGTCAGCCTCACATAGTATAAAATTGTGGTACGCTCCATGCTCGATATGCGGACATGAAAATGCTCGAGGTCTCGTTGGTTGTAAGCAATCAGCCGTAGTCACTTCTAGTGACTGTCTCGCATGGATCGCGAGGAAGTGACAACCGCTGAGCCCAACAGCCGTAACACAAACGCTTTATTCCGATTGTGGTCCACGAAAACCACGCTATTTGGAGCGAAGTTCAACAGTAACACCGAGGCGGTGTGTAATACACGAACTGACGGTAAGCGTTGTCCGCTCGCACGGCTATGCACTGCACAATATGCAGTAGCGTTAGCCGTCTTTTTTTTTTTTTTGTGACGTTTCGGTGGCGGGACAGCTTGTTCATGCGGCTATGTTGCGCACTTACCCTCGCAGATTTTCCAAGATCGAGACCTTTCTTTCTATATTTGCTGTCTAGCGCTGGCGAACATGTGTGCTGCCTTCGCCCGTTCGGAAAGGGTGGATGTCCAACGGGCGCGAACAGGGGCAGTATACGTCCTAGTGCAGTTCGGTTCCGTAAAGCTCGCAAACGATCGCATCCCGCCCCTTTAACTGTTTGTCGCAATTCTCGCAATCCACAACAGAGCACGTATTTTCTCTTTCCACATTTCCACTGCTGCGTCGAGGCATACACGCCGGCGACTTACGAGGAAAGTAATGGCGCCGTGTTCTGAGCGCACCTGTGGCGCCATCTGGTCTCAAACAGAAGAACTGCGCGCTGTAAACGGTCTATAACGAGGTGCACGATTTGCTCCTTAGAGCAAATGTAGCAGAAAAGTCGCGACATTTCTAGTTTTTGTACTGAATGATCACGTGAGTGTATACAGAGGTGCGACGTGCTCAGAAGGCAACACAAGAAGCTTTATACGACCGCAAACCGATGCCGCGTGATGTTGAGCCGCAAATCCATGCGGCGATAGTGGCGATAGCCCCTCGTAAAAATTGGGGGGCACTTAAGCTGCGCCTTTAAGGGCATGAAGCGATAATGGGTCCCGTCATGAAGCGATAATGGGTCCCGTCAGCGATTCCTCCCGTCCACACAAACACGCCCATATAAAAATGGTCTATAGACTGTCTATAGACTTCTTATTGACTCTATTGACTTCTTACAGATATTGCTTTTTTGTCTATTCATAGTCTGTAGACTGTCTATAGACAAAAGTCTACTAAAAGTATATGGCCATAAATCTGTAGATTACCTATAGACTGTCTATGGCATTTGTATTACCTACAGACTTTTGTCTATAGACAGTCTATAGACTTTATAGACAGAGGTCTATAGACACTCTATAGACTGTCTAAAACTTTTTTTGTAAGGGCGGGCACTGTTTCCGCTTCCACAGTCATTATGTGAAATAACACACAACACAAAATCACCAAGTTTTCTGACGTCTTAATCACTTTTCAAATCCACCGCTCCGCGTGTGACATAGAGCCACCTTTTCGACCAATCCAGAGTTTTCGCTCAGGACGACGACTGTTTTTCTGCACAACGAGAGTCTTACGATATTACGTGAAACGAAACCACCGTTCGTTTATCTTCGTTTACCCGCCGCAGCGTTGAAGGTTGAACGAAGGGCACGACGTAATACAAGGCGCACGCGCGACGTATAGAGAGTCACGGGTTCCTCGAAAAAGACCTGTACTCAAACGCACGCAACAAACCTCCAAGTCATGATAACGTCAAGCCTTGTTTCAGTGCTGTCAAGGTCCTATTCCGTATTCGGCTCCGTCAATTTTCTTCCTCTTTAGTATAACTCATTCGTATTCAAATCGCACTATAATGATTGTTAGCATCCTTCATTTAGCGGCCGTTCGTTGCTTTGCAAATCTGTGCTGGACGATTAAGCTCTTTCCAAAAATTCTGCTTTCATCATCAATCAGCAGATCCCAGCGGCGATCAATCACGCGCCGCTTCGGCCAATTATGCACAGCGAAAGGAGCAAAGGCAGAACTGCGTTAGAACATAATCATTATTCAACCCGCTCTGCATTCTTAACACTTGCTCGCTAGAACTCGCACAAAGGCTCCACTCGGTGAAACCTTTTTTTTGAAGTACAGGACGCCTTTAGCTTTCATATTCAATACTTTTCTGGCGAGAATTTGCACCGCAATTAATAAAACTTCGCAGCTCATTTAATGCTGATTACAAGTCTATAGCAGATGCCAATGAAGATTTTGTCTGAAAGACGAAAGCGCAGTGTGAAGTGCATTCCGTACATTCCATTCAGTTGCGTTCTCTTGTCGCCGCCAGGGTGGCTCAGTGGCAATACAAAGCTCGACCCCTCCCCCCAATGACACGGGTTCGATCCCGGCCGCGGCGGTCGCATTTCGATGGAGGCCAAATGCCAGAGGCCCGTGTACTGTGCGGTGCCAGTGCACGTTAAAGAACCCCAGGTGGTCCAAATTTCCGAAGGCCTCGTACGGCGTCCATCATAGTCTAAGCTGCTTTGGGAGGTTAACCAAACCAAATTCAAAGATGCAGGGCCCCTCTCCCCTACACCGACAGATAGGCGACTGAGGTACAATGCTCCTCGAAGTGTCTCCAATAGCCCTTTTTCCATTTCTTCCCGCTGAGTATAACTTGGTCAGCCTCGTTCTTTGATTGGCCCTCATTCGAAATTGGCCCTCATTCGCACTTTCAATTTCTTCCTTTTTGAATTCTGAAAACAATTAGTAAAAGGTTTCATTAGATCAGCGAACCTTTTCTCACAAGTTTATTTACACTGTAAACAAAAATACACCCAAAAGGGAGTAAAATGGTGGCGGCCACCCTTTTTACTCCATTTGTGAAAACATTTACTCAATGAGTGGAGAGTAAAAAAGGTGGACTGTCCTCCATTTTACTCTCATGAGGGAATAATGGAGTTAAAATGAGGATTTACCAGCATTTACTCCAGTCTAGAAAGGGAGCTAATTGTGCCAAATACCCCACCAGTGCTGAAATGGAGTAAAAAAACACCATTTTCTGCAATCCGCCCCGCCACCTAGCGTCTCGTCTGCTTCTGGTCAGTCGTCTGAAAATGGCAGTGAGTGAATACCGCTGGGTTACCATCGCCGCTGGATCTCCGTTCACTTCTGCTCCTTCACGGGCGCCTGCCGCGGTACAAGATATCGGCTTGTCGCCGTTTTCCGCTACAGTACGGTACATAATTGAATCGCTCCTGTGAAGCCTCCAGTGCTCTAACCATACCTAACTTTCCTTTGTTTGTGTCACCACCCCGTTACAGCCCCCGCTTAGGCCTAATTCTCACAGGCTTTTTTCAGTGTGGTCCTCGCAATGTATTGCAGCAGATTATGTGTTTCATGAACATGGAACTGTGATAGAACATGGTGTCAACCCTGAGCTCTTGATTGAGCTCATGAGGCTACATTTTTCCTGAGTCATATTGAAAAGCCAAGCCTTAATGAAGTGAGTATGGAAGCAAACACTGCCATTCCAAACTACCATCACGGGTGTTTTCAACTTTTCTGCTCTGGTTTTCAGTCAAATATAGCGTGGCGCATGACCGTGAAAACTACCCAGCGACTCCTTCTCAGTTTTGAACTATTGATTGTAATGTTAAATCCCTTTATCTACAAACACGGCCAACCAAACGAGCTCGTGCAGCACAGGGAGACGACAAGCAGACGACTCCTGCCGCCTATACGCCGCCGCTGGGCTTGCAGACGGCGAATAGAATGCGGGATGCGGAGTTACATGACGGCAGCGCAGTTTCCCAAGTTGGGTTGCCGGCGACAGAGCTACTGCCCGTTTCCACCGCTGTCGCTGCTGTAAGAATGAGCCTGAATGAGGATAAATAAACTATAAACATCACGCCATTTTCAGGCTCCATTTCTATAAGGGAGTAAAAAATTTACTCCCTTTTCACTTCTTAATAACTCCCTTATATAAGGGAGTAAATAAAAAACACCATACATATGGAGTAAAAAAACTCCTTTTGGGTGTGCGTTAGAGGACAAGCCATTTACTCCCTTTTGGGTGTTTTTCTGCTAACAGTGTAGGCATCCTCATCTATCATTACATACCGTTTTATGCCCTGAGACAATCAACATCGATTTAAAAAAAAGTTTTTACGCTCATAAAACGCTGGACGAACCAATGAGTGAGTGAGTGAGTGAGTGAGTGAGTGAGTGAGTGAGTGAGTGAGTGAGTGAGTGAGTGAGTGAGTGAGTGAGTGAGGAAAGAATAGAAGTACAGAAGCGCCTCCTTGGAGTAGGCCATCGCCACGTTCAACATAATATGACAAGACGCATACCGAACAGTATTACGCTTAGCCGCCCACTCTGCTTGAATTCGAGTATAGAAATGGAAACCGAAGGCGGCAGCTGGCGGTGGTACGCGCCATGTCCGTTTAGTCACTTCGCGGCAAAGGCAGCCGCAACGAAAATTAGCTCCAGCGCCGGGAGAACTGATTCGTCATTAACCCTCTTTCTGCGCAGCCGCCGTGACATGCCTTCACTGTTATCAAATGTCTTTATGACATCCTTCTGCGACGACGGCAAACGCCGCCAACCGATAGTATCGGCGCTCGGCGCTTCCGCTCGCAAAAATGTGCGCTGTGCGGTACGAGGGGTACGTGCCACTTAGCAACACAAACAGAAGAAATTTCCGAGGACAGGCCTCAGCCGCGGGCGACGATAGGTGCAAAGTTTCGATACAGGCTTGGGCCGACGTCTTTCGAGATAGCGGCATCGGGTCGCGTAGATAGGACGCGATACGTTATCCGTGGCGGAGGCCCGCGGCGCTGTCTCATTCGGGTCCCAATGCGGCGCGGGCGAGAGGAGACCCCGCGCGGTCGATTGCACGGGCGGCGGGCCTTGAATCGCGCCCGGCCGAAGGAGAGAGGAGCTGGAACTGGAACGGAGCGGCCAACGCCCTCGCCGTCACGGATACGGACGCGACGCCAGCTGCCGTACAACGGAGCAGCGGCGCCCCCCCCCCCCCCCCCCCCCCCCCTGCACAGACCAACACTCGCTGCGTGCTTCTGATGGCGGTGGTAGCGGCCGCGGTTTTATTCGGAAATGAAGAAAAAAAGAGAGACTTCCCCTTTGCGGAAGAAGAGAGGAGCGCAGCCGCAGAAACTGCTGCGTTCAAGTCGGACGCCTGAACAACGGCCGGCAGAGTTAAAAGGGGTGATGTGGTGGGTAGGTGGAAGAACAGGAGGAGGACAGAGAAGAGAAGCGGTTTTTTTTTCTACTGCATTCAGGAAAGCGTTCGCCCACACAAAAGCAAAAGTAGGCAACTGCACGCATACAAGTGTCCTGTCCCTGTCCTGCATAGGTTCGTTGTAAAAATGAATATATTGTTAAATATATGCTGTCTGACCGAATGTGAACGAAAATTTTTAAAGGTAGCCGTTTTGAGGCATAAAGATCGCTTCTGCAGCACTGCTGATGGACACCAGGAAAGAAGTCAATCATGTTACCTCGTAATATGGTTAACTAAATTGTAATAGTCATACGCGCCCGTGATGCCCATAATTTGGTGAGCCACTGCAGCACTGACGGTATTTGTGTTTTCAAAATTCTAAAAAGTGACGTGGCTATTACTAGCGGCCAGCTGCAAATCTCTGACTGCAACCAGGCGCCTAACTTGAATAGTTAAAACGTCGCAACAATTTAGTTAACCAGCTAATTAATATAACTAGTTAACATAATTCACCGGTTTTATAATGGAGCAAAATCCATCCATATACCTCAAAACTCTATTTTTCTTTTTCTTTTTTTTAATTCTGCTTCACCTTCCCCGAACAAGCTCGTATATAGTACACAAGAACTAGCCACATACGCGTGTTGTCCTGTCACGGCTGGTCGCCGCCGCTTTGTGTAAACAGCAGCTCATACGACTCTGCGGAAGGTCATTCAGAGGAGCGACCACGTCATAGACCAGCGGATCCGCACGCCGCAAATGTTTCGAATAACATAGAACTGTAATAAAACAATAAGATAAGCACGACCTGCAGTACGCACATCCTCCCACCCGTTGTCGCGGTAAAAATAATTTTCCACTACTAGAAATTTTCTTTCCAGCTACGTCCGACAACGAACCGGGGTGGGTGGATAGGTGGGGCAGACATGAGAGCGACGAGGCCCTGCACGTTGACCGTCGTGCTTCATACAAGAACTCTATCCACAGATTCATCAGGTGGTCCGGACGATCCGTGATAAAGGACACAGCGCATTCTGGAAGTTTCTGCTACCAGGACATTCCGCGTACCATGGCATTCTGCGTATTCACCGAATGAATGAATGAATGAATGAATGAATGAATGAATGACCTGAGGCGAGTGGTTGGGAAAGTGCCTCATGGGATTGGCGTGGACCTTGCTCGTACTTCTCGAGTATGAAGAAGGCCCGCTATCTACGGTACGCTGAAGCCGGAAGCTCCGTAGCCATGCCTGGCACGCTCCTCAGTCGGCGACAGCCTCGTCATCGTTCCTCCCTTCTCCCCTAATCAGTCCCCCGCCCCCTATCTACCGCACGTCCCCGCATCCGCCGTGGCGGATGGAGCGGCGCGGCATCTCCCCGAACGCGACATTTGGATTGTGTACCGCGGCGTCGCGCGACTGCACTATCGGAACATGCCTGTGCGCCGTCACAGCTGGTGGGCTGCCTTTCGTCTCGCCGGCTCGGCTCGGAGTGTTTGTGACTGGGACGGGGGAAAGCGCGCCAACAATGTCTCCCCCTGTCATGTGGGCCAGCGTAGGACGGATGCGCCTCGACGCTCCTCATTGTCTCGCGCTGGCTCCCGCTAGGCAGGCGAGCCGCCCGGAGCCGGTGCATACGCGTATAGTGCCGAGAGCGCGCAGCTGTGGAGGCCCTGCAGCAAAAAAACAGTGCTGTGCCCGAAAGCAACCGCTGCTGCCTGCGGGATCACCCCGCCTACAGACTGGACGAGGATCGGCGAGGAAGGTTCTAGAGTCTGGAGTAGTTCTAACACCCTCAATACTGGCGTCCTACCACGAGCTATTGCACGCCGGAAGTTAGCGCTACGTGCCCGTTCTTCAATTCTTCGAGTTGACGTCGCTAAGAGAAGAGGGAGGGGGGGGGGGGGGTAGTCACTGGTCAAAGGTCATTGCTCGAAAGTAACAAATTACGAATGTGTGGATTTCACAAAGCTTTTAATAAATAGAGGTTTACATTGTAACCACCACGTAAGCAGGTGTTGCAACTCAAAGGTCGCCGCGGTGGCTCAGTGGTTACGGTGCTCGGCTACTGACCCGAAAGGCGCGGTTTCGATCTCGGCCGTGGCAGTCGCATTTCGATGGAGGAGAAATGCTAGAGGACCGAGTACTGTGAGATGCCAGTGCACGTTGAAGAACCCCAGGTGGTCGAAATTATCCGGAGCCCTCCACTACGGCGTCCCTCATAGCCTGAGTCGCTTTGGGACGTTAAACCCCAGAAAACCATACTCAAAGAAGGCGGTGGCTGAAACTAGTTCCGTCAAGACGGTCTAAGAACTACTCTAAAGAAAAAAAGAAAGCTAGAGAAAGGGAAGTAATAACAACAGTAACAACTGCTGTTATTAATAACAGGAGTAACAACTGCTGCTACAATCACACGGGTGGCGATGCAGTAATTACCAGGCAAGGTGGTCTCGTTGTTAACAGCTACGAGCAAAGACACTTGGTGTGACATTTCATCAGCACTTATCATGGAACTCACACGTGCAGCATATATTAACCAATCTTGCCAAAATATCAGGAGTACTCTGGAGGCTTCGTTATATTTTACCACTGAAATTTAAGCTATTAATATATAACGCGTTGTTCTATGCTCAACTAAATTACTGCGGACTTGTATGGGGCACAACATCAAAAGAAAACATAAATAAGATTTTTTCTCTGCAGAAGAAAGCCCTTCGTCACGTAGTCAACATTCCAAGTGAAAGCCCATTATATAATACCTATTATGAATACAAAATTATACCTTTTCCAACATTATATGACTTTAACCTGTCGATGAGATATAAACATAGCTTAAAAACTAATAACAATGCATTTTTGTCTTTATGTAGTTTAAAAAGCCTTCCTGACGGGGGGTATGTATTTCGGAATAAAGGAACATGGCACGTGCCATTCACCAGGCTAACACACGGGCTAGATAGCGTCGAAAATCGCCTTCCGAGATTATTGAACAAATTATTAATGATGGAAATCGACCTGCAAACAGCCACTAAAATGTAATATAAAACTTTCATTTCATCAACCAGTTTTCATGGCGTTTTAACAGTGTCAACCATCTTCATAACCAAAAACAGAGCTTTTGTAACACGTCATTTCATCCCAGAGTACTGTAGTTGTGTCCATTTGTCTTTACTATTTCTTTTCCCTTATATTCAGGCGAGTTTGTTTATTAACATTGTCATTTTTTCAGGTCTGCTATCACGCGAGTGTTTGTTTGCATTTTGTTGTATTTTTTATATTGTAAAAGACTGCATTTTGTAACATTCATTTCCTGCGCGAAAATCGCATGTGCTGTAAATTGTTCTCTTTTAAACACTGAACATTTCATCCATAACTGCTGCACAAACTGCCATGTAAAGGGGGTGGGGACCCAGTCAAGCTTGCCTCAGAGCAGCTTTTTGTCCCCACTCCCTGGATTTTTATTTGTACTAAAAATGCGAAATAAAGATTGATTGATTGATTGATTGATTGATTGATTGATTGATTGATTGATTGATTGATTGATTGATTGATTGATTGATTGATTGATTGGTATCTCATTTATCCGATCTGTTCAGTTTTGACTAGTGCGAATTTATATATGAATAAATGCGAATAAATTGTACAAAGCGCTATGAGCAAAACATCATCATTGCTCGTTGCATACGTTTCCTGTATGAAAAAAAGAAAAAGCTTTTGAGAGCTTTTGAGCAAACTATGCGTAGTGAAGAATACGTAATAAACCTAATCATTAACACTCTGCTTCTGTTCTTAATAATTGCTTCGGTTAATTATCTTTAAGCCTTACAGTATACCTGAGATATACATGTATTATTACCCACACTCACACCGACTGAGCAGTCGAAACGCCCGGTCGTAGCGCGTCAGCCGTTTCCGGTGCCGACGGCTCCCTCGAGCGTATCGATATCTATATGTATACTACAGCTTCAATGGGCCTGGCACCGATGCTACGGTAAGGCTTAGTAAGTCTCAGCACAGACTTCAATACCACACATCACTGAAAAAATTGCTCTCGTGGCGTGGTCTTCGATGCGACTAACGACCCTGGAAAATAACGCGGACGAAAGCGGACAACGCTGGCAGCAATGCGTAGAGCTCGCGCACGGTGGTCGTCAGTGCCCGAGCATGCCAGCAAAAACAAACCGCAAACAAATCGTTTGCGTGTGGGAGCGACCGACTCGCCCTTGGAAGCTCGCGGCGGAATCCTCTTACAGGCTCCGTGCTCACGCCACCAGCAAACAAAAAAAGACAAAACAATAGAAGACAATGCAAGCCCCGCGGCTCATTTCCTGCACACAGTGAGAAGGTGAGAAAGGGGGTGCACATCACGGGCGCTACGACTGAGCGCCCTTCCTTTCCTCTGGATACGTGAGCATCCGTCTTGACGCCACAGCAGAAGCCGCTGACGCGACTGGCGGGAATGAATCGGCCCGCCGCCATCTGCCTTAAACTGTCGAACAGCGTGTACCGGCGTAAAATGGTAAAAAGAGACCAGAACTCTAATGAACTCAGGCATTCAGAATGACGCCGTTGAGGCCTACCAAACCAGCGGAAGACACTTCGAGATAGACTACGCCACTGCCGCGGATGATACTTTTTTGCGGGGGAATCATTTTCACGCGCGGCACCGCCAGTTTGGCTGCAGGGTTGTAGCAGCTCTCACCAGTTTCCTTTGCGTATAACAACTACAGTGCTGGCAGAGTCCCACAGCCAATTGGGGAAAATGAGGAAGACGCTTGGCAACGTTCCTGCTGTAGAGGACGCAAGGGAGTTTGGCAGAAAAGGGAATATTTAGGATAACCTGCCTGCAATGGTATACTTGGTGAGCAAGAACCTATAGGGTATACCATGTACTACAGAGCCAGTTAAGTACACAAGTATACTTATAATTAGTATAACTACAGTTAAGTATATCATAGAGCCGGTTGCTGTCACTATAGACCCGAATCAGGGTAGCGGTCTGGAGTAGTTGGTTAATTTTTCTTGGAGGGAAAAGCAGCGTACCAAATATGGACGGTGGAAAAAGCGACAAAACAGGCACTGAAAATTTCCACCACCCTTGTCTGTTGCGACGCTCTTCTTTTCACTAGATCCATCGCAGCCTGATTGATTAAACGTTCAGCAGAGCTAAATAGAAAATATAATGACAAGTGTGGTCCCCTAAATTATGGCTATCCAGCTGGCATGTCGCAACGAAATAAAAGCTTCCAGCTCCTATTGGCTAGGCAAGGCGTTGCCTCCGCACCAGCTGTCTTGAGTTCGCAGCACTTGTTTAGCAATACGTTGTGCCACTACAAGAACTCCATCTCGCCTGAAATTTGATCCGCCAGATACCGAACAGTAAGCACTCTCTGAAAAACAAGAACATGTCGTCCCATTCAGAGCATTTTTGCTGCCTGAAAAGTGCGTCGCCCTCCCCACTAGCTAGTAATTTTTGTGCAATAAATGCTTAAAAAGGGATGCACTGCACAGAAACTGCTGAACTGAAGCGTAAGGCTTGTGCAGCCCTTCTCTTATGCAGTGCAAGTGTCAGTCAGGAGCATTAAATACTTCCTGTACATTCCAGAGAGCTAAAATATTACCACGTCATGAAATGCTCAGTTAGGGCGAAGTATAGCAAAAACGGCTTAGGCTTGTTTTGACAACAAGGGTTTTCCGGCGGTAGTTAGTACCTGTTTCTAGTTAACGGCTGGTTAGTTCAGGGTACTACCTTGCTGAACTAGTAACCGTTACTGATAAGACCAATTCCCTACTATTACAAAGAGCCCAGTGAATAATACGATTAGCGTTAGGACCGTTTATTATTATTATTTTTTTAAGAGTGTAGGAAGTCGTCGACTATTCGAGGGAAACACTTTCAGGGAGAATCTTTCACAGCAACCTGGCCACTGCTGAGAGGTACTCGTGCTTGCTGGTTAACTAATCGAACTTTGGTCACCCAGCCCTCATGTTACATGTTAGGTATAATACCTTATTACACCGTTCATCCCCGATACAAGTAACGGAAGACATAAGTCAGCGCATACCGAACGGCAGAGACACCAGCAGTCGTCACGAGTCTTCCCTTCAGTAGACATCTGTAGAGGGGCGATAGAGCTAGCCACATTGCGTCGCGCCGCCTTCTAAACGTCACGGGCTCTGCCGAAGGCACACAGACGTTGCACGGAGAACCTCCCGTACTTTCGACTACCAGTCGGCGTATAGAAACACCAGAACTGTTTGTTGTGACTGCGGCGCGCTTCAAAATACACACGTTAATTCATTTTACAGAGCCAGAGAGGCAGTCATGACACTACCGCGCGCGTGAGCTAGCTGAATAAGAGCCGGTTCCGCCAACGTCGTGACTGGGCATCAAGTTCCCGCTCGCTGTCGAGGACACAAAGAGCACGTGGAGGCGACAAAGTCCTTGCTGTTGTGTATACAAGCTTACCGCGTTTGAGCTGCTGGGGGTTGCGAAGATGACTCCAGCCGGCTCAGAACGCAAAATGGGAAAGATTCGATACTACAGTTCTTTGTAGTAATTTGCTGCGTTTCTTATAAAGCGCGAACGGAGCAGGCGCCAGAACTTGGAGGTCACAGCCAACCAGCAACCAGTGCTTCGGTAAGCGAGCCTACCTGACAGTTGCCGTCGCCCGTTTTGTTTTGTTTTTGTTTTTAATGAGATAACATTAGGCTTGTCACACCAAAACACCACCGGTCACCGAGATGAAACTCGCTGATTGGTCGAGATGGGTCACGTGACCTTGAGGTATCTTCAAAACCTGCCCTGATGGACCACCCTGATTGGTAGAGAGAGGTCACGTGACATTATGACGTCACCACAACCTGCCCTCCGTGGCAGGTGGCAGCCTGGCCACCGGATTATGAGCAATCTGCCTAAATGTGAAACATAATGCTACCGCGTTCCACTTTTAATGTGACTTAAGCGTCCCGATAATTTTTTATTTTCGTTTTACAGATTGTTACCGCAAGAAAGGCGGGAGGTGAACGGCTCTGTTTGTGGAGCTCTCAACATCGCATTAGTAAAGTACCTCCCCGGAATCTTTGTTCGCCGACGCGGCACACATTCAGTTAATCAGCAGCAGCAGTAGCAACGGCAGCAAACCATCAGCGTTACGACGAACTGCAGTAATCGGCGTCCAAATCGCAATAGATGAGCGTCTAACCCCGCTATAGCAACGAAGTGCGAATTAAACAGCACAGCTCGGATAATCCAGTTCTGGCGCTTTCGCCTTCCTTGTTCGCGCGTGTTCGTCATTTCCGGTCCGCCAGCACGCAATAAATTTTCATGCGCGCAACGGTGGTTCAACCTGATCCGTCCGCATCCGTTTTCCCCGCGGCCATAACTAGCCGTAGAACAATCCTCCGTTGTCAGGCGGTTCGTCACGCCAGACAGCGAACACGCGGCGAAGCGTGCTCGCTAAACGAGCGTGACAGCGAGTTAGGTCAGCTGTTAGCCACGCTGACATTCGAATCCGGTTCGACCCGACAGCACTGAGTGACACAAATTTCATTCGCAAGCAGCGACGACAAGTTCAATACACGCTAACGGCCTGCTAACGTCACCGCTGGGTTGTGCACAGTGGAATGCGTATATCGTCGAATGGAGCAAACATAAAGGCACTGAAGGATGTTTCCGCTTGACCGGTGCTATCTAAATAGACGGGAGAGGGCTTGCTCAGCAGTCGTTCAACAGACTAAATAAACATCATTGTATTTGAAAGAAATAGATTTCTGATGATAAACGGGAGCAGAATACTCCTGGAAAACGACTTCAGTTCTTCTAATTTTTGTAATTAATTGACGAAGGTAGTGAAACCTCAAAATATCGATATTTTTATTTCGTAATTCAGCGGCTCTTTGACGAAGGCACATATCACAATTCTGCGAAGTTTAGCGTAGAGAGCGGACAAAACTGACATCATTCTCTCGACAGCTACAGGCTCGCCGCACTCTGTAGATACACACCATGAGTGAGAACACAAGAATCCTGCTAGGCTGATGCACTGAGGAACGCGAGGCGACTTTTTAAGAAGGGTTTACACTTGGTCTTGCCGCAAAATAACTTGGTGCAAACACATCATGAGCGCTTCATACCCCTTGGCATGGAGAGTGCGGCGTGCATATAGAGTAATGGTTCTTTAGAAAAAGGCACGTAGACGAAAAAATCGTGCGCTCAAACGTTTACCTCTGGAAACGATCCTATAGCCTGAGCACCGACGTCTTTCCGCGGCTTCCTGAAGGCACGCTTCTCGACAATACACTGGTACTTGCCGGCCTAAAGTGGGCGATGTTAGTGACGAGAAGACTTCATAGAAATATTCAGCTCGGCCCTCTTCGTGGTTGTCACTCAGTACGTTATAAGCAGTATCAGCAGTAGAGCGTACACAGACCATAAAGATAAAAGCGAAATCAAGAGTCCCATTGCCGACTACTCCTTTGAAGAGTGCGCTCCCGTAAAACAATGACGCGCGATTAGGAACAAGTGCCACTTCCACAACGCTTTTGTCATCAAACCCAGTGAGATAAAAAGCTCGGCTATAATCGGTCTCGTTCCGGGTGCCATAAAGATTTATGGCCCTATATATAGCGCTCTTCTTGTCTTGTCTTTCAATTTAAACAGCGCCCGTCCTGTCATGCTAATCTGTGTATTCGTCTGAAAATGTAGCGCTGTTTAAATTTTAAGGAAAGAAAATGCATCACCAACTAGCTGGCCCCGCAACGTGTTTTATATATATAGCGCCTCTTACAAATCACCCTTAGTGTGCATTCAATGATCCGTTATATACAAAAGAAAACATAGCTACTTCTCACAAACTATTCAAAGAACGCTGGAATCTTGGTGTCCCTTTCCTAACTATATAGCATACCTGTCCGCATGCCTGTCTGACGATGCCACAACTTCCTTGCTTGCTTAACGTTTCAGCCAATCAACAGCAGTCTTTTCGAGGTTCCGCAACCTCTATCCACGGTTATGGCTGAATGAATATACCGCACTTAATAATACGGTCGCTGTTTTTCCTGTAGGTCTTGTTACAAGCTGTACCATGAGACTATATAGTTCAACATCTAAACACGTGCAGCTGGATCCGATAGTCCATTTGCACTCAGCGGCACAGAGCGCGACATCTGACGACTACGATGCAAAGAACAAGAGACGTCTGACAGAACTCGCGAGATATTTTTATTTGACATGCATTGTTAATGATGATGATGAATTTTTATGGCGCACGGACATCTGTGGCCAAAGAGCCCCATGGCACCAGGTGTTTTCGTCTACTCGAGGTGGGGTCAAAGACCCATTTCCCAAGCATTTCACCCCACAGAAGCCGAGCATCAGGTCAGGGGGAAGTTTGCACCCGTTGCATCAACGATGGCTACCCGGCGGCAAAGGGGATCGAACTCGCACCTCCCGCTTGGAAACAGGCATTGTTTTTTAACATAAAAGCCAGGAAAGCCACGCAGAAAATGTCGCTAATGATGAAATGACCCCTCCTCCTACATCTGCTTTTTTTTTTGTTCAGAAATCAAGAAGTCGAAAAGTTTCGAAACAAATTATGTTTCTCCGAGTGTTTTTATGTAGATTCGGTCAGCTAACTAGTATCCGGAAAAGAAGATGGATTATCGTTTCAAGCGCTCTCTTTTGTCAGCATTTTGACCCTTCATAAAACAGTGCACGTTTGATTAAAAAAAAAAAAAAAAAACTAGGCGCAGTGTGTAGTCCCAGTCCCGTGTCCCGTCTCGTTTCTGCCCAAGCTGCATTTCACGTACGACAATGTGAAGTTAGTGCTTGCGTCTGCCTTTGCTATATTTGCACGGAAGACTTTCTCCAGACTTGTTCATACTCCGCGGTCGCGAACAAATGATTCCGTGATGAAAACAGAAAACTGTACAAGACGGACCAGGAAAGGGTTCTCTGTACAGCCATTTACATTTAATATCTCGGTGATAGTAAGTGCAGACTTGTTCATTGTGCAGTCGTGCTGCATTAGTATAACTGTTCTTTGAATGTTAAAACTAGTACAAAATGCAACCACCTTTCTGCCTCCAGCGTCTATGTCCTACGGAGAATTAAGCCACCAACTTCGAGACCGCTATGTAAAAAAAGCCTTTTAGTCACATTTCTGGTTCTTTTTTTGTTTACTACTACGGAAACTTCTTCCATTTCTCTTCTGTAACGACAATGGGTCTTGCAAGTATTTATAACTAAGGGTAGGCCTTCTCGGTTTCTTTTCGCTTGGCTAAATGGTCAAGCCTTCCTCTCTGCAACGGCGTGTCAGAGTGCGCGAATCAATGCCTCATAACTCAGTCACTGTACTAAATTCTTAAGATAACCTTGTCTCACCGCGTTCTTATTTCCAGCACATTCTTAATTTGCGGCTATAACCTGTAACTGGCACTGCACAGCCAGCAAGATGTGACATACATGCCAGAAATGCTGACCTTTTCGATTAAACCCAAATTTCAAAAAATCAGTTCGGCGTACTTTTGCCGGTGGTTTTCGGTTTAAAATGAGAAGTTCAATCTCTGTTTATAACGTCTGAATAATCGTAATCTGCATCATTCCGGGCGGGATGATGCAGAACGGCGTTCCCAATGCCTTGACAACGCATTCGCCCGCATCAATCCTGCTCGACTGTGTACTGCAAGGCCCGTGTAGTGTGCGATGCTAGTGCACGTTAAAGAGCCCCGGGTGGTCGAAATTTCCTCAGCCCTTCACTACGGCGTCCCTCATAGCCTGAGTCGTTTTGGGACGTTAAACTCCCATAAACCTTCTCGACTGCGCCAAAAATGTAACACCATCAAACATCGCGTAACGTGCCGCCATCCTCCTCCCCTCCAGGTCGTTATTCCTTGTCGGCCCGTTACACATAATAATAAATAACAATAAAGAGACCGGGGTACCGCTCACCCGAGGGTCGGGGTGTCCGTGAGCTCTTGTCCTTGTCCGAGTGAGATGCTTTCGGGGTCCCCGTGGCGACTATTCGCGGCTGCACATCTTCGGCGCCCATGATGTGGATATTTTTTCGTTTTTCGAGTGGCAGCGCGTATATCAGCGGGACAAACGGCGGTGTTGCGCTGCGTTGCCACCTGAGCGCTGCCGGACGAAAGACGCTCATCCGCTTGAGGCGTCAGGGTGACAATGAGCCATTTACACAACCAATCGGAATGTATATAAAGCCGCACGGCTCTCGACCAGACACCCCCACCTGACCGGAGTCACTAGGCGCACGTCATTTAGCGCAAAACGCTCGAGAAGCGCGCCTTCGCCTCTCAGTGGCCCTGGCGTGAATTGCGTCATGAGACTACAGTTTTCGCCGCGTGTAGCGTCACGCCTCCTGTTTCAAAACCGACTGAGCAGCAGTCGCTGTGCCTCTTTCTCTCTTTCCCTTTTAAAGATTCCCCACTCTCTCTCTCTTTCCCCGCTCCGTAAATCCCTCGTCAATGATGGCATGCATGCGCAGGTGAGATTACCTTACCCTCCATTTAGCTGAGATGCTTTACCCAAACAACATACATAGAGCTCTGGAGAAGCAGAGCCCAACGGCAGGGAAAACGCAAATTGGCGAGGTCAATAATGAGCCCTTCACATTCCTTTATGTAACGTCACGTGTCCAACGTAAGGATCAAAACTGTGCGGCGAAAGACGCAGGTTAAGGTGGGGTGAGACTGAAAATAAAGACTGGCTGTAGATCGAGTAGTCTTAATAAAAGCTGTAGTAATAAAACTTGCTGAAAATCTTTAAATGCAAGCAATTCGAATTAGAGTACAAAACTAGATTAAAATTTTTGTCGTTTCTTTTTTATTTTTTTCATTTATGCGCCCTTTTCTTAAAATGTACAGGATGCACAGTTTTGAAATTTTGTGTGAGAGAAGAAACAGTTTTTGTTATACAGCTAGGACTAAAATTATGCGCTTTGAGCATAAAAAAGATTTAATGTTTTTTTTTCTTTTTCGATGCTATAAAATTGCCATCCCTGAATGTATTTTTCTTTTTATCCATAAAAATGCGGACTAACTTCGGCTATCTATTCTAGTTCCAGTCATGTGAAAGGCATTAACTGAAATGTGAGGAAAATTTTGTTTGCTTAGGCCTTACAGTTCCTGAGAAAAAAAAATGAAATAAACCACCAAAAATGCTGTTTTGAAACAAAAAAATGTGCAGAATAAGTCGCTGAAAACTCATACTTTCCCTTTCGACGTGACCAAGAAAAAGGACGGAAAAGGCATTTCTGAAGCCGCCAATAGCCAAAGTGTATTTATATTATCTGAAATGCATACAAATGCTCTATCAGAAGGTTGAAAAATCTAGAAATCGACTTTTTTTTAACAAAACAGTCGCACCCGACCAGCCGAATTCACAAAGTTGTTCTCATTACCTTTGCGAGTTACTCGTGAACAGGCGCTCCGCTCTGTCCGTCACATAATTGGTTATCTAGATCAGCCAGTGCGATAATTACAGACCGCTCTCACGCATGAGCTAGTTCGTTATTTCGGCTAGCAGCCCCAATCCTTTACGTTCTAAACTAAAGCAGGACCATTAACTTCACTACATTAGTCAGTTACATTGACTATAATTGTACTGAATTTCATTGCAATTCGCTAGCCAAGTTACGTGACGAAATGCACCACAATGCGCCAAATGCATCAATAGTTGTACACAAGAAAAAAAGAAAAAAATCTAAAGGCAGCAGTAAGGAACGTAGGAGACATATAGCTGCTGACGTAGCCCCATTAGAGCACAACACAGCGTCTTCGTAATCAGGGATCTCGTTAACATTTTTACAAAAAGTATTCAGAGATATTATTTTCTGCCTCTTTATTACCCCGCACTTCTTCCTCGCAATACTGCTTAAAACTAAAACCACTAAACTACCACTACCTTATTCCCGCGAAACAACCGCTGTCACGCCATGTGATACTGCGTATGTACGCAGGCCAGTCTGGGGCTGCGCCAAGCGACGGAGACGCGTTTAAGTCCTTACACAAACAGCTACAGGCGCTTGGAATTAAAAGAGCGCGAAGGACAGGGCGCAAAAAGAAGCAGACATAACGAGCGCTTATTATCGCTGAAAAAACAAACAAACAAACGCCAGTTGACAGTCAGAGCTTGCAGTGTTTGCTTCTATGTGTATTGTCCTTCACGCTGCCTCAACTCGTTGCGCTTTTGCAATCAGAGGCGCCGTTTCACGCCAACGCCGGACGCTGCGAAGACTGGAATACTAAACTACGCCAACGTAAGGCAGCACGGCATACTCAAGAATGCTAAGAAGGTATAAACATATACAAACACCGCCCTACAGCCCCCAACGATGACGACACAGTACGTGTGAAAACGCCTGTTTTTCCAGGCGTCTTTATTAAACCTGAATTTTCTCTAAATGCAGAAACGCGTTCTATGGTTTGGTTCAATGATTGGTTTGGTTTATTGGGGTTTAACGTCCCAAAGCAACTCAGGCTATGAGGGACGCCGCAGTGAAGGGCTCCGGAAATTTCGACCACCTGGGGTTCTTTAACGTGCACTGACATCGCACAGTACACGGGCCTCTAGAATTTCGCCTCCATTGAAATTCAGCCGCCGCGGCCGGGATCGAACCCGCGTCTTTCGGGCCAGCAGCCGAGCGGCGTAACCATTGAGCCACCTCGGTGGGGCATATTGGTTCAATGAGTTTTGCAAGAAACCCCCAAGTCTGAATATGCTTCACTTAGGGAATATTTAATCATTAGCATCTACGTTAGCGCCACCAATCTGCTTCAAGAGAGGTGCTTCCTCAGATGCTTCACGGCATCATCTATGTGTCCGCACATCGCGGTAAGGCTAAAAAAAAAGAAAATAGAGGGCGATCAAGCGGATAGATGCCGAGGAAATACGATAGCATTTTTTTCTTTCACTCGCTAATTTATTCCAATTCTGATTGTAGCCGCCGCAGTGGCTCAGTGGTGACGGTTCCTGGCTGCTGGCGCGGGTTCGATCCCCGCCGCGGCGGCCGAATCTCGATGGCGGCGAAATGTTACAGGCCCGTGCGTTGTGCGATGTCTGCACTGTTGGCTCCCGCTCCCCAGGCTCTATGCCAGGGGTTCTCAAACTGGGTTCCGCGGAACACAGGGGTTCCCCGGGCTCTCTTCTTGTGTTCCGCGAGAACCCTCACTGGCCCTGACCCGGCAGCTGATATGAGACTGGCTCTGAGTGCTACTGAGCCACGCTTTGACTTGCTCTTAAAAGGAAAGCAGTACCACCCATCACATTAGTATTTGTATTAATCTGTGCAATAAACAGTTAACTTTTGCAACTCTCTCTTTGCAAAAATGCACTCGACAACATTGCTGGTAAGTGAAAGCAGGGGGGGGGGGGGGGGGGGGGGGGGGGGTTCCCTGGAACTTATTGAAGGCTTTTGGGGTTCCTCCAAGCAAAAAAGTTTGAGAACCCCTGCTCTATGCCCTTCGAAGAACCCCATGCAGGTAGTCGAAATTATCCGCAGCCCTCCGCTATGGCTTCCCTTATAGCCTATACGGCACTTTTGTATATTAAACCGCATGAAACCAATCCAAAATAATTCTCATTGTGTTCCGATTCTGTTGCTGTTCGGATTCCATTCTTACGCCATTGGTATTCGTATTAACTTCTTTTATTCCTTTTCGCCAAGCCGACCTTAGTCCAACTTCTCCCTCCTATCCCTACAAGTGAAGAGGGAGCTTTCCTTCTCTCCACCTTCCACGGTTGGCAGGCGGTGTCTGTGTGAGTCTTGGCCTTTATTGCACTCTTGGTACTGTCGCATTAAAAAAGCAGCCCATGTCTGGTGAAAGTTCAGCTGAGGTAAACTTCATCAAACTATCGCTTTCAGTAAAAGTTGACGCTCTGGCTCTTTCGGGCTGCGTTCATGGTTGTCCATTTGTGAAAGGCGAGTTTATTGCTGAGAAAATTGGATTTCGAAATCCCCCCCCCCCCCCCCCCCCCCTCTCGTCGATTCAAACTTCTGACGTCAAGGCCGAAAATGACTCCGTGATCACCGTTTTGAACTGAACGACGATGTAGCCTAGCCTCAAGGATCCGCAAAAAAGAAAGAAACGCTCTCGATCATGGAGTCGATGAAGCGTAGTTTGTTTGCGAAAACGGCCGGTGAAGGCGACACCCATATTTCACGTTCCGGGATCTTCCAGTTCATGAAAGCTGCTTTCTCGGAGCCGGTAATCCATCGAAACGGGTCAACTTCAACATGTATTCAGTGTTGCTTTAAGATATGTGCAGTGGTGTGCGCGCGCGCGCGCGTGTGTGTGTGTGTGTGTGTGTGTGTGTGTGTGTGTGTGTGTGTGTGTGTGTGTGTGTGTGTGTGTGTGTGTGTGTGTGTGTGTGCGCGCGCGCGCGCGCGTGTGCGTGCGCGTGTATGCGCGCGTGCGTGCGTGCGTGGGTGTGTGTGTGCGCGCGCGTGCGTGCGTGTGTGTGTGCGCGCGTGTGTGCGTGGGTGTGCATATGAGCGTGGGTGTGCGTGTGTGTGCCTGTGTGTCCACTGTCCAGCCGAAACACCGTGAATTAAATCCGTTATGTTTTTCAATTTCTGGTGACTACCTTATATTGATCAATCAGCTGCCAAGAAATCACTTTATATATATAGCGCACACTGTATACATGGCCCGAAGGTCAGTACGAAGCTATAGTATAACTTATCCATGGTGTGCAGGTAAGTTTGGAAGAATAGGAAGAAGCAGACGAAGTAAAAGATACCCTCGATAGAATAGAGGGGCTTATATGGAGGTACCTGCGAATGACATTCTTAGCAGTACTTGCACCCAGCGCAACACCTTCGCATCTGCGCTTTTTTCGTTTGTCTGTTTTAACTTTAACGCCTGCACTGGAGAGCTGCACAAAGCACAGGACATCACTTCATGGCTTTCGCCAGGAGATCCTGGAGTGAAATTTTATTTACGCACAGCTTAAAAGTGACCCTGATTAATGCATCCTTATGCTGTCTCCAAGAATACGCGGAATGCTACCGAGGGAGAGTGAATAATAATTTTACAGCGTGTTTAAGTTAAAGTGAGCCAATGGTCCTAAAAAAAAAAATCCTGCTACACTTTGCTGGTATGAAGCTAAAGCAACCTGTTAGTAAATGCCTACAGAGCAAGATGTTGTCCTTGTTCATCCCATTCTGGCTGACTTTGTTCGAATTAACTATTAAACCTTTAAATTCGAGACACTAAATAGAGCATGTATCGACGCCACAGTGCCGGCCATTTGGTGGTGCATGTAGCATAGCGAAAGGCTGCAAGCATATCTAACCGTATCAACGCCTCCTCCTCCGGTCCGTACTGCTGAAGCTGCACGCCGCACCACACAATGTCGCCCGTGACGTCATATGAAGACCTCGGACAGCTTCATTGCGAAAGTGTCCATATGTCCTTCGCGTTCTGTAGGAAGCAATCGAAATCAAAAAGTTTCATTTCAAGAGCGTGCACGCTTCACGTATGTCGTCCAGGACTGCTGTCCCGTCCTGTACCCGCCCTTCCTGTCTAAGCGTTCCCGTGCGGACACTTGACACGGCGCGACCAAGTAGAAGAATGGGGTGGAGTGCATATGGCAAGTTCTCTCAGATCGTGAATGGCAGTTTACCAATATCCCTCAAGAGAAAAGCATACAACAGCTGTATCTTACCAGTACTCACCTATGGGGCAGGAACGTGGAGACTAACAAAGAGGGTTCAGCTAAGGACAACGCAGCGAGCTATGGAAAGAAAAATGATAGGTGTAACGTTAAGAGATCTTAAACGGGCGGAGTGGGTCAGAGAACAAACGCGGGTTAATGACATCCTAGTCGAAATCAAGAGGAAGAAGTGGGCTTGGACAGGGAATGTAATGAGAAGGCAAGATACCAACAGAAGGGAAACGTAGCAGGGGGGAGCAGAAAGTTAGGTGGGCGGATAAGATTAAGACGTTTGCTGGGATAAGGTGGCCGCAGCTGATAGAGGACAGGGTTAATTGGAGAGACATGGGAGAGGCCTTTGCCCTGCAGTGGGAGTATTCAGGCTGATGATGATGATTCCATGTCAGCTCTTTCTTCAGAGCATGATCACAATAAGGTTGCATCCTTTCAGTGATCCCGCGATTCGGTTGGGTTTTTTCGTTTGGACGCCCTCGGGTTTTCTCTCTACAACATTCCGCCCAAGTCGATCGGCTTAAGAGTTAACGAGTGGTAATTCGAAATACTTCAAGTGAGTCGTATGCGCGTTTTTTGGGCGAACGCCAACAACGCTAATGATCGCTAACCTAACGTGAGTTGGGAAACCCTGTGCGTGCATGCATGCGTACGAGCGTGCATAAAAATATAGAAACCAAACCTACTCTGTTAGCAGGTTTGGTTTCTGTTGGTTAGTTTCTGTTAGCAGCAACAACGCTCTACGTGCAAGTGCACGGCACCAACGTCACAATCCGTTCTTTCGTCTATGAATTGCATAGACGTTTCGGTGAAGAAAATATTTTAAATAGACATCCTGTCCGGGACGGGTTTTATTCCCGCTTACCTGTCGTCTTCCATAGAATTTTCTTCTCTCTGGAACCGACGCCAAATGAAGACGCGAGAACCAAGCCTCGACGCTCACGCCGTGCTCTTGCTGAATCATTAACGCAGCGTTTTGCTTGCCGATCGTTCAGATTCAGCCTTGTTCGCTCCTTCTTCCACGACGTGACGCACTTCGCTACCACTGCACTGCCTAAAACAGGGGCGGCCAGTCTTCCTGCATTAATTATTCGCCCGCAAACTTATTACGCCCTCCAGGCTTTATCAGTCGAGTGGCGCCACCCACGCGCCCATTGCGCTCGGAAATGTATACTGTAGCTCTGTGCTGGCAGCAGTCACCAGTTATTTATCTTTCGTTACTGCAGAAGGTTTAGAACGCGAATTAGACTCGTGGACAAAAAAAAAAAAAAAAGTCTTCATGGCTCACTGCCAATTAGCTGTGCAGCCGTCCAAATCTTTAACTGGCGTGATTTTTGAGTCCCTAATTGCACCTTGTAAAATGCTTCTCTGGGCTAAACCACTGGCATATTCATGCCGTTATTTGACGCGTGTGGCGGCATTTGGTGGTCCATAATTTTTTTCATATTATGCTTGAGTGGTGTACTTGTCTGATTGGACCAAAATTATAAGATATCCACATCATCTGCAGCTACGAAATCCAAACAAGCGGCACACGCAGCAATGGTTCTGGCTCATCTCGCTTCCTCCTCTGGATAAACTACCTCTGTTCCCATGCTACACAAGTCCTTTACCCAGAGTAAGCGCGATTGCGCCACCACAACAATTGCTGCGTATCCCCCTTATTTTGGCACTTCGTAGATGCAGACGATGAACATTACTCATACCTTTGATTTAATCAGGCAATTACTCCACTCCAGTATAATATGAATAAAAATGTGCCACCAAATGACACCACACACGTTAAACTGCAGCATGGATATACAAGTGGTTTAGCCGAGAGAAGCCTTTTACAAGGTGCAATTAGGGATGCAAAAATCACGTCAGTTAAAGATTTGACCGGGTGTACCTAGGAAACGTGTGAAGCCGGGACGTAGCGGGCGACAAGGACGAGCGCAAACGTCCAAACGTTGTTGCGAATGAAGGAAAAAAAGTAAAAGTGCACGGGCCTGTCCACTGGCTCAAGCTGAGCCGCAATCACTGTCCCGTGCAGACAGAGGAGGATTGAAAGAGATGCGAGAGGAAAGAGTGAAAGAAGAGACGCGCGTACCAACAACCACGTCCACCGAAGCGACGACGATGGTTTCAGCAAGAGACACCCCTCTGTAGCTAGTAGGTCTCGCAAGAATAGGCGAGAGGGCCAGGATTCCAGCCACGAGGGGTCAGGAAGCAACCACTTCCGTTCAACTTAATCTTCATTGGGACCTCGCTTGAACCGCCGCGCATATGTTTTCTAGTTACGGACTACTGATTGGCCCAAAAATCAACTTTGTTAAGTTAGCTGTAGTTAACAACATCAAGCTGTCGCGTCGTGCCCTGCGATCAGTCGCTTGCTTACGACTGATAGTCTGGCGGATACTGTTTTCGGTTACTTGAGCCGGAAGGGGTTCTTCCTTAGCTATCTAAACTGCTGCGTCTTCTACCAACGTTAAAGTAACAGGCAAAACTCACACTCCTACGCGCTCTGATTTTTTTTTTTGTTCTCAGGAGGTAGTGCTGCCTTGGCTACGCAGGACTTTCCCTATACTAATGAAGGTCAGGCTCTTTGTCCTCTCGGCAACTTAGCAGTGTTAATGACAAGACACCCCGGCAGGCTACTCCAGAACTCGTATGGCTGAAGGCTTTATAATATAGTTCTTGCGGGGGTCATTGTCCTGTCCAGCTTTCGCGGGCAAAAATTTTGAAATTGGAAAATTGTAAGACACTGTTATGGAAATATTGAAGGTAATGATCCATTACTCCGATAAGTAGCAAAATATTTCTTTTAAAGTGTTTCCATCGATCGCTTCGAACTCTTATGACTGCCATAGAAAACCAATAGGGAACGCTTTTGACGACAGCAGAAATGTTAATAAAAAATATATAAGACTGCCGTCGGGTGACTTGCGGATATATTGATTGTTATAGTGAAACCGTACATTATAAGAAAAAATTGCTTTCATAAAAGGTTTCCCGCTCAAAAATGCTTTTGTCTAGAAATGCTGGATATGTTCATTCAGTACACATAATTAAAAGAAAAAAAAACAGAATTTCAGGCTAATCCGTGCTACGATTGGATTCCCCCACTGCGTGAAATTCATTAATTCATTAGGGCATTCCTTTGTGCAGTAGGTATTGCTTCTGGTTGCGCCTTCCTTAGCAGAGCTCCCACAGAGGCCCATGCATTCTCCGATGTTATCATCTACGCTCGCAAATGCGTTGGTGTGCTCCAGGTGAGGTTAAACCAGGAGCCATATACTATAAGGATCCATTACCGATTTTCGATTTCATTTGGTGCGATGGCAGCGTGACGGTAACATCAGACGAAAGCAGCAAGCGACCACTCACAGAAATCACAACGTAGCGGCTACCCCCGTCGACGGTATAGCCTTCAGCACTCGCCTAACAAACCGGCTCGGACCTGGCTGCGATATGCAGCCAACGGTCAGTCCGGTCGCCAATGACGCAATGGTCCTGTCGATTCCGCGGGTGCTTCAAAGCCGCGACTACGTTACCGGAGAACACTGAGCAATGCCAGAGAGCCAAATGGATAACGGATCCTCACAGAATACGGCCCCTGTATCGGTGAGGAGGGCTTCCACTGAAGCACACGCATGACTACAGCATTGGTCTGTTTTATGATTGCCGGTGTTCGCACAGGTGCACCAGGTGTAGGTCAGAAACATAGTGACCTTTGTACACGTGCACCTGCGCAGACGGATGGACGCACAACAATGAGCGGACGTGGGGGGAAGCGGAGAGCGGGAAACCGGGAGTTTCGCAGTTGAGAGGTCGAAGGTTTGGCTCCCGACTCGACCGAGCTCTGTGTACTAGACGAACAGACGATGAACACACTCAGCGGCAGTCCGCGTGCTTCTCTATAACCTCGGCTCAAACTTTGACGCTTATGGGGCGGCAAGCATTCCATACTACAAATAAATGCGTAACCCGTGATGTGCTCTGTTCGCGAGCTTCAACGGTTCCTTTGTGCCGATAACCATAATTTCTCTACAGTCGGATACAACTCAAGGAGGAAGCGGCAAATGCCCTTCAGAGGTGGCCCTCCAGGCAATGGCGGCGATCGATTCTCCTGACGTCGTGGATGTTCCTTTTAGATCCGCTAGCGCGACATCGCAGGGTGTGGTATACATAGATGAAAACGCCAGGCACTTTCCATTGAGGGATCACGTCGGCAAAGTTCTGATATCTCTGTTTTTCACAGCCGGTTGTGCGGTAAAAACTAAATACCTCACGCAAATAAAATCACACGCAATCTCACGTGCACCTCACGCAAATAAAATCAATCATCCGCGCACTCATTTCCGCGATCAACACGTCAGCGTATCCTTCAAAACATGTGTTAGCCTACTTCGTCTGTGTCGATTCACGCACAGCGTCGCTTCGCTTCTCTGCGTGGCGCTGGCGTGGTTAATCATACACCCGCGCCTCGATCGGTTTACCTTAGAGCTTTCAGTAAGCCTAATCCGCGCAGAAGGATTCCTGCGCTCAAATTTCACAACGCGTGCGCGGCGCGCAAGTAAATATCTCGATGAATGAACTGCTCTACGCCGGCACCTTCAAAATTACTGAATTCTCTTTATATGTATACTTCTATCTCTGCGCCGAAAACTCGTAGCAGAAGGACATACGCTTCCGCCTACGCCCGCGTCGATAATTTCACCTCGTATAAGCCCGTACGAAAACGACTATGTGTTCGATATAGAACCTCTGAGCGTGCATATAGGAGCACTCGTTTCATCACGTGTGCGGTGCTTAAAACACGTTGGACGCTGGCTGTATTAGCACAATCTTTAACTGTACTGACTGACACTTGTTCCCCAATTTTTATACCTTCTGCCATTCCTCTCTACTTGGTATCCGCTCGCTTAGAGGCAAGAGAAAGAAAAGTCGGCACCAGTTAACGATGTCAGCGTGATTCGTGATCTTAAATTCATGGCTGTCCTTCCAGAAACAAAAGCAAGAGAGTGTCGAATTCGCCTGCACTACGTGAACTGGTTCTCGCGGTGCTGCACTTCGCCATTCGTTTCAGCGGTGCAAGATGGCGCCGACTGCACGACGCCATTCGTTTAAAAAAAAGCGAGAACGTTGTGCAGGTCTAGTACATGAAAGTTCAGGAAAACTGTGCACCTCCTCAGTGGTCGGTGCCGAAATGGTGCAGCTGCAGCCGCCATGGAAGCAGACGACGGCTTACAAAACGATGGCTCGTGCTTTGCGATAAATGGCAGAGATGCTCAAACTATTCCACTCGTCGATGAGAACGGTGTGCACACCGGCCCGACTCTGATGGAGAGTGATTGGCCACCCGAAAAGGCGGCAACAGAGGTAGGGACGGCGGCCCTCGCTAGCACGTACAGTCTTTGTCAAAAGTAATCAGGCTGCATGGTTTGCTTCTAGCTCGTACAGTGGAGCCCTTACAGCTTCCCTCAAGATTAAATGGTCGTTAAAGGTAAGGACTGGGGGTCTTCTTACCATCCAACACATATTGATCTTCAGGAAAGCCACAAGGGCCCCACTATACAAGCTAGAAGCAAACCATGCAGCCTGGTTACTTTTGACAAAGACGGTACCTTGCATCTCTCGACCACCGTACTCTCGACGGACCAGTCACCGGCGTCTTTCCTCTGGACTAATGAGATTATAACAGTAGTTGAAGTCGGTTATAAATTAACTAAGAAGTACACACGTGCATGCAGTATTACGCACGTTGTTGCAACAACCACTTAACATGCAAGTCGGCGCGCGCACACCTCAGTCGTGTTCAGTAAAAGAACACACGTGCGTTTCACTTAGCTGCCGCGAGGTCGCATTGAGGCTGATGCATGGCAACACCTCGCTGCGATGTGCTGTTTGAAAATTCTTCACACGGTTCGGGATGTTGGCGGCCGCTGATATATGGGCGTTACGCTGATGGCTGCAATTTTGTGGCGACGCCAAGGCTGGCAGACGACCAGCAGGCCAGCACTCGACCATTCGTTTTTGAAGCAGCCAGTTTCCAAGCTGCACTTGAACTGCGGGAACTGGCGCTGCACGCTCGCGGCACCGCCGCGGAACTTTATAGAACTGGTTCAGTGAGTGCACGCGGCCCGCATGGCAGCATTATAATGGTGCCATTATAATGAAGTATTGTTCAGCGCGGCGTATGGAGTGGAGAAACCGCGTAACGTTTTTGTACTCGAATATAAACCGGCGATTTTAAGACGGCAGCGCTCTTAACGGCCGCGGTCCCGAACAATTTAGCGATACGCAGCGGAGGGTGCTAAGAATCTCTGGTTCTGGACAGGCCACCATTGGACGGTGGGCGCAGCTGGCAAAGGACAGGGTGAGTTGGAGAGATATGGGAGAGGCCTTTTCCCTGCAGTGGGGGTAGTCAAGCTGCTGTTGATGATGACATCGGCGGTCCCGAACAATTTAGCGATAATTTTGATGTCTGTCACATCGTTCTTCATAGATCGAAGATTAGGGGACAACTTGCACAGGCGAAGTTGCAAACAGGGTGGCGTTCGAGCAAGTGCTAAGATATCTCCTCGGTCCATCCTTGAGAACTTTCGTGGTGCCTCCAACACAATCAAAAAAGGCGGTGAGCTGACGGGACTCACCTCGACGCCACAAGCGCGCAGTCGAACCCTCGCGCGAGCACGCTGCTGACAGTCGAGGATTGTCTTATCGAGAGGAGGCAGCAGAAGAATCGTTTGCTTCCGTTTTGCTTGCACAAGTGACAGGCACGTATTCATGATTTTTTTTTCTTTTTCGGGGAGGGGGGGGGGGGGGGGGCGAAGGTAATGTTTTACAAAAGAATGAGGGAAATGGGGGGAGAGCGCAAGAAGATCGGTCCCCATCAGAACCCTCTAGGCTACGTGCGTTGAAAGTGAGATAACGTTCAAATCTTTTTCGGATATCGAAGTGATGTCCAAAGATATACTTTACAGGTCTTCGTGGCAATGTGAGGGCAACAGGGATATGTGAAAACGCATATATGCCCTTTATGCACTTCTCGAGAGCAGTGGGAGTCGCTGCTGATCGAAGCTGCAAGAGACAGTAAAGTCCTGGACTAAGGACCCAAACCTGCTCTTCCATGAACACTTTTTTCTGATTTCCAAAAAATGGTTTAAATCAATCACTCAATCAATCAATCAATCAATCAATCAATCGATCGAGTCGAACGCAATTATTCCGCAACTTTGAAAAATATTCCCGGAGTACAGGTCCCCCCAATATGAAAGGGAACAAAGTTTGAGCATTCAATTAACTATTATTTCATAATTATACCGGTGTGTAATATGCGAACGTCGTTCACAACTTTACTGGAGCAATAGCCAGAAAACTCATCGTTTTGTGCAAACTGGTTGTTCCCGTTCATATTGGAAGGAGTTGTACTTCGAGCTAACGCTCAACAGCAAAGCGTAAAAAGAAGCCCTCATTCCAGACATTAAGTGTAGGAAATGAAAGCTTTCTTACAGGAGTCTGCAAAACTCTTCTTCAACTCTTCGTGATTCGAGTACAAAGTGTCACAATACATTTTTGTACAGCTCAGTCATGCCGGCAGTATCAGCATTCCGCTTGCGCGGACAAACTAAGTTCAACTGTAAAAGAAAAACTTCTCGCACGGATAGACTTTTCAAGTGTAAACGGAAAATTTTCTTGCACGTGATTAGCCGGGAAGACTGAATTTTAGCTTGGATTTCTTTGATTTTTTTTTAGTAATCATGCATCTTCAGATCTACGAATTAATCAGACGGCATTCGTAACGTCGAAGTACAACTACGGAAGCCAAAAGCAATGAAAAATGAAAAAAAAAGTAGCGTTTCAAATCGGAGCAGCACGTAGATAGAGAGGAAACTACTCGCAACACAGCCCCCCCCCCCTTTTTTTTTTTCAAGGAGGTGAGTTCAACAGAAATGTACTTAAAATTGTGTACACGAAAGCGTACACCTTTGTTACTATTACTAACAAGAATATCTTAACACGCAGTATAGTACGACGCCCTATACGTGACAGTGCTTTTCTTGCAGTTAACTGCAAATAAGGGTTATATTCGCGACGTCCCTTGGAAAGAAGTTTATGAAACTGTCGTGTCCGGTCGCTGTGTTGAATGCAGCGAAAGACGCACACGGTACTTTAAGACTTCGTTTATTTAAAGCCGATGAGGGTGCGACCAGCGTCGACCGAGGCAGGAGCCGAACTGGCCGCCCGAAGAAAGGAGGGAGCGGAGAAGCGTCCACGGGAGGGAGTGGCTTCCCAAAACAGGAGGAGGATGCGGGGGCGCACCATGGGGGGGCATCTGGCGACAGCGTGCGACGAGGGGCAAGTGGTCGTTAGGAGGAGGATGCGAGTGGTCGTTAGGAGGAGGATGCGAGTGGTCGTTAGGAGGAGGATGCGGGGGCGCACACACACAAAAGCAATAAGGGGACACAACACTTCCTTCCCCCTTAGAAAGTTGCCTGGTATCGTGCAGGGGGTCGGCGCTCACGCGTGGAGGCGCGCTGGCTTTGTGCGCTCGGGGGAGAAACACTTGTAGGCTGGCTGTTGTTCGCTGTGTCTCCTAGGTCTGTCCTGGGCGAAGTCTCTTCTTCCGGGAAGAGGTGCCAGGCTATGTGGGAAGATGGTGCACGTGCTCTCTCCGCTGGCGGACAGCTCTCAGACGGCGTCGTAAATCTACGCAGCTGGTTGAGATGTCGGCGTGCTACTGTGCCATGTATGTTGACGAGCCAAGAGCGCAGGCCTATGCGTCTGACAATTGTAGCTTCCTCCCAGCGTGGCTTTTTCAGAAACTGTCGGGCGAGGACGCGCTGCCCCTCATTAAGCGTGCCGCAGAGCGGAATTGCTTTTTCTTCCCGGAACGTCTCTGCCTTTGGCTCGGGGAGGATGGCTGTGAGCTGGGTTCGCATTTCACGCTCGAACATCATTTTCGAGGGGGTCTCGCCTGTTGTGCTCTGAACCGTCGTGTGCTGCTTGAAGAGAAAGCGCGCAAGGCGGCGCTGCAGCGAGCCTGTCTGATCTCTTTCAAGGGCGCGTTTTAGCTCGGCTACGTAGCGCTCGGCTTGTCCGTTTGTCGCTGGGTGGTAGGGGGCCGATGTAACTGATGAGATCCCGTTGTCGCGATAAAACTTGAGGATCTCCGCAGACACAAACGGTGTTCCGTTGTCGGACACTACCTTGCGCGGCAGGCCGAACGTTGCAAATAGTGATCGGAGGTTGTCAATGACTGCTGCCGAAGTCGTCTGTCCCATTTGCCTTATCTCAAGCCACTTTGTGTAGGCATCTACGAC
The DNA here is from genome assembly GCF_055824585.1 of Amblyomma mixtum. Classification (NCBI taxonomy): domain Eukaryota; kingdom Metazoa; phylum Arthropoda; class Arachnida; order Ixodida; family Ixodidae; genus Amblyomma; species Amblyomma mixtum. The sequence goes on along the minus strand of NC_143012.1, from coordinate 304,456,531 downwards.
CACAAGGAAAGTGCAGCCCTCAATTGGTCCTGCAAAATCAATGTGCAGTGTGTGCCATGGTGTGTCTGGCTTTTCCCATTCTGGGACAGGAGCTTTCGGCGGGGCGCTCCGGCTGCTCTGGCAAGGCTTGCATTCTCGCACCACTGTTTCGATGTCGTTGTCAATTCCAGGCCACCACATGTAGCTTCTGGCACACTTTTTCATTGCAACGATGCCCCGATGTCCGGCGTGGATGAGAGACATAGCTTGTGCGCGTAGTTCTCTCGGCATCACAACTCGGGACCCAAATATGATGCAGCCGCGATGGGTGCTCAACTCTGTAGCTCGCCTGCGGTAAGCGTCGAAGTTGTCCCCTTTGAGTTTATGCACGTTGCCTTGTTGAACAGCTGTGTAAACTAGCCGGAGAGCTGCGCACTTCTGCGTAGATGCTGCAACTGTGCCTGCTGTAAGCGGAGGTTCTGGCAGTGCTTCGAACATCAGAACGTCTCCTGGTGGAAATGGTTCGTCAACAGTTGCGTCTAGTGGCAGACGGCTTAGCGCATCGGCGTTTTGATGTTTACTCCCATTGCGGTAGACCAGAGCGTAGTCGTACGCTGAGAGTTTGATGGAATGCTGCGTCGGCTCGATGACACCTTGCTGCTCCAGTTTGTCCAACTCTTTTTCAACTGAATCTCGGAGAGCAAACGGCACCGGCCTGGCCTTCAGAAATTTGGGTTGCGCGTTGTCCAACAACTCCAGTGTGACCGGGGGCCCTTCGTTTCCTGGAATCTCTTCCGAGAATACTCTTTCGTATTTCTCTTGCAGTTGCTCAACCATGTTCTGGCTCGGCGTCTGGTGTATGCCGCATATCATCACGCCTAGTGGAGGAAACCAGTTTCTCCCTAGAAGGCTTGATCCTGTGCCCTTCACAACAAGCAGAGGTAGCGTATGGGTCTGGCCGTTGTAGTTAACCTGCACGTTGGCAGAGCCCAATAGTGGCAGATTCTGTCCTGACCACGTTCGCAGGTGCGTGTCGCCTTGTTGCAGGGCGGGTGCGTCAGATGGCCATGAAGTTCGGAACGTGTCCTCACTGATCAGAGTACAGGCTGCGCCGGAGTCCACCTCGAACTTAATCAGCTGGTGATGTACGCTTACTTCTGTAAAAATCTTCGGTCGCGTGCCGAGATTCATGGTGTTCAGGTCGTACAACACAGATGGTGTTGCTGATGTTGTTCCATGGAGATCAGATAGCGGCGTATTCTCTGAGGCGTTGACGCTGTGATTAGGCTGGGAAGGTGACTTTATCTTGGCAAGTCTCCGTTTCGTAATGCATGCTCTTTCGATATGCCCTCGCTTGTGGCAAAAATTACACGTGGCTGACTGGAATCGACATCCCTGGGGGTTGTGTTGGTCGTCACACCGCCAGCAGCGTTGTGCCTTTTTGACCGATTTTACAACAACAGAAGGCTTGCGCACCTGGTTGCTTGTCTGGTGTACCGGCTCGGTGTTCCGGCGAATCCCTCTCTGCTGGTGACCGGCGCTCTCCGCTCGAACGGCGATGTCGTAAGCTTTGCTGAATGTGAGGTCCTTCTCAGCGAACAGGCGCTGCTGCAGTGACTCGTCACTCAGTCCGCACACAAATCTGTCGCGTAACATCACGTCCAAGGGAAGCATGGTGGTGTTAGCAGAAGAAGCTGCGTCTCCCTCCTGCCCGGTAGCTGTTGTCGACAGCGTTCCAAAATTGCAGTCGGCAGCGAGCTTCTTGAGCGCGGCTACGTAGGCGCTCACAGTTTCTCCTCCCAGTTGATCTCGTCGTTGGAAGCGAGCCCGGCTGTAGACCTCGGATGGCCTTGGGTCGTAGTGCTTTTGCAGCGCTTTTACGATGTCGTCATAAGACACTGCCGCTGGTGTGCTTGGCTGAATAAGGGCGCAGACAGTATCGTAGGTCTGCTCCCCGCACAGCGTCAGCAGGTTGGCCCTCTTCAAGGCTGGGTCTGTGATGTTGTTAGCTTCAAAGTAGAACTGAAGGCGTCCAACCCACGATGACCACGATGAGCCGTTGAACTCTGGTATCTGATTGGGAAACCCTCGCGTAGCCATGGCTTGTCAATAGCGTTGCGTAGCGCGGGTCGAATCCACTTTCTCGTCGCCACTGTCGTGTCCGGTCGCTGTGTTGAATGCAGCGAAAGACGCACACGGTACTTTAAGACTTCGTTTATTTAAAGCCGATGAGGGTGCGACCAGCGTCGACCGAGGCAGGAGCCGAACTGGCCGCCCGAAGAAAGGAGGGAGCGGAGAAGCGTCCACGGGAGGGAGTGGCTTCCCAAAACAGGAGGAGGATGCGGGGGCGCACCATGGGGGGGGGGGGGGGGGAGGCATCTGGCGACAGCGTGCGACGAGGGGCAAGTGGTCGTTAGGAGGAGGATGCGAGTGGTCGTTAGGAGGAGGATGCGAGTGGTCGTTAGGAGGAGGATGCGGGGGCGCACACACACAAAAGCAATAAGGGGACACAACAGAAACATACACCTCTTCACGTCGCTTCTGACTGCGAGCGCTTGCATCGAACTCGGCGTACGCCACTCAAGCCACTCACTGTGCGTGCAGGGCAACAATTCTCGCCGCTCCGAGTGAGATAGGCCAGCCATTTAATCGTTACACATCTCTGAAAACGCAGGAACTCATAAAAGAAAGTGCACCACTTGTCCCCCCTCCACGAAGCGACTGCCGAGCTTTTTGTCGCGCAGGCAAGGAGCAATCAATTTCGGCGGAACAGCGTCTTATCTTCCATGGCGTGCGTCTGAGGACCCCAGGCAGCGCAATTGTAAAGCTGCACGAAAGGCGGCAGTCGATAAACAAAAAGGCACAAAACTATAGCAGCGCTGAAGGAAGACAACTGTCTTTTGTTTTGTATCGCTGTTCGTTTATAATGCGATGTCCTCGGTTTATGTGAACACGGCACAACCCACCGTCCTCACTCGCCCTTCATTGTACCGGAACCGCTGTATTGTCCTTTGTGAATCGCTAGACTTGTCAAGTACTCATACCTCTCGATTTTGCAAAGGCAGACGGACAAAGCGAAACAAAAAGGCACAGCGTTCGTCTGGACTTGTTAAGCGCTGCGAAAACTGCTTCCGCGTTCATTTTACCTGAAACAAGCTGCCAAGAAAGCACCCATGCCTATCTCTCGTTGGATAACGCCAAGGATGTCATGAATAACATGCAGCGCAGAAAAACAACAGCTAACCACAGTCTTTCTTACTTTTTCTCTAATTTTCGAACAGGAAATGCAAAAGAAAAAACGCCGAGGAAGCGCATGAGTATCGAGGGTAAACAATATCGAACGAATATTGCGTAATTAGCCATCTTCGCTATATCCGGTACAAATTATTCGTTATATCCGGATATCTACGTTTTTGATGCCAAAGTATACAGGACAAGAAAAATCGTTTGGCACCACTTCGAATGTCCTACATCAATCAGTTTGGCCGTAATAGACGATTTAAGTTTCAAGAAGTCACGGTTTGAAGAACCACAGGTCGTCGGCGCGAATCCCTATGATATGCTAAGCTTTGATTCGACTTAGTAATCTTAAGACTCTCGAAACATTCTACGACAATTCGGTGGCCACCAATTTGTGTACCAATGGTACCACCCACTGGTCCCACTTGTATGTCCTTGTGTTTCACACTAACGCGACATTGGATACTGCGAGTATTGGAGCTAACGTTCTAAAAGGCCCAGATAAGATTTCGCGATGACAGCTGCTCAATATTAAGAGGTCATGATATTTCCATCTTTGTGGAGCTAATCGAAATGCAGAGAATGGACGTCCAATCGAGATTACTGCTCTTGAGGGAAGCATAAGATTGTTTTCACTATAGTTTCGTACTCCTCCTACCTGCTCGCACAAACAGGAAAGACGGCAGCATAACGATGCAAGAAACAGGAAGTGGTTGTTGCGAAATACGAACACGAGGCGGAGGAAGCGGGCAAACCGTACTACTTTGCGTCCTTAACCGAGAGCCTTGTCGCTAACGTTCGCAAACGGCAAATGACGACGGCTGCGTGCCTCGGTATTTGGCCGAGCTCGTGTCAGCGCCGCAAACGTCGTCAGAAAAACATAACCATCACTTCATCCTGTATTTCAATACAAAGCTGAGCTCCTCGGTTGTTAGTATAATACTTTTCGTGTCTACTGGGTATTCTTTAGCGACCCCTGTAAACACTGAGTACGGGCGGCGTCTTCAATCCAATTGTGAATGAATGAATGTAAAAATTTCGCAACGTCTACTGCAAATCTGTGTGCAAAGGGAACCTAACTTCCGACACTGTTCGCACTACCCTGCGGCAAACAAGTATATCAGTAACAGCTGTACCACCCGCCGCGGTGGCTCAGTGGTTACGGCGCTCGGCTGCTGGGCCGAAAGACGCGGGTGCGATCGCGGCCGCGGTGGCTTAATTTCGATGGAGGCGAAATTCTGGAGGCCCGTGTACCGTGCGATGTCAGTGCACGTAAAAGAACCGCAGGTGGTCGAAATTTCCGGAGCCCTTCCCTACGGCGTCCCTCATGGCCTGAGTCGCTTTGGGACGTTAAACCCCAATAAACCAAACCAAGTAACAGCTCAGAAGTACTTGTATTTGGGCGTGTTGGTTCATAACTTCTCAGGAGGACACAGGGGCGCAATAAAAGACACGGAGATAGAAGTAGACAGGGACGAGCGCTCGTCCCTGTCTACTTCTATCTCCGTGTCTTTTATTGCGCCCCTGTGTCCTCCTGAAAAGTAACAGCTGTATCATATACCCCCCCCCCCCCCCCCCTTTAACGAAAGTACGCTCACATCCAGCCCCACGAGGATCACGTGATCACTAATAGCAGATTCTAGACAGCGTTGTCACCTCCTCAATTCCCGGCAGCATGATGCACCTGGGTTGCGCTCCCTATGGTCATTAAAAGAACGCGGAAGTTTTCGGTTTCGACATCATGCGGCGCTAACGAGGCTGACGCCGGAAGGCATAAAAACCGGAGACGGTCGTCCCTCGCCCACATATCACTGCGATGCGGAAAGGTAAACGATGCATGGTTTGTCTGGTGCTGCTGCGCGGAGGAGCGGTTGGGCCCCCCTCCCCTAACGTCGTCCAAGAGCACGAACCACTTTTCTTTCTAGCAGAACACTGGCGAAATTCACTAAACCCACGCAACAGCGGCGTCCTGTAGGTACAGTCTTAGTCAAAAGTAACCAGGCTCCATGGCTTGCTTCTCATTCGTATAACAGAGCCCGCACGGCTTCCCTAAAGATCAAAAAGCTCTTTGAAGGTGGGAACAGGGGTTCTCCTTACCATACAGAGATTAAGAGCTTGAGGGCTGGCATAATAGCTTTAATATACGACTGAGAAGAAAAACCTGCAGCCTGGTTACTTTTGACAAAGACTGTACATATAGGCTATTGCAGGATCGATAGCCAGCCGTGATGACCAGTTAGCGAAAAATTATATTTCGCGAGCTACAGCCGCACTGTTAAGAGACGAGGGCGAGCTGGCAACCGCAGTGTCTAAAACCCCGCTGATGTGTCGTGCGAGCGGAGGCCAGAGGACTAATTTAACACAGGTTGTGGGGCGGCCCAGCTCGGCCTTGTAAAAGGAACGTGGGAAGGGAAGAAGTGTGGGAGAGAAAAGTGGGGTAAGGGGTGTCCACGAGGACAAATCTTGTACGCGTGTTTTGTGTCAGGAAAACCACACAGACCTGAAAAAAAAAGGTGGGTGGGGAGTCCGGGGCGGTTCATAACGTGTTGTACTACTATAGGAGAACGCATGGAGAACGATCAGGCTCCTTCCCGGCAAACGAGGTTAGAGGCGGGAGGATGCGGCAGTTCAGGCTAAGGTCTATCTGCAGGCGCCGCATGCGGGTGACACATTCATCTCGAGGGTTTTAGCCCTAGGGTTTAGGGTTGACACTCGGTGGCGGAGATTCACAAGCGACGACGTGGGCCCCTTTGTTCTCTGCGATGCTTTGTCGTCCAGTGCCGAGAAATCCGAGAAAGCTGGGGTGTTCTTGCTGTTCACGTATCAGAGGGTCACGTCTGATACGTCGTCATTTTTGATAGAACCCGAGAGGCGATAGCACGTAAGGCAGTCAAGAAGAAACCCACTTGCGTAAAATAAAGAAATACCCTCGCGAAAGAAGAGAGTTGCGACAATCACTGCTGCTATGTTAACTGGCCCTGGTGGAAAGACCTTGCTCCTTCCCCGGTGAGTAACCGAGGATTGCTGAATAAAGCGCTTTCTCCCTCTCTTCAAAAATTCCACGAGACAGTCTGCCAACACTCGTGCCGGTCTGCACCAATAAACCAATGCGCTTTGCCCATAACAAGGTCTTCTCTTATTATAGTTCTCGATTTGACGGCCTCATTTTAAGCTAAAACTTATTTTAAACGACACTTCTGTCCCCTGAGAGCACTTGCCGGTTTTTCCGCACGCAACATCCGAGAGCACGTTACAACTCAAGAATGGGGAAGAAAAAATCATGGGGACCCCTAATTGCCTTATGTGTTGAAAATGCGGCAGCATTTAAAGCTGCTTATGCCATTTACCGGAAGCGACGTCACTCCACTCCAGCCAATGGGAATTATCCAATTTGGTGACGTCACTTCCTACCACTCAATGGGTGAATTTTAGATCAACAACGCATTTTTTTTTGATGAGGCTTTTAAGACTAATGCTATCACATAAAAACCTCGATGACAAGAAAACGGCAGCTTGGACGGAAGGCGTTCCGAAGGTTTTTAAGGCGAAAGCCTTTAATGGCTCAAACTCGTCCGTTAACAAAGCGTGTCACACGCGTTTACCTCTGGAACTAAAAACGATAGGAGAAAACGAATGGTTGCTTGAGATAGAGGAGGAAAAAATGAACCTAGAAGCCAAGTTTGATGACTGTAGATTAATTAGTTAATTAATTATAGGCAAAAATGACGAAATTGCTTCGAAATAGCGCGGACGTCGATATAGCCACAAGAACGGTGTGACGTCACATCCACCGGAAGTCGTCACGGCATCATGAAAATTGTCAGAGAATGGTCGGAAAAACGCCGGATTTGTGTCGAATTAGAGGGGAAATTGTGTAATTAAGCGTAATTAACACTTAAGATCCCCGAAAGATGTATAATTTGGGTATCGATATAGACACGGGAACGGTGTGACGTCACATCCACCGGAAGTCGTCACGTGTCCTCGGCTTTCGCCTCTCAACACGTTAGTTGCCAAAGTGTCCTCGCAACTTTTTCGACGTGTACGCCACAAAAATCGCCAAAAAGCGAAACGTTTATAGACTCCGAGCCCCACCTTTTGCAGCCGACTCGTTGCATATCAGTCCGATGTGGCCTGCACGTATCGTGCCTAGATATGGCCCTAACTGTATTGCAGTTGCAATTCCGGATGCCGCTGGACAACCTGGTGCGTTCAGCAGCGCGCAACAGAGCACGTGATCCCCTAGTGGCTGCGAAGAGCCGAGTGGAATACGCAATTTCTGTACGGTGGCACCGAATTCTCCACCGCCGGCGCGCGGCCTTTTTAACCCGGCGCGCCGTCGCCTCTTTACGGGCGCCGGTCACGTCGAGGCAGGAGCGACGAGATCCTCCGCCAAGTGGATCCAGCACGAGTGCATCCCTATACGACCGCGCCTAACAGAAGGGAAACGTTCACGTTCGGCGGAGGTGGGAACCAGACGATCGACAGTCACGTACTCGCTCACCCTTAGTTATAAATTCGCTCAACACAGCACCGCACGCTCGTCATTCAAAGTCTAAATGCCTTGAGCTCTCATAGTCGCCGTCCCGCTCCCTCGAACTTGGCGCCAAAACTCTCCGTCTGCGCCAGGTGGATCCAAGGGCGCTAAGCTCCTTCCTATACTCCCCGAGAGCAAAAATTCGCAGGGACACCTAACCGCATGAAGTGTTGGCAACGCGATAGCATTGGAAGCAGTTGATGTCTGTACCAGAAGCGGCGTCACTTCCGGTCTGATGACGTCACTTGCGTCCAGTCAATCAGCAATTTAGCTTCCAACGACACATTTTTTTTTCTCTCGACGAGGCTTCTAAATTCTAATTCTATCGCATTGAAAACGAAAAGGATAAAAACGGACTGCCTCGATTGGCGTCTCCCAAAGGCTTTCTAAAATATGCCCACACTCTAAACACGAGTATGCTTATATGGGAGTAAAAAGGAGTAAGATGTCCTTTAGCGCACTCCTTTCAATACAAGGCAGTGCGCAAGAGGACATTTTACACCCTTTTTACCCTTTTCTGTTTGGACTGTAGCGTGTAGAGGGCCTCGGCTGGAACTGCACATATAAAGGAAGCTGTCGAACGGGGAATTAAGCGGCACAACGGGAGCACCTTACACCTGCTCCAGCAGAGCCCCCTAATGTGCGGTGTGAAAGAAACTGCGGTCTGAAATAAAGCAACAGTGCGCACACGACAAGGCAAAGTTTCGAGCTTTCATTCCACGCTTGGCAGCGATTAGCTTTTCTACAGACATCTCCCCCGAGGCTTACCCGGACGACCGACATACATCAGGAAAGCGCTAAAAGGTAGGCCCTATAAATTCTAGGCACTTTGAGAACTTCAGAGATATCTTCCGTGCCCTGCAAACGAGATTGGCAGCAAGAGATGAGCGTTACTAGGAAGGCGTCGAGGAAAGTATACGTGTAAGCTCGCCGAGCCGGCTTGGCTAAGCAGACGCAAGCTTGGGCGCACTATTGCGTGCATTCGCCGTCGCCGCCTCGTCGTTGTAAATCCTGGAAGCGCTTAGAGCCCGCATCGCAGACGCATCGAAGGGCCCGACCTCTTAGATAGGATGTGGGCATGCCCTGCCAATCGCTTTCCCACCCCACCCTCACCCGTCCCGAGAGGACTGGGAGGCTGCCCTGCTCGGCTGCTCAACTCTCCAGGACCAACGAGCCCTGGTGACAAGAGCCCGGGCCGCCGCGGAGGCCACACGGGTCCCGGACAAGGGATACCTCTTAGTGATTGTGAGGGCCGGGCCCTTCAGGCACGGTCCAAGCAATACCTCTCTTGTACATAGTATAAACAAATTTTTTACACCACCACCACCTCCCATGGTACGCCTGAGGTGCCCAGAGAGAAGTGACAGTTACTGCACCCTTTACTCTGTTGTTGCGACTGAGGGAAGAATGAAAAGGAAAGTGCACGGGCCTGCCAACTCTGTCAGCACTCCTTTTCATAGCCCTTCTGGATAAGGAATTACGTTTCCTATCAGAAGCTAGGTGATAATGGTTTTCGTCTTGATACTGTTCCGATGTCTATAAGGCTTTGTTGTTCCTCTTGTTTTATACTTGCTGTATATTTGCCAGAACATTAAAATATTCCGCTGTTAAGTCAGCGCCAGTGTCTCGTCTACCCTTTCTGTGTCCTTGTGAAGTTTGCGCTGTTTTCATTTGTGATAAACAACTAACTAGCTCGAGATGTGCTATTCAAGTTGATTGGAGCTAAAGCCGGGCATAGCCCTGTAGGATTATTTTACCGTTTCATTGAAAACGACGTGTACGTTGTTTACATGCTTAAGTAAGGTTGGGAAAACGTTAGTGCAACGTGCAGTAACGATAATTAATAAAATGTTGTAACGTTTCACTGAAACGAGAAGAATTACATTGTTATAACAGTTCTGTGCTAGCTAGGGAAGGTGTTAGAGTACTGCCGAAGGGCAAAATACTTCCCGTATTTACTGCTTAATCTCGTGTGTCGTTACTCGTCTTCGTCTCGTCGCCTGCACGAGACTGATAAAGCGAAGGGAACCACGCGCAGCAAGTTCCGGAAACGCGGCGCATACGTATACACACTTGACTGCTGATTACCGCGAGTGTTCGCCTGGTTAAGGTTTCAGGGCCAGTGATGAAGAACCGACTCGTTGCCCAGCGGGGGCAACGAGCCAAACACCGCCCTATCTTAAAACTGTCTGCGACGGGCAAAGCTCTCGCAAAACGAGAGCTCTTCCAGTGGGCAAGCACTACTAAACGAGGTCAAACCTAACCAAGAATATTGTATGAGGACTCGGAGTAACTCGGGTTAGTTCGGTGCAGCGTCGGGCAAGCTGCAGCCAATGGGAGGAGGCTCGGGTAAATTCGGGGGATCGTCGCGCTAGTTGTAATCCAATGGGAGGAGGGCGCCGCGCCAGCTAGCCGAGTGGAGAGAGGGTGTGAAGATGAAGAGATAGAAACGCGGCTGCGTGCACATGCAGATTCCAGAAACAAGAGGAGAAGAACGAACACATGCTTACGCACGTCTACTCGGTTTAACTAAGTTAACCCCCCCCCCCCCCCCCCACTTTTTTAAGGAACACTGGTGACAATCCCCATAAGTCCATATCGCTTCCAAATCCGGTGCTTCTTATCCTTAAGAGACACTCGAAATTAACAAAATGCTTAAAAAAAAACTATCGTTGAACTGTCTGCGGGCTCGAGCAGAAAAGGGGCTTTTTATCATACCTGTTGTGAAAATTACTACAGGCCTTCATCGCTTTCAAATCCGGTGCTCTAGCTGCTACAAAATATGGAGGATGTGCAGAATGTAGTGACATCGTGACGTCGCCTGTGGCAGCAAAGCAGTTCCTGAAAACTGCCCAGCGAGAAGCTCAGATTGCCGACAACTGTTTAGTATAATCTGTATATGCAAGAAATATGGGCTATTTCATCACTCTGGAGAGGAAAGCTTGACCATTGGAACAGACAGGGAGGCACTAGAAGCAAAAGTGATTCGAAAAAGCTGTAACGTCGAAATCATTCTGCGACCTCGTTTGCGGATAGTGGCACTGAAGTGACGGTAAAAAGGGTGTGGTCAAGAATCAGCGCAGAAAACAACACAGGCAAGATCAAGAGATGACGAAACGAAAAAAGGCGCTGATGTTTGATGTTTTCTGCTGTGGTCCTCGAAAGCACGACAAACCCAACAACAGGCGTGGTCGTGGAATCCTATACATGTAGCTTCTCCCTTGTCTATAACAATAATCCCTAGGTATAACGAACGCCGAAGGCTATGTCTTCCTTACCATCTTGTTCAGCCCTCCAAACGGATGGACGAGCATGATAGTATATAAGTTGGAAGAGGAGGTCATATAAAGCGGATTCAAACTTAGCTTCTTCGCGCGAACTTGCGAAGAAATGACGTGTTCACGCAGACCGCAACCAATTCCTACCGTCATAGCCCCTTCTCGGGGTGCCCATTAGCCTACTCTACTCCACAGATTCTGATTTAAATAAAAAAAAAACAGACGCTAAGATGAAATGAAAGCCCTATAGTTTTCGTTCATTTCATTAATACGTCTTCCTGTTCAGTTGATTCATTACACCCGCCGCGGTGGTTGAATCGCTATGACGTTGAGTTATACTGATCCCAAGGTCTTGGGATCAAATCTTGGCCGCGACGGCCACATTATGAAAAAAACGCTCATGTAGACGGTCGAAATCAAATCGGAACCCTCCACTACGACGTCTTTCAAAGCCACACGCAGGTTGTTACGTTGTTGTTATCCTCATACAATGGCGCATGCCCACACAGGGGGATCGGCCAGGAATTGGGGTGCACAGAGAGTTTTTCAGATGATTTTTTTTCATGGGCGAAAATAAAATGATTACTGGGGAAGAGAGAACTAAGCAAAACGAATAAACACTGAAATAAAACGGGAAATGCATAACGCACGCAGGAGATGGACACTATGGGATTTTTAGTCTAGTTATTTAAAAAAAAAATAAAAGAATGTCAGCAAGGCAGCCGGTTAGATTCCAGTAAGAAATTTTGAGTGGAGATAAAAACAGACCTGTGGCTGTACCCGAGTACGGTGGCGCCAAACGACAGTATGATCGGGCTGCTCAAACTAAGGCCAAGCTGTTGTAATGGCTTCTCTCAAAACCGTCTTCGTATCATGGTGAAGCGGCGACAAAACAACAAGAAATGGTCTATTGATTCCTGTTCACCGCAGAATGCGCAGACGGGAGAAAGCGCCAAACCAGACATGCAAATAAAAATTTAGTTTAGTTTAGTTTATGGGGTTTAACGTCCCAAAGCGACTAAGGCTATGAGAGACGCCGTAGTGGAGGGCTCCGGAAATTTCGACCACCTGGGGTTCTTTAACGTGCACTGACATCGCACAGCACACGGGCCTCGAATTTCTCCTCCAAAGAAATTCAGCCGCCGCGGCCGGGATCAAAAATTTAAATCCGGCAGCGCAGCCTTGTTAGAGAGACCTCAAGCTGCCGTGAATGACATGATTTCCCGCTCACGAATACCTGAGATGCAGGTAATCCTCAGATCTTAAAGGAGATCCAGTTGTCATGCTTAAAAAAATACGACTCCGAAACTTCGCTGCTGTGATGAGCGTTGTATATAGCCGGGAGGATAGGTAGCACGGGGCCACTGAAGGACGCCTTTGCCACGCTATCAGCAAACCCCACATGGCATACCATAATTATTCTTTTCTTCATTCGTAGCCGCAGAAGTGCGAACTCGTTAGGATGCGCCACATCGCGTGAAAACTTAGCGCACTCGATATCAGGCGCATGTTTTCTTAATTTTTTTGTTGGGAGGGTGCCACACGGGCAAACTCTGGGAGGCAACCTCCAAGGGTCTGTGCCTCGACCATGACAGAAGAATGACAGACCAATGGCGCAAAGCTAAACGGTCGCAGTGTAAGTGAGCGCCAGTATGAACAACAGCATAAACGCACATTCGACAGATCAATCCGCCCAGGATGAAGTCGTGCAGCCCCACAAGGCTACTCGCCCAGCGCAGCGGCGGCGTAAGCCGCCCCACATAGAAACAGACATCATTCCGAAGCGGATAGGGAGGGGGCACGCATCTGTACCTTTCGTGTCCTCTGCGAAGCCACAAGCCGGCCTGTCCGGACTGGTTTGCGGAAGAGCGAAACGAAAATAGATAGAGAACAAGCGATCGAAGCCGCGCCGCGCAGTCCAAGCAGCCTCTGCAGAGACCCAGGAAGCCTTTCACGGCCGCGCCGTGCTGATGATACCGGCTCGGACGAGCCCAGATAACCCCGCCGGCACTAGCCGAAGGCGACGCGCACTACTCGCGCACGCACACACACACAGGCACGATCGCTTTGCCGGCGGCGCCGTGACTGGACTCGTTCGCTTTCATCGTCGTACTCCCATCCACTACTTGCTCAGTGCACTGCTCTTTCCCTTTCCTCGCTCACCTTGAGCATCCTTCAGCATCATCTCCCCTCCCTCCCCCTCTTTCTTTGTGACACCCTCGGGCCCCCTGTCACTCACGAACCTGCGCGAAGACAGGAGGTCAGCCTACATTGGAGGCATAGTCCCAGTGCGGCTACGGTGACGATTGGGGCGATCGCGAAATGGCGTGGGCCCGAGAGGCACGCGTCCAATCATTTTGGGTGTGTTGCTATCAAAATTTATACTTCCTGGTGACCGCCACGCCACCTCCGGTCCAAATTTTATATATCGGGGTTTTGTAACGCTCCTTTTAATCATTCTCACTTTTATGCATTGCGTGGCACAAGATGGGCGTGGTTAACAAAACATGCCACACTAGAATATTGTGGTTCAGTAAACATTTACAAGCCTCTACGGGCCGCTATCAGCATATGACACCTCTACAAGCCACTGAAGCGCTCGTTTGATTTTTTTCCCATCGACAAAGCAAGCAGCAAAAAGGGGAAAAATACTTCGTTGAATACAATGTCATACATGAAGGCTTCTGTGTATTACGGCTTTTTGTTCTGCTTTGAGCGAATGCTTTTACGACGCTGTCAACGCACGTTTTGACAAGTACTTACATCTGTGGCACATGCCACAGATGTTTCTCTCTTGATCGCAACGATCAAACGCTACGCACAGGTGGTGATTTGCAACGACCCTCGGTGACAGTGCCTCTCAGCAAGCATCGGGAGCACTGTATGTCACAACGTACAGTTGGGAGAGTTGGCAGCTGCAAAAGGCCGGTTTGCGGTGACGCTAGCATTTCTGGTAATGAGATTCACAAGGGAGCCTCGTTCGCGAGTGGACATTCTCACTGAGGAGTCGCGTTTAGTACTAACGGTGCGGCAGTCCTGAACGGAGTTCGCGCAGCGTATAAAAGCGCTGCCGGAATAGCCCATTCAGATGAGAAGTAGACGCTTTACGTTTGCCCCCGTCTCCTTGGGGATCCCCGATAGCGCTTGTAACACAAGGAGCCATCCAAGATAATCACAAGGATACTCAGTAGCGTGACGATCGCCGTCGGGTACGGTTCGGCTGGCGCCGTCCAACGCGAGAGACGCCCGGTGGTCGCGGCGCAGGGCGCGACCAGTGCGACGGCTGGCGGTGGTAGTGGTTGGCGGCGCGCATCGGCAGCAGCACGGTGTACCAGAGCGCGAGCAATTCCTTTAATTGGCTCGCGCGCAGGGCTCACCGCGACCCGACACTAGCGCGGCTAAGAACAGAAAAATCACGCTCTCTCTCTCTCTAGCACAACGAAAAACAACGCATGCAAACCAGACAGCGCGCGAGCAAGCGAAGCCAACGCCTGGGCGCTGCTCGCCAGAGCGACGCGACACGCCTGACGGAAACGTAACCCCGCAAGCGAGCTTTGCTGCGCTACCGCCCCGAACGAGGCGGTGGTCGCCGGGCGTTTTCGGCACAGAACGGCGCGCATTTTGGCTTGAAAGTGTGAGCGGCTCGCAGACACACACATTCACCTCAATTAATTGGTCAAGATATCAGGAGACTCGCATAAGAGGCATAATTAACGCACGCGCACGACTAGGTCGCCTACCTGCTGCAGACGTTAAGCTATAGGCCCAACGCGTGCAACTCCATCCGAAAGTCGACCGATCCGATGTGAACTGTAATTCTTAGTCCTGCTGTAGATAATTAATATACAGTAATCCTAAAGCATTCCGGCCACTGCTCTCTCCACGCGGGCGCATACCATCCCGCTCACCCTTGTTCCGTACAGCCGCGACAGGCGCTGTGGAACGGCACCCACGAATGGATGAAATACGAGTGTGGCTCTTTCGCGGAGACTTCACAATCATGTAGGGGTCCGGAAAACAAATAATACGACCGTGCGGTGACTTGGCTAGGCTTAGCGCCCTCATTTCTCCGTCCGAGAGCGGATATATTCGGCATCACAGGGGTTTCTCCCAGCTCTAGAGTAGGCCGCATGGGTCGGATCCCTCGTCCGATGCGTGCCCGTCGGTTGGTCGAAACGGGCGGCCCAGACGACGTCTCAAGGGGGCCAACAAACCGCAGACCCAACCTCGTGCTATTCGCGTGCATTGAACGGACACCGGAGAGCGAAAAACGTGCGTCCCGCCCGACGGGTCGGCCTCCCATCCGGCATCGCTCCCTATGACAGCGGAGGCAGGCAAGCCGGCGTTTTCGCACGGACTGGTTGTGCTGGTTGTTCCGGCTCCGCGGGTTCCGTGCCTGTTTCCGGATGATTTGCACTGAACAAAAGATGGGGTTTGCAGCGGTACTCACCGTCCTTAACCACTCTGGGGCACTTCCATTTCGATCCTCTTTGCTCACGCCGATATTGCACCCAAAGAGATGAATTTAAAAAAAGTTAGGTAAAGGAACACAAGCAAAGTCGCAGGTTGCCGCTGTCGCCGTCTACGGGCGGTAGTGGGCCAGACGTAACGCCCATGTGACCACCGCAAACCAATGTGCATGCACGCCATAAAGCCGGAACGGCTGCGCCATCTCTTGGCAATCTACAAAAACAAACTATCAAGGTCTTCTATTTTTTCTCGTTAGGCGGCGTTAGCCTCGCACACGTGCGTATTTACGCGGGCACGTTGAACCGTACGCTGAATGGAACGTCTCTCCATCGGCGCTTCGGTGAGCGCGCGGAGCGCCCGCGCGACCAGCACGCGCCGCGACGAGCGTCGAAAAGGGGCTTGCATCTCCATGCACCTGGTGCTCGCTCGCTGCCCCTCGTGAGCCGACTGAAAAAATGACAAGCCGTGAACAAAATATGGTTGGGGAGCTGCAAGGATTCCGAGAAAATTTGAGGGAACCTGAAAGAGCTTTCAGCCGTGAAGAAAAGACTCCCCGAGAGCCCCGCAGTCCTCCCATTGTTGTAAACCGGACCCCGCTTCCGACGCGCGCGCCAGCGCCCGCGCGCAGGCACCGATATCTGGCACTGTCGGATGCGAGCGTCGTGGACGCGCTGGGCGGCGGCCGACGCGTCGCGCATGCGCAGACCTGTTCTGGCCGACGCGTGGGGCCCCAAGCGCGCAGGACGCGCGCCGAAGAGCGCCGATGGAGTTCGGTCTTTAGATTTTGTCTAAAATGTGCAGTCGGCTCTGAATGTTTATTGCGGCTGCTGCAATCAATATGCTCACAATACCGTGCATGTTTCTTCATGAATGAACGCAGTGAACGGTCTTAGTAGCGGTAACGAAATTAAAAGTGCTTATCATCTAGTTACGACAACCGTAGACATCAAACTTTGCGTCCGTGGCCTCCGTTGTGGGCCAAGTTACGCGGAGAAACAGAATCCGGCGGAGGCTCACTCGGAATAACAGAAGAGCTTGCATTCGAGTGCATTGTTTTCTGATATGAAAAGATATTGCTTTCGAGAGAAGCTGACATGCTTATCGCAGCTGTAGGCCTAGTTGTTTGATCATGCTGTTCGCGTACGGAAGGTGCGGGGTTCGATTCCCAGTGCCGCCGCGTACCCACCGGTGATACAATGGGTATAAGCTTTCCCCTAGCCTGGTGCTCGGCTTCTCTTGGGTGAAATGCTGGGAAGATGGGTAATCGAAAAATATACCTTGTGTCATGGCGCCCTTTGGCCAAAAGCTGCTCTTTGCGTAATAATAATAATAAAAAACTACATCACTCTAATCAAGCTGATATGAAGACCGGACTTTGGCCCATTCAGATCTGCCCGTTTACTGCACCTTTCAGATGAAGCTGAAGCTGACAGGATATCAGGGTGGAGGAGGAAGAGAAGTTTCCGGTAAGGAGATATGTAGGTTGTTCAGTTCGCTCTCATCATGAAACACCACTGAGCATGACCCATTCCTTCAGTTTTCTCGCAGAATCGCTCAACTCCGGCCTGATGCCTCACAACAATGAAAATATTACTTTGTAAGTGTAAGTTGGTGTTGATGGTGGTCCTGCGGAAAGCAATCCTGGTTATCCTTTGCAATGCTAAGAATAGTGGCCTGAAAACAGTTGGTTCCCTTTTATGTCAGAGAGGACTGTATTGCTATCGAGTTCGGACACCGGCTATAGCTGGCAGCTTCTGGACAATGAACAGCACTCCGAAGAGGTCTCCGAGTATGTGACGCTACCACTTGGAGAGTTCAAAGCTTCTTCTCAGGTCAATGCGTCGGATTTCCAAGCGTGGTGTCACCGTAAAGTTAGCCGTTAGCTTGTGGAGGCAATGCAGACAGTTTTTAGGGGCTTAGTATGAAAATGCGAATTTCAACTTTTTTTTGTCTTTGGTCTTTATTTAGCCGTTCTCCACGCCTACTGAAGAACTCTATGCGACCGACCATTGTGTTTTTCTTCAAAAAGTAATCGACGGCTGAGTCTCTTGAATCTACTAGCGTGACAGCGCAAGGAGCGGCGCGACAATGTAGGAAGGGGACTATCCCCGAAAATGGAAGGAGGGGGCTATCCCCTTTCATCAGCCACTCCTTGCATTGACGCTCTATAGCAGGCTCATGAGAATCGGCAGGGAGAAGCCACTTCATTCTTGAGTTGTGGAAAGGGGGCAGTGGCCCCACAAATAGACATGAGAAAGGGCGCAACAGCTTTCGTGTATGCAAAAATGTAATTCACAGGTGAAGGCCGTCGCTGTCATGGCACCAGCAGCTTTCGCACAACCAGAATACGTGAATGAGTCTCGTTTATTGAATGACAAACATATATTTGGCATATACATGGTATGTACAGTGAAGTCGTATGCAGTGATCCAAACCTTGCTCTCTTCCATCCGCGCGTTTTGTGTATACAAGCGGGCAACTCAGGTTGATGGGGAAGCGCACAGACGTATCTTGCTTTATCCATAAATATGAGATATGTACAACTGTGTGCTGCTCTCGTAGTGCAGCTTGGGATTGCAATGCACGAAAACGTCGAAGATGACCCCTGTGAACAAACACATGCCAGGCTTCGCTTTGGAAGGCACTGAGACCGGACCTTCACAAGGGTCGTTCAAAGCACCTGAGGTAAGTGCGCATTTCGAGATGCTCATATAGAAGCGTAAATGTTCAGAGTTACTAAAAATACTGTTCTAGAAGAGCTCTCACTAAAGGCGCACTGGCGGCAAGTTCAAATTAGCCTGCATCGATAGATCCCCGCATTCTAATGACAAAGACGGCGCTTTCACTGAAAACAGAGCATTTACAAGCTAAAAAGGGCACAAAAACGAAATATGGGTGTCATCGGCCTACTTCGTAAATAACCGGGTGCGTCTACACGGTTTCTGGGTCTGGATCCCTGAGGCTAGTCTACACCACCAATTCACATTAATACTGTGATCACGGAGTCCTTTTCGGTGCAGACGTCAAGACTTTAAATCGAGCGGCGGAAAACAATTTAAACGCAATTCCTCGGCAATAATTGCGGGACAGACATGAACCTAGCCAGAAGGGGCCACGGAACCGAATTGGACGGGGATGTCCTCACTGTCACTTGAACGACTTCTGTGCTTTGATTGAAAAAAAGTACAACCGGCATCCGCCGTGTAAATCGGCTCCACCCTAAAGACACGCGGTAAGAACGCTGTTTGTGCAATCACAGTCGTCGGTCTCTTGGAGAGAATAAGCGCGCGCGAGAAAAAAAATCGCATCGCACGGTAGTTGCTCCGGGATGTTCGGCTGTTTTGCTGTTGACGAGCGCTGCAGCGGGAAAGTGTCGGAGCTTCCCATACGGCAAGGAACAATAAAAAAATAAAGTTGGTAAACTAGGTGAACGCCGGGAAGGGACGATAACGCTAGCCCCTCCGCCTTCCGACAGAGCATCTGTGGTTGGACGTCATCCGTCAGACACCGTCGACGAGTTGCTGGATGAAGCTGCTCGCCGTGTACACCATGTCGATGGGGTCCAGGGAGATCATCTTGAGGACCCTCCAGGCGCCCAGGATAAGGATGAGGCTGCTCACTTTGCTCACCACGTACAGCCTGCAGAACGACGCCCGAGAGGAAACGAACGCCAATTACTACTGCTGTTCTAAGAGGCACGGTGCACACGGAATGAACAAAAAAAAAAAGCGACATTTTCGCGACAAAAGGTGCTTCTCTGCTCCGATGCACTTGACTGATCGACACGCAAGCCAAAAGAAGGCGTTCTTTACGAGGCTCTTTTAGGGACCAAAGAACTGTATTTGAGCTAATATCTGTACCCCCTTTGTCAAAAGTAACCGGGCGCAGGTGGTTTGTTTCTTAGCCGCGTAGCGAAGCACTTATAGCAGCCCTTAAGCTATGAATCTGTATAGACTGAGGTGAACCCTTGTCCTCAAGTTCTGACACGGTCCTGACGGGTGCCATAAAGGCTCCGTTATACGGTTGAGAAGCAAAAACCTGCTGCTCGGTTACTTTTGCCAAAGGGGCTACATCATACCCTGGCGAAATTCTTTTCCAGCCCAACTGGTTTATGGAACAATTTCCAGTAGGTTCCAGTTGGAATTATCTGGGTTCTACTTGGTTCCAACTGGAACCAGCTGGAAATTGTTCCATAAACCAGTTAGGCTGGGAAAGATTTTCACCAGGGTATATTCCTCTCTCTATCCTGTCTCCCTCCTTACATCCCCTCTTTCCTTTCCCCAGTGCACGGTAGCCAACCTGTACTCTCTTCCGGTTCACCTCCCTTCCTCTCACATCTCCGCCTTTCTAAGAAATGCTGTCTACTTTGGTGACCAAGCAGCATGTAAAAATCCCATGGCGGGCCCGCACAACGCCGACGAGGCCTTTCAGACGAGCCGTGTAGAGGCCTTTCAGACGAGCCGTGTAGCTATCTAGGTAGCGTGAACAGGAAGGTTATGCAACACGTACGTCCGCCACTTGGCGAAATTAAGCGCCGCTAAAACCGCCGATACATCCTCCGCATAAAGATGAGCCCGAAATACGCTCGGATCACCGCCGAGTGCGAAGGAGCGGTACCTTGCCAGCTGCCGTTTTCCCTCCTCAACGGTGGACAGGTCCTCCTTGAGCACGAACTCCCGAATGCCGAAGCAGTAGGAGAGCAGGTACGGCTTCCACTCGATGGTCTTCACGTCAAAGTTGAAGACCTGCATGCGACCGCACATCGTTGGGCGCAGTCTTCAAATCATGGGACTGAGACTGTCCCAACGGGACAGAGCGAATGTGAATATAGTCGGATGCAATTTAAAAACCAAGCAGCCTCGCATGCATCCGCCTCGCATGCAAGAGGTGCGGGGTTCGATCCCCGGTGCCACCGGGCACCCACCGGTGATACAATGGGTATAAGCTTTTCCCTGGCCTGGTGCTCGGCTTATCTGAGCTAAAAACGCTTAGAAAATTGGCCTTTGACACTACCTTGTGCAAATAAAAATATGTTGTGCCATGGCACTCTGGTCAAAGCTACACTAGCGCCGCAAAAAATCATCATCATCAAGAACGAAGCCGGAAATGCCCCCTCCCCCCCCCCCCCCCCCCTTTCCCAAGAGAGGCCCTACAGCGAATGTTGTCGACCTATTCTCATGACGTCGCGGTTAATCCGTAGTTAATCTGTCAGTGAGAGGGTATTAACTATGGATCAACCGCGACGTCATGTGAAATCTGTCGATGCCATTGGCTAGAGGGCCCCCCTTTGAGGGGCATTTTCCACTTCGTTCTTGTCCAGAAAATTCCAGCGTACAGCCGGTAACAGAGGCAGTGTTTATATCTCTAAACGGTGACGTAACAACAAAGAGCATTTATCAGGAAGCTAGTGGAGCTAGTCATAATAGGTGTGCACAATTAGTTGGGTCATTTCATGTTCTGTATTTTTGTAATACAGTTGAACCTTTTTATCACGAAGTTGAAGGGGCTCGACGATTACTTCGTTATAACCGTAGCTTCGTTATAGCCCGTGTTGACAGAGCTTCCAAGGGGAATCATTATTACTTCGTTATAAACAGTTTCGTTATAACGAGATTCAACTGTATTTCAACTATACAATGGCAGAAACTCGCATGCGATATCAATCTCGCTGTTGGTTTTCTTACCTGCAGTGCTATACTTATTTTCTATACGCTCCTGATGCATGCAGGCTACTAAATCGTGTCAATACCAATGCGAGTTTTCGCACGAAAAATAAAAACATTACTGTAAAAACAAAAGCACCACAAAAAAATACCTCTCCGATAACACTGGAATGCTTGCTCATCAGCAGTGCAAGTCGGAAAAGTTTGTGCATTCCGTATATGAGCAGGACTACTCACGTCTTTGTCCGTGGCATTCAGCTCGCTGTAGAGAGCACGGACGTTGTCGTTGTAGAAGTACCACTCGTTGGTGCTGAAAAACTCGAGCATGTCCAGGTGGTTCTCAACCTTGTCGTATAGCCTGGACAGTCTGCGGAAGAATGTTTGCGGCGCGTAAGAGAAACGCAGAGCCCAAAAACTTCGACGCCCATGATATCTCCGTCAGATATTTTGCCCGTAGAGGCTCTTTTGTGCACTTTGGTTACACAGCTCGCAATCACAGAAAACTAAAGTCGTTGTTGTTATACAAATGTCCTACGGCACGTATCTATACTGGAGAGGACCGGCCATTAATTGGGAGGCGTATAGTGGAGGAAGCGAAATGCACGTTAAAGAACCCCAGGTGGTCGAAATTTCCGGAGCCCTCCACTACGGCGTCTCTCATAGCCTTAGTCGCTTTGGGACGTTAAACCCCATAAACCAAAACCAAACCAAATAACCGGCCTTGACGGACGTTTTTTTTTTTTTTTTTTTCATCTTGCAGCATTAACTTTCGCTCGCCGAAACAGCGTCAAAGTTAAGGTGCGCTTCAACGAAGGCATCAGCGTTCACCAGCCGGTCCCTCGGATCCCTGAAGGATGCTTCGACAATTGACAGCTTTCTGTTCAGCTAAGCCCTGTCGCTACTACATAGGTTTGGTTTGGTTTCGTTTATTGGGGTTTAACGTCCCGAAGCAACTCAGGCTGTGAGGGACGCCGTAGTGAAGGGCTCCGGAAATTTCGACCACCTGGGGTTCTTTAACGTGCGCTGACATCGCACAGTACACAGGCCTCTAGAATTTCGCCTTCATCGAAATTCAGCCTCCGCGGCCGGGATCGAACCCGCGTCTTTCGGGTAAGCAGCCGAGCGCCGTAACCACTGAGCCACCGCGGCGGGTTGCTACTACATAGGGGAGGCATTAAAACTATTGCCTAAATTAGCCTCGTATACTTGTGAGAAAGTCAATGTATTGAAGTGGAGAACTTTGTGTTCCGATCATTGAAGAACTCTTTCAAACTAGTTCCTGTTTCGTTAGTAGAGCAGATACCTAAGATTCTCTCTCGTCTAAGTTTGGCTATCTAATTCACCGGAGCTTATAGCAAGTCCTCAGTAAATTGGCTGAGGAAACGAAAGACGCAGTAACTGTCTGACTTCTCGATCGACGCATAAAACGGGCCTTGTAAAGAGAGATGAAGAAGAGACAGAAAGAAGAAAGGAAAAAGGAAGCGCTGTAGCGAAGGGCATTTTTCATATGGTGAAGAAGAAGGGCATCGGATTAGTTTTGACGACCTGGGGCTCTTTAACGCGCAGCGACATTGCGCAGTAGACGGGCGCGTATTACATTAATAGGTTAAAGCATTCAGGGCCGTCTGCAGTGCTTTAAGGTGAATTGCGACGCCAAGGCCCCGAGAACAAATGGACGGGACCTATCCACGCACGCCGAAGACCATGAGTGGCATGTAGCTGCTTTTGTTAGTAACACGCTCTGTAGTCCTATAAAAGTAAAAAGGGAGGCTTTCCCCGTCAAAGGATGCCCTTCCAGCCAATGACGTTGGTATAATTCTCATGAACCTGCGATCATGAATTGCGTGACAGTGCAGGTAGTGGCCTGACAATGCAGGCGGGGAACTATCCCGGACAATGCAGGGGAGGGATCACCCCATTTTCTCTGCCTCTCCCTGCATTGTCACGCAAGCAGGTCCATGAGGATCGGCCGACGCCATTAGCTGGAAGCGGTCATTGAAAACGCGCTTTTTTTCTTGACTAGTATGGGACTATAGTTCCCTGCCCCTCCCTTTTCGCTCCATCGTGTTCATCGGTGCTGCTAAGCTGTGCACCCATAGTGAGATAGTAACCATACCTTGCAATTATTCGTAACATCCGCCTCCTCACCGCAAGCAATGTGATAGTTCCGCATACTAACATGCAGATGCCACGGCGGTCGCGTTTCGATGGTGGCGAAAGGCAGGAGACGCTCATGTGCTGTGCGATATCAGAACACGCTAAAGGTGGTCGAAATTGAACCAGGGCTTACAACTACAGCTGCCATTTCTCTCTTTCTTCTGTCAATCCTTTTTCTGCCCTTTCCGTGGTGGTGCGATTCAGATGTCCATCGACTGTGACGTCATGACCGAAAAATCCCCTAATTAGACCCAAAATTCCCTATTTCTTGCTCTGTTTCCTTGCAACAGCTTGAAAAATCCTAAATTCGGAAAAACAGAAAAGTTTGGCCCTTAAAACTCATTAACTCTGTAAACATGTTACCTCTAAGATTCTCTGGAAAGGAGAAAATTCCGAAGAGAACATAGCTGTCCACCGGGAGTGAGACAGTTGCTGTGATCTTTTCCCTACAACTAATGCCATTCCATTTCATAGAAGGGAGCTCGTTTCCTCCCGTTCTGACCGGAGCGAGCGCTAAACTGGGGCTTTTCTTTCTACCTTCCTCCTTTCGCTCCCTAGACGGCGTGGTTCGGGTGTCCGCTGAGAAATGAGACAGTTACTGCGCCCTACCAGGCTTCACATCTCCCGTTCTGAACAGCAGGCACAGCTAATCTTTCAACGCAGGCCATTCGACAGGCATCCGCGACGTAGATCCAGTGTTTCTTAAGGCTTGCACTCACATGGGCTTCTTGCCTACAGCCCACAGGGCAACGTCCCCGGCTTGGGCGACGAGGTAGTGCTGGAAGAACATGCGGGCCCTGTGCAACAGCCTGCTGTTGGTGTGGCGCGGCTGAGGGTAGCGGAAGGTGAGCTTGGACGGGATCTTGTAGGGCATCTTCTGCACGCAGTCCATGAAGTACTGCCACGTCAGAGGGTTGTCGGCGCCGGAACTCATGTTGTACACAGACAGCTTCTGAGTCCTGCGGTCGGAATGCGAACACGCATACTGAGAGACTGGACACATTTAGTTTGGCGTACGCAGCGACTCTGCGAGCAACGAATGCGCATGCGCACGTATCTCGCAGCGTCTTACGGGAGTACGCACACTACACACCATAGCGCGCGCGCGCTACGGGCACGGAATGCGTTGACAAGATGGCGGCGCCCTGCTCGCCCGCTTCGGAATAAATACATGTAGCCGCTGGATCCTTCGACGCGACAGCTCACTAAAATGGTAGCGGTCCGCTTTTATTTCGCATTCTCTCCCACACGTAGATGTATCAGAAAAAACTATCCCCTGTTTTTGAGATAATTTGGCAATTTTCAAGCTCTTAGGCCTAATTAAATGCAGTGTGTTTTCCTCGTAGCAACGACACCTGGCGAAGGAGTTCGCCAGATTTTAGCCAACTGTTGCATAATTTATCTTCTCAGAACAAAAAATGGCTCTCAATGCACCCACCCTCGTTATCAGTAATTGGTTGGTTGGTTTATGAGGTTTAACGTCCCAAAGCGACTAAGGCTATGAGAGACGCCGTAGTGGAGGGCTCCGGAAATTTCGACCACCCGGGGTTCTTTAACGTGCACTGACATCGCACAGTACACGGGCCTCGAATTTCTCCTCCAAAGAAATTCAGCCGCCGCGGCCGGGATCGAACCCGCGTCTTTCGGGCCAGTAGCCGAGCACCATAGCCACTGTGCCACCACGGCGGCTATCAGTAATTACGGATGAAAATTTCTTCAACCCAGCGTTGATGTGCTTTGACGTCTTGTCACTAGATGGCGCAACTGCTTACAGGCAGGCTTATCTGTAGCGTTACCGGCTTATATGTAGCGTCATTTATGCGGACTACGATTTATGTATATATGACGCCTGCCTATTGCATCATACGGGTCAATCTTGGCGAAAAAAAGTCGCATTGTGAGGGGAATTTTTATTTGCATAACAGTCTCTGGGAACGTCAGCAAATAGTCTAGACGGTGACTGAGTCGCTAAATACATACAGGCGGTGTAAAAACAGGCGTGCTGATCACGTGAACAACACAGCCGCAGCTTCGTTTATTTATTTATTTATTTTATTTATAGATACTGCGATCTTGTACAGATCATAGCAGGGTGGGACAAAACAAAATACAAGCATATAAACACACACAAATTCACAACATTTACAGGCACTTTCAAACAGAAGTAAAGAATTTTGATTAACAGTCTCGCTATTAAGTTTATTCCAATCAGTAATTGTCCTCGGAAAGAAAGAATATTTAAAGCAGTTTAAAGCAGTTAAAGGTTGATTAGTCAGAGATATTCATAAAATTAAAAAATACTGCAAGCGCTGCGAACTTTTATTTCTTTCCCTAAACCAAATTAAGGAGACCGGTACAGCACACATGGAAGCTGCGCGCGCCAGGGTTTGAAATCGCAAGCTTAAATACCTTTAAAGTTACTGTTATAGTCAGATAAAACTCAAGAACCAAGCGGTGAATGCCCTTTAATGGAGGCCCCATAGCCTCATAATCGACTTTCTTGACGCTAGCGTGACACCATGAAGGCTGTCAGGGTACAAGGGGATTAACCATGGTTTAAGCGGATTAACAGCGAAGTCACGACAACCGGTCGACTCCAATGGCTCGAGGGCTTCTTTTCAGTGGCATTTGCAGCTTTGTTCTTGGGTTGTATCCGACGACATACACAAAATAAAAGGCAAATTCGGAGGCGCGGAGAACCTGTTAGAAACACAACATGTACTGACCGTCCAGTGCCTCTGGACCAGGCTGCGGCGATGACGCAGTTGGCGACCATGTCCACCGGAATAAAATCTGTGACTTTGGTGATGTCCCCGTACACGGACGTGAGCACGCCCTTGGCAAGCTGCACATGGAGAACAGGAAACGACAGTGTCAGCTTGGTGGCGTCGCCTGTACGACGCGGCAGCCTCATCGTGCCGTTTGATTGTACTTACAGCGATAAGGAGCCCCGTGGGACCGTTGAAATTGTCTATCCAGCCCTGAAAGAGAAAGCACGGAGTGTTACGGAGTATGCAAGGTGCAAACGCTCTGAAATCACAAGCTCTCAACCATCGAAATGTTAAGTTAAAAAACGAACAGTAAGAGGTGCAATGAAAATGAGAAAAAAAAAATGCTGCCATCTTTCGAATGTTGGTGCGCAGTTCCCTTAAGCCAATCGCCCCGAAAGGCAATTCTAGGCAACGTGGCATATAGCATAGCACATTTCCTCAGCCTGTCAGATGCGCTCTGCCGGTGCAACGCCACTCTTTCAAGAAGGCCTGGGAACTGATAAGGGCCTTTGTTTTATTTTTACAAGGCCACATAAGTAGCGACCTAACTTCGCGGTATTCGCCAGGTCCGACGACATATATTTTTTTATTCTTCCTAAAACCTCACAGAGGATGATAAGTTTTCTCGTTCGGAGGCCAGATTCTGCCGAATGCCAGCGACATCGCCGAGGTAATATGAACGCAGTGAAGGCTAGCATACTTATAGTCATATACCGTATTGTGCGTTTTTATCGTGAAGACTTTCAAAAATTTTCCCGCCTCAACCGCTCGCTCGTTTGCGGTGAAACTGCGCACAGAGCTTGCGCAATATGGTAACTTTTGTATCGTAGCAAGTTTTACAACGGTGCTTACTTAGTTGAGCCGTGCATGATGCGAAATCGTACTTGACTGCGTAGAGATCGTTGAACCAAAACCCGCAGACGCTGTTTTTTCGCTGAAGGGCGGCAGTGGCGCCATCTGTTTTCAGCAGTGAAAAGCGTCACGACAAGGCACTGAGGTAGCCGAGGTGAGCGTTGCATGAAGCGCGTGCCTACACTGTACGCGTGCCCTTTGAATATGCCTCTTTTTCGGCTAACTGAGCGAAAAAAAATATCAGAACAACTGATTTAACGAGGCTTTACCTTTCAGGTGATATTATTTGCAAAATCGCCGCGGCACTTTGTCGTGACGCTTTTCACTGCTGAAAACAGATGGCGCCACCGCCGCCCTTCAGCGAAAAAACGGCGTCTGCGAGTTTTGGTTCGACGATTTCAACGCAGACAACTACGATTTCGCATCATGCAGGGCTCAACTAAGTAAGTACCGTTGTAAAACTTGCTACGATACAAAAGTTACCGTATTGCGCAATCTCTGTGTGCAGTTTCACCGCAAACGATCGAGTGGTTGAGGCGGGAAAATTTTTGAAAGTCTTTACGATAAAAACGCACAATACGGTACAACTCAAGAAAGCAGCGGCAAACACTTTTTAGAAGAGGTCCTACAACCAATGGCGTCGACCGATTATCATGACGTCCAGCCACCGGCGGTTTCAAGCTAGGGGAATAACCGGGTCGTTTTAAGAGCCAGTCGACGCTATTGGCTGGAGGGCCTTTTTTGAAGGGCATTTGCCACTGCTTTCTTAGGGGTTGTCCGACTATAGGCGACAGTACCCGAGGTGCAATGTGTACATACAAGGAGTGCAACCCGAAGCACGCACCGCGAATGGTTCCTTGGCCGTGCCAGTGATGATGGAGGGCCTCACGATGACGGCCGGCAGTGAGGCTGCGTGTTCCTGGACAAGCATTTCGGCCACCGCCTTGGTGAACGTGTACGAGTTGGGGCGACCCTCGAACAGCTTCGGCTCCAAGGTCTCCAGCATTGAGTCGTCCATCCACCTGCACAGTAGGCAAGGCTCAACGCACAGACACTGCCAGCGTGTCCCTCATATCACCTCCGCGAATAGCTCCACTACCTTTTTAGTTTTGTCCTGGCGAGTACAGAGTACCTGCAGTTATTGCAGGCAACATGCACCATAACTGCATAGCAAGCAGTGAAACACCTCTTTTATAACCGCTCTATAGACAGTCTATAGACTTCTTATAGACTCCATTGCCTTGCTAGAGATACTTCTCTTTGTCTATTCACATTCTATAGACACTATAGACAAGTCTACTAAAAGTGTATGGCCATAAATGTATAGATTGTGTATAGACTGTCGATTCGATTTGTATTGCCTATAGATCATTCTCTAGGATTTGTCTATAGACCTTACAGAGCAAAATTCATGGACAATCTGTATACTGTTAAAAGAAATTTTTGTAATGGTATCTCTTTTCAAAACAGCAGTTATCGCGCTTCATGCGCCAAATAGGCACCAAGATATATTTTTCGCATATAAATTATGATCTGAGGCTCACTGAAAAAAAAAAATAAAACAGTGGATGTACAGTGTCCTGACCAAAATTATCTGGGCAAAATAAAAGAGAATTGGGCAGGCGCAGTCTGCGCTTGCAGTAGTAGGTGCGAGGAACGTACAGTCTTTGTCAAAAGTTTAGAGCCCAGAGGGTTTGCTTCCAAGCTTGTAGTGGGACTCCTGTAAAACTGGAGGAGGCAGGACCCAGTGAAGGAGGCAGGACCAGAAATCAACTTACCTTCAGGAAATTTTGAGCGCTGGAGATGCACTACGAACCACAAAGGGTGTCTCAGGAGCACACCTCTTGGGCTCCAAACTTTTGACAGAGGCTGTACCTGACTCTCCCTTCTGTGTATCCATTTCCGTGGCAGTTCATCATTCCTTGCCTACCACGTCATTCGAGTGTCCACCGACAGTGAGAACTATCGCGTCTTTCTTTCCAAATAACTGAACCTAACAGCGTGGGTCGCGCACTTAATCATAAGCATGCAAACCCAACCGTTCCGCGTCCCTAACGATTACGCGCGAGACCTTTCTAGGACTTTATTTGAGCATGAGAACTGATGTTATACCTCGCTGCACGCGCTGGCAAAGCGTACAGTGACTGAGCCTGACGACTTACTCGGTGATGTTGAGCAGGTTAGCCGGGGTAATCAGAGTTGGCGAGACTTCCTCCCTCAGCTCCTTCTGGTGGCAATGGCAGTAGGTCGTCGAAACGTGGACATACACCTGGGGGAGGAGAAAGGATAGTCAGCATTGCGCACACATTGTTACACAGAGAGCTGAGAGCGAAGGGAAATATGACAGTCGAAATGGTCAATAATGATGGTGTCGTGGCTGACTCCGGTGAGTCACGTATTACTGAACGTGAACAAACTGTGAACGTTGTGAATGGACCGCTTGAAGATTAACAATTAATATAATCCCAGCAGC
Source organism: Amblyomma mixtum (assembly GCF_055824585.1). Taxonomy (NCBI): domain Eukaryota; kingdom Metazoa; phylum Arthropoda; class Arachnida; order Ixodida; family Ixodidae; genus Amblyomma; species Amblyomma mixtum. Next base: position 304,427,111 of record NC_143012.1, on the reverse strand, counting down.
TGCTCCGCTTGATAGACAAGGCTGCCGGACAACACAACCATTTTTCACATATAATTTGTTGCTTTCTGTCTTAAGCCCGAGTACGCTGTAGTCGGATGTAAGTCAAGAAAAAGCGGCTTTTCCCCGTCAAAGGGTCCCCTTCCAGCCAGTGGCGGCGGCCGATTCTCACGAACCTGATCGTGACAATGCAGGGAGTGACGTGACAAAGCAGGGAGCAACTGTCCCCGACAATGCAGGGACCGGTCTATCCCCTTTCATCTGCCGCGCCGTGCATTCTCACACTAGCGGATTCACGAGAATCAGCTGGCGCCATTGGCTGGGAGCGGGTCCTTTGACGGGGAAAAGCCGCTTTTTGCATCCGACTATAGGTGAGGAAGGGATGGCTTCGCCTATGCCATACTCGTCAGCACCTGTCCACCAACGGTTGGTCATACTTCCCCGGGCCACCGACTACGCTTTTGAACATTATAGAGGGGCATCTATGACACGGAAGAAGCTCAAAATATATGGAGACTGAGGAGAAATCTGATCATAAGCTGCGATGACCTACGTACGTAGCTTCTCAAGGGCCATAAGTGTTCAGCTATTCTGATCAAAAGCACACTTTTCGGCCTGGAGACTTTTGATCAACCGTGCACCTCATGCTGAAAGCGCGCAGCGAAAGGCAGCTAAGCGTACTATGAAAATGTTGCGCGCAACAAGGCAGAGCACAAGGTGGCTACAGGTGGCTGCATTTAGGACAGCTGGTTGTTAGACAGGTTTTTACTTGCTAACGGTGCACCAGAGAAAGGAAATCGTGGGTCCCAGGAATCGAAGTCATGCAGGGTCTTGGAAGCGATAAAGAGAAAAGATCTTGAGTAACGAAACAAAAGCACACGGCTGAGAATCATGTGCACTTGTTACTTGAAGTGAACTGCCACGTGTAGTAAGTACATCGGCAGCCAGTTAATCTGAAACCCACCTGGTAAGCTATGCATGCTTAGTTTCCTCAAGAAAAATAAATACGCCGCAAACACTGTAATAATAACATCGTGCGAAAACAGCGCTACGGATGAAAACGAATACATGAAGCTTTTTCTTAACGCTTTGGTACTGCGGAAAGGAGCCATCTATCTTCCACTTGGAACATTGTAGGTAACAATGGGCTCGTACTAAGAATTTTACAGCGGCATTTGGTTACTCAGACAAAAATGAAAGGAACAACAATAGCATCTAGTTATGTACCGCCTGTTCCATATTTATCGGTCCGGGTTGTAAAAAATCCTCCTGCGCAAACAACTGCCGATTTGGCCTGAAACGCCAACCGGCATGTAGCCTAGCTACCACGGCGCATGTTTTTTGATAAGTAATATCTAACACTGGAACCGAATTCCTGAATTTTCTAGAATCTGCAAAAAAAGTGCAGTCAGCTACGGTGGAGCTTTCGTCAAGGCGAGCGGAGCAGCCTGTCGAATCGGATGCTCCGCTCGTCTCGACGAAAGCTCTGCCGCAGCAGGGTGCAGTTTCTCACAGAATCTGAAAAATCCAGGGAAGTTCCGATGTTTAATTACATATCAACAAACACTGACAATCATAAGCTACTTTGTGGTCGGTGTTTAAGCCCGAATACGCCAACAACCCGAATCGCTAAACACGGAGCACGCAGTATTTCTATTGGTAGCGCAGCTTTCGTTCCCATAAAATCTTCGGGCCGGTTTAGCGCTTCATGTTACATGACAGCGCCAAGCGATGAATTCCGTACCTTCAGGTTCTGTAGCTCGTAGCAGAAGTCGATGACCCTCTGCGTGGCTCTAACGTTGGAGTTGGTGGCTATCCTGCAAAACAACGCGTCCAGTCACTTGAGCAGGTGAAAAGAACATCGCTCAAGAAAGGAAGAAAAAAAAGAGACACTTTCACTAAGATAAAATCAGTTGACCGTTTGCCCATTTGGAACGGCAGTAACCAAGCATGTGCTATACCACGCGCTGTGCCATATTCATGGTCTTAAATTTATGTACTCGTGGAGGCTGGAATGCTAACAGCTCGGCGATCTGTCTGGTGCTGCTGCCATGACATTCCTAGAGCCGCTAACATGTCTCTCCTTCCTCTGGGGACCATACAGAAGCATTTCGTGCCGCTGTTCACCAGGAGATGTATAGCAACTCCGTTTCCCTTCTATGAGCCCAGCCCCAGCGGTCTCAGAACTAGCGTGATCACTAAACTTACAGCGCATCCAAGGAGAACTGAGTTCAATAACGTGTTCCATCAATACATCAACGCATGTATGAGCACACGGCGTAGTTGCATCTGAAACCTACAAGAGGAGTAGGGGGATGTTATGACGCAGTAAAGTTTGCGGGGATACGGTGGCCGCAACTGGCAAAGGACAGGGTTAATTGGAGAGACATGGGAGAGGCCTTTTTGCCCTGCAGTGGGCGTAGTTAGGCTGATGATGATGATGATGATGAAAGGGCGCTGCAACCGTCTTATTCAGGGTGGTCACCCGAACCAACAGGAACGAAGAAAGCAGGGATGTGGAAGATATAATCCGCAGTGCAGGATTCCTGTTTCATTTCGGTACTTCGAAAGTGCACTGATATCACACATCACACCGGCGTGTTCGCATTTCGTCTCCGTCGAAATGCGAGCGACAAACTCTGACGTCAGCCATTTACAGCACAAAATGGTGCCGTCATTGAACAGAGAATCAAACAAGCGAAGCTATGCTTGAAGCGTCTTGTTGCAACGACCGCAAGACGCGTCGCGTGCTGATGTCGTCTGCATTGCAATATTGAATGGGGTAATGATGGGAGAAGGGAGGTTCATTAGTGCCACACACCACAAGCTCTTTGCGATCTGTCTGGAACCAGGCAGTGAGAACAAAGCACGAGCGACTCGCCCGCCGTCAAGAGGTCGATAGACGCGTATGTATCCTCGATGCGGATTGTCGGGCTATACAGGCAAAGCCACCGCTCACGTACAAGGTGGAAAGGAACCTCGTCGGCGAACGCCACACGTGCAGGGAATGACTTGTGTGACGCGTCGAGTGTGTGCCAATTAAACGCAGCAAAAGCAACGAGTCGCTGGCGCATAAGGAAACCCGAGTCTATACTGCGAAGTAAATAATCTTTTGCATGAACTCGTAATGATGTAAGGGTTCAGAGAAAAAAAAAATCGGTTAAGCAACTTGACAAGGCTTAGCAGCAGACAAGGGAGTGGAAAGAGGTGCTCGTTATGACATAAATGACGGAAGCTAACAGTCACCGAAACCAAAGAGCATAAGGGATCGATGCCTTTTTTAAATTAATTCCGTAGCTTTTATCAACGGGAGATTAATAAAAGCAGAAGAAAAAATGGCCTGGCTTATCTTATGGTTAAGCCTAGGATGCGAAGCATACCGCCGGCGGAGGCTGCGCGTCCGCAAGCGAGCGCACGAGTTGAGCTCCAGCTTTCACAGCTGTTGTGACGTCATATCACATGGTGCGCCGATGTAGGTCAAGTGGTAGCTACGCGGCCGCGCGCGGCGCAGCAAGGAACAGCTCGGTTGTGCGGCTAGTATGCTTCGCATAAAAGCAACCGCATACCTCATGTTCAATCTTCTGCTTTCGGGGGTACTTATGTGTAGTGAAAGCGAACCTTGAGAGTGCGTGAGCATTAGAAGAGTCTATTAGAAGAGTCTGTGTAATCAGAAATTGCGACCGCCGTCACATGAGTCCACGTCGCCGTCAGGCGTGGCAACCTCGGACATAACCCAGGTTGCTCTTCCCGAACAACCTTTCGGGACCAAATCATTAATTTAACTGCCACCTGTCGCGGTGGGCAGTTTGTACTTAATCCGGTGGGCACATTGCCCGGGTGCTCGGGAAGAGCAATCTGGGTCTCACAAACCCCACTGGCGCCTGCATTTGAAACAGCCACTCGCCGGGGTAGTAGCGCAGTGCTTAACTGCTGCACCATTGCGCCAGGAGCGGTATACGAGAACTGCCAGCGATCTATGGATGTAAAGTAGAGAAGGACTAATTCCGCATATATGGACATTTGCTACTGCAGAATCAGCAGAGACTGAAAATGAAAACGCATTCAAACGATCCACCTAGGATCACCTAAGAGTTTTATTATTATTGTCTTGAATGCCTTCCACGGGAGAGTCTACATCTCGAGGTAAATGCAGCTAAAGTCGCAAGCGTGACTTCCGGTTACCGCGACCATCGGAGGAGGATAAAAACAACTTTTATAGAGAACGAGCTATCTGAGTGGAGTCCCCTTAGCCTAAGACCTCATTGGACTTGGCCCTACGTCGGATAATACCTTACTTCTTGTCGACTCTGTTCGCACGTGCTAAAAACGAAATGGAAAGTCCCTACAGGAACCAAAGTCGCGTGTATAAGTAGACCTGAATCAGGAAGTAAAGAAAAGTGTGACGTACGTGAAAAGCACGCCCAAAAGAAAATTACAAGAGGGCTAGCGAGACGACGCGTGGAGTCAACCGCGTCTCTTAACTATTGAAACGTGTTACTCCGGCGTCCACAGCAGCCGGCTCCCGCGATCGCGCGCCCACAATATCCGGTTCAATTTGCGGATTATACCAAGCGTATGCACCCGCAAACGGGGCGCTCGACTGAACGGGACCTTGATCGTGCTGGCTGCCGGTGAGAAAGGACCGGTCGGGCCGGTCAGTGTGGCGCTGACACGGCCGCCGCGCCGTGGCGCTATTTTCATTTTCGATAGAGCGAGAGAAACAAAAGGAACAAAGTAAGCATGCGTCGGGATATTCCAGTCACCATCGAGAAGGAAATCTGCAGAGGGGAGCGCACGCGCACGCACACTGTATATACGTTGGCGCAGCCCGACTGCTAATTAGACGTACTACGCGTGTCTTCCTCGGCGTCCTAATGCGCGCGGCTGGCGCGCGCTCGAAGAGTATATACGTCAATACTGGCACGTGTCGGTCGCGCGCCGCTAGAAACGCAGGCGTGACAACGAGGCGTGCACTGACGACACCCGCCGGCTTGGCAGCGACCCAGCGCTGATCAGGCTGAGCTTCGGATAAGCCTCCCCCCCCCCCTCATCGCGCAAACGACTCCTTCTACGAGGTTTCCTCAATTTAGCGGTTGGTTTATGCCGGCACCGGTAGCCTTGGAAGAAAGAAGCATTCTTGTTTGCAGCTAACCGAGGAAATTTCTCGCGGCCGCGTAACTCTGCTGACAAAGAGACGCGGATCGCCGGAGAATCTTCCGCGAGCGAATCGATCGAACGTCGCCTATGGATTATTTATCGTGAGTGGGATTAGGAGAGAAAAATAGCAAGAGTGCAGGAAGTCGTAATTAATAAGGGCTTTTGTCGTTACAATTTATCTGTGGGTAGCGACGGCTACCCCAAACTTTCGTCAGTAGGAAGCGAGTGAAATGACGAACGAGTTCGGCTCAGGCACCACCTTGAACAGGATAGTGAGGGATACAAAAGCGGCGGTGTTTTCCTTGTCCTGTCGGAGTCGTGGTGCTGTACAGAGTAGGCGTTGAGCACAGAAAAAAATTGGAGAGGACACTTCAGCTCCGCATTAAGGGTGTGACGCGTTAGCGTAGCGGGTTAGGCTTTCCATTTTGAGCAGTTTGACACCTTTGAACGCATTTTTCATTTTTCACTTTTTTTTTTCAATTTTCAATGAATTAATTGATCGATTACACATTCTAAATTTTTCTTAATTCGCTTTACCAAGCATTGGTTTTTCATTCTGAGCATTTGGACACCTTTCAACCTCCCTTTTTGCAATTCTTGCACTTGTTTCATTTCATTAATTAAGCAATTAATTACAGCGATTTCATTAACTACTCATCGCCTATCACACACCAATCAATCACAAATCACTAGAAGCACAAATGGCCATGATATGATTTTTTTTTACGCAGCTCCCGATTATTTCCGACACGGTGTGCCGACTTCTCCGAAGCCGACGGCTTTTCGACCGAACAAGCGCTATCTCGTAAAATGCAAATGTGTGCCACTAAGAGCTTGTGATCCGATGCTCAAGTACAAACTGACTTTTGCAGTTCCATCTTGTACGGAGTACGGCTTTCCAGCACTCGCTTACCATAGAGATAGCAGACGCCTGGCGATTTCAAACCAGCCAAGATTATAGCCAGGTTTAAGAAGGCCGAAAAAAGTAGATGATGAGAAAAATGGTCCACGAGAGTGAGAACGTAATCAAACTAGGGAGAGAAAGAAACAGGCCCAAGAGTTTGGAAGAAGGCAGCTTAAGAGTTGTACTGTTTACCTAGCTTACAACTGTCACCACCCGAATATAAATGGGAAGGCATTAGTTTGTTTATTTAGAACAAAGGTTGAGATGAAAAACTGAAAACATAACGTCTGTATACATATTTTTTTTTTTTCGGACAGAAACAGGGACGTTTCCTCGATACACGTACAGTCGTCCACAGACCTGTCTCGAGGGCTCGAACTTCGTGCCGTCTGCGCCCCGCAGAGGGACATCTAGCGGCAGCACTTGGTTCTAGATAGTGCACGTCTGACGCTCAGACGATACTCAAAGAAGCGCAATCTCGAACCAGGCGCTGCCGCAAGGTGTCACTGTGAGCGCTGCGGACCGCAGACGGCACGGAGTTCGAGCGCTAAAGACAGGTCTGTGGACGACTTTACATGCTCAGTGACCGCCACGTGCAGACGCTGTGTCGGCGTGCAGTTCCGGTTGCTCGTTTTTCATTCGAGAACGGCATATGCGGCCATGCGAGCTGAGGGACTCACCTGAGGGGTTCGTCGAACCGGACCGAAGCGGCGCTGTGGATGACCACGGACACGTCATGGATCATGCGTTCCCGGTCGGCGTTAGAGATGCCCATGTCGGGCTCGTGCAAGTCGCCCGGCACCACCACCAGTTTGTCGAACACTTCGGGAGTCTCCCGTTGCAGGTTCGCGAACAGCTGGGAGAGGGCAGTGCGCGAGCTGTCATTTGAAGTTCAAGGCATCAATGTCAAACCTCGTTGTAAAAAAAGCTGCCTTTGAGAGAATAGTGAACATAAAATAAGAGTAATTCCCTCGAAAGCTTGATTGATTAATTAATTAAACGATTGACTGTCAACATTTCTAGGCTATAAGGCACTCCATAGCGTAGGGCTCTGGTTTAATTTCGGTCGCCTCCGGTCCTTTAACGCCCACCGGCATCTCAGAATACGAAAGGACACTCGTAGAAACACTGGCTGTCCCTCATATTCGACCACCAGCCTATGCTGGTTAGCCGCAAGGGGGACATCGCAGCCAAAGCTGGGCTGCTGAATTAACAGAACCGCTCTCGAAGGTCTCTTTCAGTGCAAGGCCGTTTTTCACCCTCATCGAAATTTAGTGACCGTGACCAGCTCAGCCCGCGACTGCAGCGCCACTAGCGGCTACAGCGTTACCCCACAAAAGCGCAGCTGCCTGTTGCTGGTGGTTCTCACCAATTCTTTCTCCTCCTGTAAAAGAAGTTGCGAGAGAACGCCCTCATAGGCATTTCAGGGTGTTAATTATCCATCTAGTTAGATCCAAAGCGCACTCACAAGAAAACGGAAGGCCACATACTCCATCAACCACGAATTGTAATTACGCCGCCGCGACCGGAACCGCTACCCCCCCCCCCCCCTCCTTGAACAGATATTAACCAACGCGTATGATGTTCTGTGCTTTAATAAAAAAAAACTTTTTAAAAAAATCTTTAAGGCGATAATTCTATCCACCCCCCACCCTCACCCCCCCCCCCCCCCCCCCACAAAAAAAAAAAAGAAATACGAAACCAGTAATTTCACCTTGAAACTGCGCGCAGGGCCTTTCGGCACTCATGCAGTGCAAGAGTTCATCATTCAGCAAATACAGATGGAACTCCTCCGCCCCAAACGTGTACATAGCGAAAGTGCAGCATCTCTATACGATTAAACAAACGCATTTGTAAGCATGAAATGACTCGCAGTCGTGCGTGAAACTCAAAGGAGGAAGGTTGTTCGTCCGCCTCATCCGACCAGCTTGGGCATAAATCAGGGGGCGCGTTCGACCGTTGCCTGATTGTCTTCAAGCACGCAAAGCACTGGGCACGCTCCTCAGGGTCCGCGACAGGAGAAAGAGCCGCGTCGATTCGAACCCTCGACATATATCTGTCCGTCTTCCAGCAAGCTCCTTAATCGCGAAGAACTGTGTACTTGAGAAATAAAGAAACATACAATACAAAAAAAGGCTATTTCGGTTAATTTGCTGAAAATTGCGAGATAAGATTACCACGGAGCGAACGTTACTTTCCTGTTCTGTGAATTGTAGGTTATTTTGCAAGGGATCATAGATGGAATCGAAGCTGCACTCAAATTCAGAGCACTACGAAAGCCAATCAATACTTTTATTTCCCTGATTTCACCTTACCCCTGAAAGAGCAATACGGCTATTTATCCGCCGACATTTTTTTTTCACACAAACGTGTACAGACCAGTCCTGACTGTTTTGATTTCACGTTACGAATGGAACTTTTCCAGAGCGGTGTTTAGTTGTTATGATTGCTTTCACTTACAGGTAAGTACCTGTAATTCGTTCACTGACGTTCACTTGTGCCTTGAGTGCGTTTAAAACGCGTGAAAAAAGTGTTGAGGAGGGATAGCGCGAGACTCAAAGGGGTGGCGGTCGAAGAGAAGAAGAGTTGATCGAACGGTCTTGTTGGCTCAGAAAAACCACACATGCGATACGATTGTGCAGATTTGGCGATGGCAAATGTCCCTCGTTTCGATGTCGTTGACATACCTTCTCGCTGGTGATCTGGTTGAGCCGGTCCTTGCTCTTGAGGCCTTTCTTCTCGCGTACGAGGACGTAGATGTTGCCGATGTCGGGGCATGACCGCAGCAGCTTCTCTATCACCACCTGAAGACGGAGGAAAAAATGACATTAATTAAACGTCAACGTCGAACCGCGCGCGAGTTTGGCACTGAACAGCACTGCTTGATGTACCTGTCCTCATACGCGTCGTTAAGTGCGTGTCGAGAGAAGCTGAAACTATGGGCTTTTGCTTACCACTCTTCTCACCACAATATAGATTTTGTCGAAAGTATTAAGCACAAGGAATTTGATTCTGGACTGTGTTGTGTAACTCGTTATGCACCTCCAGCGTTCCAGATTTCTTAAAGGTGAGGTGAAGTTTAATCCTCACAGATTTGAAAGTTAGGACTTCCACGGATGCTTCAAGAGCCCCGCAATACGGCTCGAAGCAAACCACATGGGCTGTTTATTTTTGACAAAAGCTGTGCGATGATAGTTCTTGGAAAGTTTACAATATTTGCGCGCTGGATGGAGGCCTGATTTGAAAACTGGTAGTTATGAGTGTTAGGACGTGCAAATAAATTTGTGCGTAAGATATAGGCGACCACGGCTTCGCGCACCTATCGAAATACTCACGAAACATTAGGTCCCACAGGGTGCTGACGGCCTGACACCTGATATATTATTCCTTCAACCAAGCAGAAGCTTCTAATGAGTTGCATTTGTGCAGCTAGTGCAGACTCAACACCAAGCCTGCATCATTTTAAATCGCAGGTAACATGTAATAACATCGGGGGTGCGACAGTGTTGTCAGGGTATTGTACTCCTCCCTACAAAACTTCTCCTTTCTACCGCCGTATCTGATGACAGCGCCTTTGTACACATTGCCTAACAAGTATCAACAAGCGTCCACAGAATCCTTAAATACTTCCCGGAGCCAGACTATGTTGAACAAAGTAGAGAAAAAAAAAACCGCGGGCAGACAGTCATCAAGTGGTTAGGCGCACACTGCACCGCTCACAAGGAAAATGGCCGACGAGTCTAGCTCTATCGCCACTAGTCATCACAGCCAGAGTCGCCACCAAGGAAGATAACGAGGCGCATCGCGCAGACGGGAAGTGTCACGCGAATGCCCGCACATTCCCCGCACGGCATTATACATGCACAATCGGAATGCTACTCTCGTCGGTTTTGTTTGGTTCGTGCCAAGAGGAACAAGCGGACGGCTTAAGCGATCGTTAATACATCACGCGGGGCGCAAGTCTGTGTAGAAAAAAAAAGAGCCGATGCCCAGGGTTTCCGTATCGGCCGTCATACAAGCGATCGGCCGCTTGCGCCAGCTCTATAGGTGGTCGATCGCCAAGAGGAGAAAACAAAAATACAGACGCGGCCTCGGTTTGGTTCTGGGTTGAGGAAAAAAAAAATGAGAGATGTGTCCGGGATTTTCGTACGAGGAAGGACGCGAGTGTTACGTCCCACGTAGACGCATCACGCATTACGTGCAGGGCAGAATCGGCCGCCTTATACGGGGGGCGGCGAATGAGCATATAGTGCCGAGGACCCACGCGGTCACGGCAATGACGCTGTCGTCATAGTGACCCTTGGCGTCAGCGATCGCCTCAACTTGACGCACAAACTGTGACGGCAAGAGCTGCGAAGTGTTGCAATTCGACGACTTGACGCAAGTGAGAACGTCCCCCAGTGACACAACATCGGTCTCACTCTAGACATGCTGCATATTTGTAGTAAACAACTTAACACGAAGCACATCGTACGTTAGTTGGTTTCAAGGCGCAATGAAAATGTGCGATAGCAAAGAGCTTGCCTCTAATATACAGGGTCCGGACGTCTTTTGGGCGTTGCTTTCTGTGCAGTTATTGCAAAAGGGTATACATGCAACCGTTTATAACCATTTTATCGGTATTTCATAACGAAAGATCGCCTGAAACCGCGCGTTGCGCTTCGAAGTATCCTGCCGACCGGCGTCTTTAACCTCCCGCTGCAGTGTACGACAGGCCAGTTTACCTCGACGTCAGGAGTTAATAGGAGGTCGACCAGCGACTCGGTTTCTCTTACGCCCGGTGCTGAGCGCGCGTCGAATTCGACCTTGCGTCCCCTGCTATCGGTTAGCGAGACGGGTTAGCGCCAGCGCAGTAACCTTGCCACAAGCAACCGTGCATAACCGGAGGCTGCGATGGGAGCGAGACAAGCGCCTGTTCCGAGCACATGTTGCGGGCAACGATTGCATAAGTCGCAGGCTCTTAACGCTGGTTGGCGCGAACGAAGTAGGGCGGGGTCGGAACCGGCGGCAGGTTAAGGATTTTTGCAGTGGTATGACAGAACGCGGGTGCGGGGGCCTCGACGGTAACGCGATAGCGTCGCTGGCGTTACGAACGATGGGGTTAACCTAGTTTAATCGTGTGGGTGAAGGAACTCCGCACGAAAGCTGAGAGTGAGAAAGAAAGAGAAGAAAAAAGACCGACACATAATCTTGAATTCAAGACAAAGACTATTTGTTCACGAAAGCGGTGTACACCTTGTGAAAACAGCGACACATCCTCTATGCGGCTGACAGCGTTATGCTTTTTTCTTTGTTTCCTGTTGCAGCAAAGCGTACATTTCTTATCCCCTAAGAAAATGCGTTCAACCTCGAGAACAACTAATCAGGACAGGGTTGCTGCACATGAATGCCGAGTATTGCCTTGCACCCAGATCGCCACCCACTTCAAGGCAACGGCATTAGACCCAAATAAACAAAAAAAAAACAGAACCTAGAAAATCATTCGTTGTCACTTGACACTCGTGTCGTTGTGCCATATAAGAATGACGCACGATGTTAATATGCCATAGCCACCACACTTGACCCTTGTTTTCTACTTTTGCTGCGCCCAGTGCCGGGTTTCTGGAGTCATGCTCTCATGTGGTTTTTGCGCTTTGCTTTTCTCTGCACCGCAAATTCTTTACTTTTGTTGTATAACAAAGCCCAGTGCCTACAAGTGTACTGTGACAAAAAAAGGAGTGCATAAGTTCAACCTCGTTATAACGAAGTGGAACGTTCCCGGCGATTACTTCGTTGTAGCTCGTGTTGACCGAGCTTCCAAGGGGAACTGGCATTCCTTTGTTACATCCTCGTTATAACGAAATAATGGATATAACGAATGACAATTCCTCTTGGACGCTCGCTCAACGCGGGCTCCAACGAAGTAAATCGCAGGGCCCGTTCAACTTCTCACTTTTTTTTTGTCACAGCACGCTTGTATCGTACGCACTGGCCTTCGTTTTGCGAAACAGCTTATGCGCTATTTCCACGTTTGCATAGCAATGAACAGAGGTCCCATCGCACTTTTGTTTTTCAACTTCTGCACTTACCGAAAGTAGCCTGTTGTTTTTAAGAGCAATATGCTCAAATTTAACGCATGTGGTAATGCAAGGGGTTTCGCTTTTCAGCTGTAAAGTTGAGCCCTCACGGTATGCAGCCCTAAAGACCGGAAGGCCTCGAAAGGTGAGGCGAAGGATTCTCTTTACCTTACACAGATTTAGAGCTTAAGGGGTATTTCTCCTGCAGGGGTGGAGCCTGGTGGGGCCACTGCACGTGCGTAGCCGGCGTTCGGTAAACCGGCATACGCCTATGCTAGTACGTCCCCGCTATGCTGAAACTCTCTAAAATGACAACTATAGAAAAAAATAAACTCGGGCTGCAGCTACAGCAGGAAGCAGTCATGTGTATACGCTGAATTTCGAGGCCAGAATCCTCTCATACATCCTTGATTTTTATTCAGCTCGTTTCCAATCTACTCCAATCAGCACCGCCTGCGAGTCCGGTGCCCAAAATGCACCACAGCACATCCTGATAACGCGCTCTTTTCAAGGGTGCAGCATTTTTTTTTGAATCAGACAAAATCTAATCGCGTGAATCCGACGCAAAAAAAAAAAAAAAAAAGAGAGATAGGAAAAGTGCGTATTGCCTCGTACAAGACATTCATGGATTATTCGCTTTAAATGTGTGTATGTTCGAAAGCTCAACAAAAGCGTAGCTCTAAACTACCTAGGCATGCAACAAAAACGTGCAGAAAGCGCACATAAATGGCGCAATCGGGCTTCATCACCTCACGGGAGGTTTCCGTGTTAGGTAACAAGGCGAAAAAAATCGCCCCGGCAACAGCGATGCTTATCCTGCATCGAATACTGATGTCGGCGCCTCAGAGACCGTTTACTATGTGCATGTTGAAGAGAAGCGAAGACGCAGCAACAAACCCGCCTTAATCAAGACATGCAGTATAGGCGAACCACCATGCCACTATTTGGCGGGGGGGATATATATAATCTTCGCTGAAAGGTCGACGCGGAACAAGGCAGCACCTCTGCGGCGTTGAAATTCTCGGGCTTCCGGTGACGTCACGAGGCGACGACCATCGTTCGATCCAAGGCCGGGCACTACTATCGCGAGCCATCGGAGCAGTTGGGTCGGCGTAGCGCGTTCAAGGTCCGCGAAGGAAGAAAGAAAAAAAAAAGAACGCCTTCTTCGTGGGTGCTCTGCGAAGGATCGGACGAACTTCCTTTCCGCCCGGTCTACTTTTACCGCGCGCAGTAATTTCCCGGCGTCAGCCATGGCCACGTCGTTTATCAACGAGCACGTTCAAGGAAGGAGGGTCCAGCAAACACGCATAGTCGAAAGCCGCCGTCGTTGATCGTGCTCGACCCTCACGAACTCGTCGGCTTCCAACGCGGCTTCTTTAGCGCGGCGTCGAAATTTTCCACACTGGTATAGCAGCGCCAGTCATCGTTCCCCAGGTGTCTTCTCAGTTCTGTAGCGCAAAAACTTTTGTATTAGTTACCGCCAGTTACGGCGCTTTTCTTTCTCCACAGTCTATATCAACCAGTAGTACCGTAATCCACAGGTTGTGATGAGCGGAAAGGGACAATTACTAAACATGAGACGCGTATAGGGGGAGTCAAACAACCTTTAGGCAAGCTTATGCAGTGTCTTTCAAAGAGTCACGATCCATATCGCAGGGCTTGAGAAAGTGCCACCCACAAACGGGTCGTTCAGCTTTCACCGGGGCTCTGAAGCGACTACGAAGCGTTGTGTCAACCAGGCCTCTCTGGTGTACACCTCCTGATCCAAGACCACCGGGCGCTGTACATAGCCTATAACGCCTATGTTTCTCCAACCCGTAGCGCCATCCTTTTAGCTAACAGAGCTTCGGCCGTTCCTCGAAGCTGTAAGTTAGTGACCCACGCAGGGCCTCGTTAACTATCTACGAGAGCTCAGTACACAGAGGGAACGATGCAACAACATCGATGCTCTCGGGGTGTCGTGAGTACTCATCACCATTTGGGTCCAAGCCAATAAGGGGTAGTAAGGCGGAAAGTAACTCACCGGTGCGAGAGGAAGAACGGCGAAGAAAAAAAAAAGAAGACGTCGACGCTGAGGCGCCTGGAGCGCAATGTACGCAGGCAGCGTCCACGCACGTGGCCAATTGAATTGCTTAACGTGCCACGCGAGCGTGCATTGGTTGCATCATAAGGAAAAGAACGTTTCATTTAAGCAAGGCAGTTTCCGCCGAGGTTCGGCTAGATGGCTACCGGCTACGGCCGAGAGATCGTGTTTGTGCATCAGCTTTTAGGGAACCAACTGCTCATCAGCTGTACCTTCACATCGTAAGAAAGCTAGCCCAGGTATCCTGTCCCCCCCCCCCCGCTCCTTTTTCTCTTTCATGTTTTGGAAAGGTGCATTGTAGTCTAACACACACAAAAAAATACACTAACGTTTGTGGCTTCATTTGCAACAGGCTTCTAAACGGTGGACGGAGGTATTCACAAGCGCCATTTTGGAGTACAGCGCGCAGTTTCACCGGCGCGTGCCGTGTAGCAGGTGGAGATAAGACAATGAGCCACGCGCCCGGCCTTGGGCAGCGCTTCATGTACGCCAAAATGGCGACCACTGCGTCTTGAGTGCATACCCCCTATACTATTCCGTACTGTTCGATGTATACTTGTACGCTTCCATGCGTGAACTTTTGGACCATAGGGCTATATCTTCTGGGGTGCCGAATCACCTCAACTTCCGGAGTACTCTCGCAGGTTCATTTAATGAAGTACGATTCCCGCTGAGATTTGAAGCGCAGGGAACAGAAGGCCGAGGACAGTGGAACCGATGGAGAAATTGACAGGCATGGAAATTCGCAAATTTATCCCCTAAGCTCACACGCCAGGTTTTTCACGCGATTTCTTTCAGCGCTTGTCAGACTCTCAGCAAGTTTCAAAGTCATCTACTCGCTAAACTGAATATCTGAACTGAAGAAAAAGCAAAGGGCAGTTTATGGCATGAGAGGCAGGCGTCTGCAGGCTCTTCGAATTTCCCTAACAAAACGGTGGCACACTTCTTGCTGGGCAAATGAGTGTGTCCAATTGTAGCTACGTCTTGTGTCAATGGCAAGCGATAACACACGCGCCTCTAATCTGAAAGGGTCCCTAATCACTTTCATTTTTTTTTTAAATCCCGCGTGATACATCGTGTTTTATGCTGCATTTGATAGACCTTTACGGCGTCGTAGACAGTCATCTCGTTTGGTACGAGGTTAATGCAGGAGTTTACTGCATACTACGACGCCATTTGCTTTCGAAGCAATTCATTCCCTAATAAAAAGTGACCACTTAAAAGAGAGCTGCGTCTATCTAAAATCAGATTTCCGAAACACCCCAAGTTACGATTCATATTTCCCACGCATAGCACTTCAATCGCGTAATTGGTTCTGCGAAAATGCACCAGAAAGCTACGCGTCAACGTCAATGTATGTGCCAAGGAACGACACCACGTTGAACAACGGCACAATAGATTCAGACTACGCGGATCATTTATCGGCGTTTGGACTGACGCCAGCGCGTAACCCACGCAGAGGGCTATCCTCGGGCTCACTCGCATTTCTTGAACGGCGACACGTGTCAGCTCCCCGGGGACATGCTTACATTCGACGAGAGTGTTTGCACGCGTGGATTCTCGGGAGAGAGCAGCGAACGGAGCTGGTTCTTCAAAACGTTTTCGTCTGCGAATACATCAGAGGAAGAGAAGGAAGCGGCGTAGCATAGAGACCGGTTGAAAAACACCGAGCGAGCGTGCAATGCTAAATTTTTTTGGCAGAAACTTGGTGTCTGAGTCTATTTGCGGTTTCACCTGCCCAGATGAGGGTACTAATGAATTCATCGGCGCCTATCTCGCTGCCAGAGGTAGAAACATGCGTCATTTTGCACGAGCGCTGGCCTATACTTCATCCTTTATGTTTACGCTGCCTGAAGCGATGGTCCACATGTTCGTAAACTACTGGGACAAACTGAAAGCAGGGCAGTTCGCGAACGCAGCAGGTATGCAAGGCTAGTGTCATGGCGGAGTATGCGAACTCCCGCCATTGTTACAACACAGAAAGATTACCCCGAATCCTACTAGGGGGAAGAATGGGCCTATTACTAATGCCAGAGCGCGATGCAGACGACGGGAACTGTGGCTTTGTGTCCCATTCCGGAATCGGCACCGTACCACGGAGTTCTGCATAGCAGGCTATAGTCAACTCAAGAACGCAGCGGCTGTTCCCCGTCGAAAGACCCCCTTCCAGCTAACGATGTCCGCAGATTCTCATGACCCTGCTAGCGTGACAATGCAGGGAGCGGCGCCACAATGGAGAGAGGGGTCTATCCCCGACCATAGAGGGAAGAGATTATCCCTTTTTATCTACCACTCCCTGATGGCGCAGGCCACCGTGTCAACGACCTCAATGGAAACTGTGATGCGATATAACCCTGACCCGCCTGAATTGGACGGCGTTCACGGCTAAAAATAGTGGTAAGCTTTATGATCGTACCCCAGTTGTGCTTGCATTTTGCCTTTTACGACAGCAGCTAAGAGCACAGTCAAGAGAAAGCAGCAAGGTACATGTATAAATGAGCGATCGAGAGATTCGACTTCTTCGGAAAGCGAGCTATTTACAAATAAGCACTCTTAGAGGTTGAGTACTGGGACGTTCGTGGTCCTTCGATTAATATGGGCCACTGGTTGCAGAAACCGTCTATTAAAAATGCTAAAAAAGAAAAAAACAGACACAAAACCAGCTGAGCTGCAGTCTACGGAAAGTCGCCGGGCATCAGTGGCCTAATCGAAGTTTTCATTGTTCGGCTCCTGGGAGAGGGCTTTCGGCGATGGGGAAGCCGTTCGTTTCGCATGGGCCCAGTCGCCTTTCGGAGGGAAGGGCGTGAGGTGGGGAGGTCTGTCATCTTGGTCAACGACCTCTCGGACACGCTCCTAGCCAGCACAACCTTAGCTGTTCAGTACCTCAACAAACACCAGATTAAAATCCCCTTGTTCTCAGGCGGAGCACCGCCGTTTCGAAGAACACCCGCCTTCGGCGGTTGCTCGCTTCCGACCAGCAGCACTCGTGACCGTGGTCAACCCCGCAGAAGGAGAGGGTAAGCCCCTCCCCCCAAAGGGCAGCAGCGGCTTTGAAAATGCGTTGGTGGTGGGGATGATGCCAGCATCACCCCACTAGAGAAAAAAGGGCAGCACGCACGGCGTGTTATTGGTTACCCTGGTAGCTACCGCATTGCATCGCTATAGTGTTGCACATTTCCACTTGTCAAGGAAATATGGTGTAGAAAGCTGCTGAGCACAGTACTAGCAACCTGCCTGAAAGAGCGAAAAGCGCGTGAAATTTGCGCTATGCACAGGTGCTATAGAAAAAGAAAGAAAAAAGGAACAGGCGATAAGAGATGACCAATACCGAACCAGCCTCGTTGCAGGGTGGCAACGTAACAATTGAAGTACCCCGTACAATGCACCGTCCTCTTGTTGTTCATCGAAAAGACATGCTAGGGACAGCCGCACTGCCTTGCCGACAACCTTAAAGGCTGAACCCCACGGCAGCGTGGCATGAGAGAAACCAGTAAGATGGGTACAGTAACCACTAGAATAAAGAGGGAAACCGGTCTCGATGAACTCTAAGTAGCGGGTTCAGCGCTATTCGAAAGTGAGGGGAAACGACCAATGCGCCGCGCCATAACGGCCCTTACAACGGGGGCTGAAAATGCTACGCACTGCTGAGGAAACTGAGGCAGGTTTATCCCCTCTCAGCCGCAGTGTCTCCGTGGGGACAAAAGGAGCCCAGAAGGCAAGCAACACCGGTGATTGCACCCTCTCGGGAGATGCGCTGGCCGCCGCAATTACAAAAGTGTTTGCCTCCACGGGCCGGATTAAAAAAGGAAATATATTTCCGCGCTGAACACAGCTCGCGTGGCATTGGCACGCGCACCGATGCGCGCATAGGAGGAAAGAAGATACAGCAAGCGCGCCGACCGCCGTCACCTTCCGCCGAGGTGCCGTTAAGGCCGGCGCGTGCCCCGAGCAGCCAGTTGACCACGAGATCTCGGGCCTGCTACACGGCCGTTGGTGGAGGTCATGGCACAAATGACCAGCAAGTGCTTTCCCCGTAGCAGAACGGCAGATTGGGAGAGTTGGTGTTCCATGGTGACAAGTACATATAAACAGCGCTAAACAACTGGACCAGATAACCTCAGTTAACCAATAAACTCAGTTGTAAGTTCAGCGCCGTGTTTGTCTACTCCTCTATATGGTCCTGTTGTTTAGCGCTGTTTATATGTGCTTGTCACCAGTGCTTTCCCTGCTGTGTGCAGCGCCGGCACATACTGATATGATGTTCCACTCAGGAGAAAAGAAAACACCCTAACCATTCGCTTGAAAGCCATTGAGAACTAAAACGCTCCCAGATAGTTCACCCTTATCATGAAGGTCAAGAAGAGAAGGCGCCCCTTCATGCCCGACCCCCCTCGTATTTGGAACATTGATAACTCATCATTGAGGGTATCTGCTGTCGACTCATGGCTCCCTTATCGCTAGGGGCCACCTGCGCAAAATCGTCTCCGAGCACCAGAACTCTGCAGTTTTCTGCTGCACCGAGTTAAACGACGCCTTTCACGTTAAACCACGACCTTCTGTACAAAGTGAGAAAGTCCGAAAGCTTAAAACCAAGAGAAACGGAGTTTCCTCATATAAACGAAATGCACAGCAAGGCCCGAGCGGAAACCGTAGGCTCTGCTTTTCCAGTAGCACGTGTTTCCTTAACTGGACGTGGTAGCTGCCGAGTCCAGCTCTTCTGGCTTGCGCCATCGCGCAGTCTTCTCTGGAGGGATGACGACAGGTTTCAGGCGCCGAACCACGGAGCTGTTCGTGTTGTCAAGTAAAGGGCGATTCGCAAAGCCGAAACGTCACTCCACGGATGCTTTATGAACTGAAACACGTCGGAAGGCCCCGTCTAAATGGCTTCGGCAGGGCACTGGAACAGGACGGGATGACGGCAAAACAGCTTCAGTAAACTATGTTGCGCAGTGCGTTGCTGGGTGTGCCGATTTGCTGCGAAAGGCAGTCGAGTTAATCCGCAGAAATGCAGTTTCAACCCGCTCGGCATGCGCACCCTGTCGCAGTGAGCCCTGAGTCAGACTCGTCAGCGCATCTTGTCACAGCGATCGGTCAGCTTTCGTAGATAAGCAAGTAGGTCAGTGCCCAACTCCGAATCCAAGGGTGCGAGGAATGTCATCAGAGATTTAAAAACAGTAAACTGCGCGATATAGCTCCCGCTTACCTTGCCGAGAAATCCAGTGATCCCGGTGAAGAAGACGCTTCTGCCGGCGAAAAAGTCAGCGATTTCCGAACTGCCTTCCATAGCCGTCGGCTCGCGCGTCGTCGTCGCCTTGATCCGGTGTGGCGTGCGGTCGCGTGGACGACTGGCCGACGAGTGCCCAAAGCCTGCCCGATGGCGCACAGAAAAACTTTCAAATATTCCACTGAGCGCTTATCCACCCCGCGCGACGCTTTCAACCGGGCGCGCACTTTCTCTTTCTTTTAGTCTCTCAAGCCCCCACACCCGCTTCGGCACGTGACCTCGGGAGATCCAATCGCAAGGGAGAGCGCGACCTCACTGTCCTCCTCCCCCCACGGCGAAACATCGGCGGCGGCGCCGTTTCCGCACCATGCCGCAGCCCGCCGCCGGACAGCGGAGTCGCGCGACGCACTCACCCCTTCCCCCTCTCCCAAAGCCAGAAGCCAGCATGCACAAATCCCTCTCCGAAAAGCTCTGACGGTTTCCTACCCCATTCCTATCGCGAACAGAATCCTAGCGACGAAAGATACACCTTCCCCCTCCTTTGTCGTTTCAGGTGTCTTCCAGTCCCGCGGGGCGTAGAGAAGAAAAGCCTCTCACTGAATGCGCACGGCCTTCGAAGAAACAAACAAACAACAAAAAAGCAGAGCTTAGATAGGGAAGAATGGAAAGGAGGTCGGAAGACGCAGCTTACGACGTCGGCTCTCAAGTGCAACCCCCCGCCCCTTAGGCCTTACCCTCACCTGCATCACGTCTCAGCCCTCACCCTCTTGTACCTGTGCGTGGCTGATTGTAGCTGCTGGCTCCTTACATGCCTGCAGAGCGACGAGTTGAGGTCTTTGTGTAGTGTAGGTTCACCGTTATTTTGCTGCGTTTTTCTCTGTTTTTCTGAAACAGAATCCCCCTCCCTCCCTTCAGAAGCGCCAAGATTTGCACGGCTGACGGACAGGTACGTCACTCAAGCGCAAGCGGTCTGTTTCTCGTGTAAGTACGTCAGAAGCGTCCTCGTGCAGTCTGCAATCCACATCATAGGCAATCACCCCTCCGCGTTATCTATAACACGCAAAACTGATGAAATGGGGAAAATCTATATCGCCCATAACTTCCTCGACGGCAGTATGAAAACATTATATTTTTGTTTCTCCAAGACATCCCCGGAATGTATTACATTCATGACCCAGTCACATTATCCGCGCTGCAAAGTGCTGTTAGTTGCTCGCTACGGAAGGTCGGGATAAATATAGGTGCTTGTTTACAGTAAACAGGCCGGCTGGTGAAGAGGGGAGGCGTTTATTTACGTCACTCAGAAATTGAGTCTCTCACGCATTATCAGCCCGGCCTGTTACGCTTTCAAGGAAGCCACGTTTTGAATAGAGGTAAAAAAAATGCAGCTGCTATTATAGAACATGTTAAGAGGGCATAGCAGTGACTGCAAAATACACCGCTTTTTTCCCCCTATCGCTACAAATACACGCGTAACGTAATCAACGGTCACGGTTGCATTCAATCGGCAGCGGGAGGCATCGGAATTTCTCGCTTGATTGCAGAGCCTGCAAGAAGGCACAACATATTCACCTCAACAACTGTCGATGTCCTGCATTTCCCTTGGTAGCATTTGCCCCGATTAGCTGAAACATTGATCAGGAACTTAGTAATGTCGGCGTAAACGATCGGGTCACAACAACGCTGTACCTGTCACCGCGTGAATTTTTTTCCCCGGTTCCACCACTGCACTCACGACCCGGGCATTTTTTACTGGCCTTGCTAAAACACGATGCCGCACGTGCGCTGGCATTAGACCCCACACTAGGAAGCCGCTCACGGGTTATAAATTTTATTCGGCGATGAGTCGATAGAACTTTGTTGAAGGTTCACCTGTCGCACGCCGTCCTTTCGCTGCCGAAGGCTTTCGGGGAGCAAGAAAAAAAAAATGAATTCAAGGGGCCCGATGTTGGGACATGTCCCTGCAAATTAGACAGCCACACCAAGGTTCAAGTTTCGCGCTCTTTTTCGCAGCGTCTCATGTGATTTGTGCCCGAACGGGAGTGAAACCCGCTACCTTCTATGCCTATGGATTCACCCGTGCAAAACTACCAAAATCAAACGCAAGGCAGGAACAGTGAACGTTGCTCAATAGATGAGGGATAAGAGTCTAGCTCCTTTGCACTTACGGTCCCCGTCTCCTAGCATGTATGCTTCGAATCTCGGTCCCACAGAGAATGCTTTACTACAGAAAGTAACGCGTGCGCTCCTTGGCTTACACGCCCATTATAGCTCTGAAAACATGGACGTGTTCAGTTTAGGAGGCACCGACACACTTCGCCCAGGAGAGAGTCCCTCGCACATCAATAGAAAAAAAGCCAGTCACATGCTCGGAAGTTAAAGTTCGGAGTTTTTTAAACAAATCTTAGCACAGAACATTCAGTGATGACTAAATATTCTTAGATTTGTCCAAAAAGCGCAAATATTTTAATTCAGTCTGAATGTGGGCAGTCGTGGAAGGAATCCCTGGAAGGAAGGCGATGAGTAAGAAGCGAGGCGCGCGCAGTATAAAGTTAAAGAAGTCGCGGGTATAGCCTCGTTGGAGACTAGGCCAAGCGACAAACTTGTGAGGATGGTCCCGCGTTTCGTATATTATCAAGTCTGATATGATATTCATATCGCATCATGCCATATCTGATATGAAAAGACACACTTCCGGCAATTGGTGCCTGTAGCGTTGTTGGCTTCTTCCCTGCACTTTCTCCTCATCGGTCCTTAGTGTGGGGCATAACGGAGTATGTAGACCCGTTAAGAAAACGAAAGGGCGCATGTCAACTCGTTTTCTTTCTACGCCATTTCGCTGAGCACTTTTATAAAGTTGAGCTTTTTCTTCCTCTCCTCGTCAATCAAAACCATACTTGTATATTACGCCACGTTGGCCCCATTCTTACAGTCATCGATCTCGTTTCCTATGTAATCTCTCTTTGAAGAACATTGAATGACTCTTGACCTGCCATCTCGCTTCAGTTCAGGCCAGGCCGAAATTAACTTATATATTTTTTTTAACTTACATTTTTACACTCGTCTGCAGATAGCTTCAGTACCGATGCCGATGAATTTCAACCGTGACCGGTATCAGTATGATTTTTAGTATGGCTCCCAGTCTCCTTGTCCCTATTGTTTAACCCTTTTTTAAGACAGTGGGACATGTGCGGCACCACTTACTTCAAGCGCCGACAACCGGCCAACGGTGCACCTATGTACCGTATTTTTGAGTGATGAATGCTATCCAACTATCAAACAAACCATTTAGAGTGTTTTTTATCTTTTGTCTATAATAGGCCTCCTTAGTGTTCTCTGCGTTTTTACAAGTTCGAGGCCGATAAGTTTGACGGAAAATATGAATTTTCAAGGTTTTCAGCCTTTTCTTTCAGCCAACTGCCTACTGAATAAATTTTCAGTTGTAATGCTTGACTCTGCCAAGCAAGCATTGAAGCAGCGGTACGCAAAGTCACATAAAAACAGACAGCAGGTAAGATTAAATATTAGTCACTGGAAGTTAACAGAGTAACAACGACGCTGACAAAACACACTCTTAAAATTACTTACATAATAAGCGGGGTTTAACATTTCCCTAGTATGCCCATTTCCAGGCAAAACACCTTGCTCGGCAAGCTGCTGAAATTGCTGTCCAGTGCGCCATTCTTTAGCACTTCAGCCATTACACAGCGACTGCTGCCAGCTTAGGGCTTAGCATGATATTATATTTGCATTTCTTCGACGATATAAAGCTTAACCGCTCATCTCAATAGCTAAAGAAACTTAGAGCTTAAATTGATATTCCAGATTCACTAGTTAATAGAACTTTTTCTTTTCCAGCTAAATGCAATATATTTCACCAATCTCGTTTGGTGAGTTAGAGCCTTGACGGCCCCTTGCACAACAAAGCCACAAATTGCTACTGCTACTAAACAATATTTCATCATTTAAACAGTACTGGCTGTCGACGAATAGATCATATCTACCCTCTCCGAATATCTAAATACATATATTTTTTGCAGTTGCTTATATATATATAGCGGTAATACTCGAGTAAGTCGACCTTCTTATGAAGGGTGCACTGCGAATGAGTTCTGAAGGACCGAAGGTGTATAGACCTTCGTGTCCTTTGCGGTATTTTGCGTTTTCCCTCAAGACGAACCGGCTTGGCCTAATGACATATCTGCTCCACGAGCGGCATCCCTATAGCACATAAGTGCTACCAGTTAAGATTATCGCGATGCCTACTGGCTGGGATCTTCAGGGAGTGCAAGCACTCTTACCTGCCAGACTTTCTGTACAGATCGTTGAACACGATACATAGATGAGGGCCCCATAAATCTCTATACTGACTTCGACATTGCAGCAGCAAAAGAAAAAGTAAAAACGTTTTAAACACCAAAGAAAGCTGTGCCTGGTTTCTATATGTAGACTTTAGTAACCCGCTCCCCAGGTCCGGCTGAATTCCGACCGCTTTATAGTGCCAGTAAGTTAAGATGAAGAAGATGTAGTTGGTACCAAAAGTAGTACACCAGTGAATATATACTGAAGGAGATCCCAGAGCACAAAGGCTGCATCAGGACATCTTATCGGTAATTGTGAGCAACACATCGAATTGTGAAGCAACACATTGAGGATCGAACCTTCAACCTTCCGCATGCGAGGCGGATGCTCAAACCAGAGGGTTACGGAACTTTTAGAGGCACCCGTTTGGCGGCATTTTTTTTTTCTACTTAGAGAATGGGGACGTTTTTTCAGGGGGTGTCTTTTCCGGAGACACTTTTTCGGGGGACCGTTTATCCGAGGACATTTTTTCCAGAACCCGAGGACAAGTGCCCACTTTACCAAAAGTAACCAAGCGATGTGGTTTGCTTATTAACCTTGTAGCGGAACACTTGTGCACCCCTTAAGCTTTAAATATGTGTAAGGCGAGGAGAACCCCGGTCCTCACCTTTCGATACCTTTTGACCTTCGGGGGTGTTGTACGAGCTCCACTACGTGGCTGACAGGCCAACTTCGTTGCCTGGTTGCTTTCGGCAAAGTCTGTGATTTGTCATTACGTCACTGGCATGCGTCTTTAATCCGCAGCATATACAAGAAAGGGAGGAAGAAAACTCGTATATATGAGTCATTTCGCTTTATAGGATGCGCTGATCGAAATCTGAAAAAATTTAGGGCGTCTAATTCTGCTATATACGATGCGAAATGCGGCACTATTACCGCAACAGAAAATTGCAGCCTGTGTACCTTGTATATAATATACTGCCGCGAATATCTGTAGTGTTTATTTGTTCATTCTTCAAAGCTGCCGCCACGACGCTTTATCGCTTTGTTTGTGATGCAAGACCAGATTTATCTCGATTGATCACATTCAGGCGGAGCCAATTCACGTTGTTCCAGAATGTTCCTGCAACTTTGCACGCTTTATCTAGAAAGTTCGCTATCAGCTTCAAACTGAGCACGGCCAAGAGCGCGGGCATTCTGTTCGACGACCGCCGAGCATGCCTGTTGCTACGCCACCGCCGAGACATTCAGTTCTTTGCGGGCACAAGTCAGCCCAAATAAAGAGGTTCGTTTGGAAGCCATTTTCACTGTTTTCCTGCTCGCCATCCTGCAGTCACCACTACGTAACAGTATTCAGTACGCATGCCATCTGTAATTATTATCCTCGAAGAACAGCTAAATTTGCTAGGAATAGCGTGGCCTTATAAATATTAATCGCAACTTTTGCCATGGCGCTAGTCTAATGAAGCGCAATGAAAGGCGTTAGCCAGCGCAGCAAGAACTCTTCTGTTTGAGCTGAATGCGTTTTCCTTCCTTAATCTTCGCCGGAGGGCAGATAAGCCATGATAATTTGAGCGCGCCTCAATATGACGTCACGCACCGATTTTCGCTGCTTTCGACATACCTAATGCCAAGGCAGCTGCTGCTTGTGGTTGCGTAATTAGGCATATTGGAACGCTAGCAATGATAACGGCTGCCCAGGAAAAAGTGCTGATTCCTGGAGTTTCTCAAATGAATGACCTTTGTATAATCATAGGGATATGAACTATATAGCTAGCCGGCAGTGACTGGACAAAAAAAAAGTACTACAGCTGCCTTTGGTTCATTACGCTTTGGCACCTTTCATTATACGCCATCGCTATGCAATTTTGTAATGCAGGTGCCGAGCTTGTTTATTTTTTTACACACAATTTTCATACAGCGTGCTGCGAAAGATATGCCATTGCTGTGATTATTTTTCTGATCACGAACTGAAATGACTGATGGGACAGTCGAATAGCGGGCATTGCGGACAGTTGCGGTGCTTAAATTTATTCTCGGAGCGTAATTACCTCCGCCAATGGTCATCCTGGCCAACCACCATGTTATGCTGATAGCGAGAACGATATATGGGAGCGACTGATTCGCTGAGGTCACAGCGGCTGCCATTTTGTTTCCGGCTGAGCACTGCGAAAACCTGCCTGCGTATCTAAACAATCCCATCTAGACATAAATGCCTTTTATCACCTCCTGTGACGTCATCTCATCTTATCAGGTTGACAATGCCGTGCCATGAATTCAGGCCAAAAGACTCAAGAAGCAACGGCTGCGAAGTGTGGACACGCCGTTATCGTCTTGCAAACTAGGTCAAATTTACGAGCGCGCCTTTTTGTACTGCGTCGCCGTAATTCATGGCATGACACTGTCAGTCGGGTAAGGTGCGGTGACGTCATAGGAGGAGTGCAGAGGCCTTCTCTGTTTATAGATGGCGCTCCGACTTGCACTGCTGAATTTCTACGACGTTTATTGCCCAAATTTCCATTTATACATACCTGGCTTGATGCGCAACAGATGGAAAAGAACAGGTACTAACCAAACTTCTCCAGGACGCGCGACAAGCGATTTTGGCTAATAGCTGCCATGTTTTTAGCGATCACCAGCTATCTCTCGCACAAATCACAGCACGCGAGTCCAACTTTGACCTCGACAAGTGTGGTCTGCAACCAGCGGCTAATCACAGAGCTATGAGCTTTGGTTACCGATGGCGCGTCCTGGAGACTTTGGTCCCTGACAGTACAATGCGCAAGAAAATGAAAAAAACGATGCTAAAGGCGATTAGGTGTGTGTCCACTCTTGTCACTGCCCGCGTCCTTTGCAACGTTTTCAGATATGCCGAACTAAGAAAACTAGTCCCCGCCATTACCCTTGTAAGCTTCATAATCGGTGGCGGCCACGTAGTTCATACGGTGCATACCGGGAAAAGGCGGGTGACCATGAGTTGTGTCATCTCGCACAAAAGGGTGAGCAAAAAGCAAACAAAAAAAGGCACATTCTGAGCTAAGGTCTATTATCGCACTGGGGGTGGGGGACGCCCGAACAGTGCCGTGAGCGAAGGAATGAAGGAGGGAGTGAAAGGAGGTACAGAGAAAAAGGCTTTCGTGAGAAAACTCCTAAGCCATTGTAAATGGGGCGGAGGGTGAGTTCAACAAAAAATTTTTCTCAGTTGAGATAAACCGAATGTTGCAGTCATCGTGTCATTTTTTTTTCCTCCGCATTAGCAATTCTTCCCGCTCCGGTTTCTTGGAACTGGCATGCTATAGAGAGCGCACATATAGTGTCGTAGCATTGTTAAGAGTGTTCATGCTACAGCGAACTCACAAGACCATACCACCGCTGGCATCCAGTTTTCGAAGCCAGGCGCTAAGCCCTGCCGCGGCTTTGCGATATACTCGCATTTAGACAACGTAATGTGGAAGATAGCTAAGTATACGGTGTGTAGGGCTTAATGCCTCGACGTTCCGCGTGGGTTATGATATGAGAAACGCCGTAGCAGAGGTCGCTGGATTGACGACCTTGACTTCTTTAAATGGTAGCTGAAGAGGTTTTAGAATTCGACAAAGTTTAAAGGGGGTCGATTGTGTGAAACTGGCAGATGCAGCATGCGAAGCCTTTTGTGCTACAGTCGGATACAGCTCCAGAAGGAAGCGGCCCCTCAAATGAGGCCCTCCAGCCAATGGCGTCGAGCGATTACCCCCTTTGATCAGTTCTCACCCTTGAGCGATTTCCTCGGACCTGCTAGCATGAAATCGCCGATGATCTAGACTAAGACCTACTGAACTACAGACCTGCACATATGGCGGGGTCCTATGGAGCAGCGTGCGGCAACTTTCGTTAGCTTATTGGCCGTTGAGGGCGCTCGGTTGACCTGTTCGTCTGCTGTCATCATCATCATCGTTTGCCAATTTGAGCAAGATATTTAATACATTAGTTTCGTCTTCTTCTGCTATCTTACCATAAACGATAAAAATATCCACAATAACGACTTTTTCCGCTCTGGATGAGTATAAAAAACGTCTTTCTTTTTATCCGCTTTCTTTTCGTCAGCACCACCGTGCCTAGCATAGATAAATGGATGTAATGATTACGTGGACAAACGACGAAACTGCCTTGTTTGAAATAAAATGATGGAGGAGGCCATCTTGTTCAACAGGTATAATGTAGCGCCACGCTTCCCGTAGGTGCCTTTTCCTAGCGGCAAAAGGCATGAACTAGAACATGCGCGCTGGAGCAGTGCCAAATGTGCAGGACTGTAGTTCAGTAGGTCTTGGTCTAGACAGCTAGACGCCATGGTCTAGACATCCTCCTTTGAGGGGCATCTGCGGCTTTGTTCTTGAGTTGTATCTGACTATAGCATGTGAAATGGTGACGTAATCATCAAATTAAGCCGCGTCGGCGTCTAGGCACCTCTGCAGTGTACAGCTAGAGGCAGAGGCCACTATGATGAAGTCACGTACGGCAGCGCTGTTTCCAGCGAAGAAACGGTTGCTTCAAAGAAGCAAATAAAATTCACCGAAAACGAAGCCCACAAAGCATTGTTTGGTGACATCGGACGGCGCACGGCAGAACGTGGTCGAGGAAGCGGTCGTCTGGTATCTCTGGAACAGTGACGTCATCACGAATTCCTCCGCACTTCTCCGACGCAAGAGGAAAAGCCTGAACATCATTGCAGTTTTAGTCGGCGCTTACGCCATCATTTTAAGTGCAAAACTACTTGGCATGCTTTACCTAGAAGCTGTATAGATTAGAATTCTTGAGTAATCTATAATTAACAAAAAAAATCAGCTTCCTTTTAAGCATCGCTAATCACACGGCAGTTTATGCATTCTCCTGCATCAAAATGCACTGGCCGTGTTAGGGATTCTATCTCGCGACCTTGGGGGCTCGCAGCCACACGATAGCCACTGTAAAGCAGAGATAACAGTCATCGGCTTAGCTCAAATGATCTTCAGTACAAAACACATGGCGTGCGGTTTTACTTCTCCTTTCATTTCTTACGCACTTTAAACAATAAACACGCTTTTCCTGGCTTTAGAAACTGCTGTCTTCCCGAGCATATCTTATGACAAGGCCTCCGGCTTCCTTATTCCAATCAGCGAAATTGTTAATCAATGCGCATTTCTTGCAGATTTCGACATTTTTGAGATGTCTTATATTGATTGTTTGTCTAATAAACGGCAGTTGAAGACTAGCGTCTGTCCTGTGCATTTGTGTTCTTGTCCCGTGTGTTCACTAAACGCTAGCAAATATGATTCCAAGCGTTCTCATTAGAGACGTTAGGAGCACGTTATGAACGCACACGCTGCGCTGCTGTCTACACCGCGAGTCGCAGAAGTCAATTGCTGCTGCAGTGAGGAATGAAGAGCGACGAAAAAAGTGCACTGATTTGTACGCAGGGTGCACGCGGATCACGCTGCAAGGTCAAACTGTCAGTTACTGCTTTCGCTCCGGTCGCCAGCTCTGCAATACCAGTTCAGGTCTTTGAACCTCACGTGCATATATTTTTTTTTCGCCCTTTAACCTTGAGTGAAATTTTGCATCGTTGCTTGGCTCGAAATGGCACCGCTTCGCCACGTGCCCACTGGCTATGCTGAGCACGGGTCCCCTACTGGATCCTTATGTTCGCTTTTGCCTATGTTTCACTGTAAAAGCCTGTAGCCTTCAGCGGTGACCGTAAGCGACTATCGCACCTCACGTGTCGGCATGGCGACCTTGACCGCACCTCCACGCTATAAGCTGTGTAAATGGTAAACACGCATTACTGGCGAGGCTAACGACACCACTAGCGCCGTCTTGCGGTTGCACCGCAGTAAACAGCCTTGGGCTAGCGAAGGCGACAGACCACACGCTAGTACGAGAAATAGTAACTGCTAAAGCTTCAAGTTGGGCTAGTTGGTAGTCGGTATCACACATATTGACTAGCGAAATTCACACACAGGACAGAGAAGGCGACAGAACACACGCTAGTACGAGAAATCCTGTGTGTCCTGTGTGTGAACTTCGCTAGTCAATAAGTGTGATACCGACTACCAATTAGCCCAATTAAAGCTTTAGCAGTTACTATTTCTCGTACTAGCGTGTGTTCTGTCGCCTTCTCTGTCCTGTGTGTGAATTTTGCTAGTCAATATGTGTGATACTCGGGCTAGCCTCGCTATAGGCTGGGCCCAGCCAGCTTCTTCGTCTTTGGCCCTACTGCGTCGCGAACCCGCCTATGGTAAAGCCTCCCTAAATATCGCAAGTCTACAGTACGTCGTTGACAATGTGCTGCATCGAGGCAGTAATGCTGATGCAGTTTATCCTGCAATGAAACTGCAAACGGCCGTGAAAATGCCGGTGAAGGTTTAAAATTTTCGTCATTACCGATTCCTACACTGCATGCAGAAATGTAGAAATAAAAATTGGGTTTTTCGATATGAAAAAAAAAATGATTACTCTAAAATTAAGGCAAGCAGACTAGGTTAATTCCGGGCGAAAATTTCAAACTGAGCTAAAGCGATAACTCTGCCCGCACATACTCAGGACCACAGAGTAACTAGATAACGACTTCCGAAACCGTTGCCGCCTCTTTATGTAACAGTATACACCGAATAAGTTGGCTACGGCTTTCTGCATTTTTGGCAGCTTACACTTTGACTTTGCTCTGTGAAATATGTTGGGAAATGCGGTTGCTGTAGTACTGTGAGGTAATGATATTCTTTTGTGAGCATAAACGAAGATTGCTGACTTTTGTGCAGTCTGTATCACACGTGATACGCCGGACAGTTGATGGTTTCATGGCTTCTTACGTCCTAAAGCTTTGTGGAGTCGCTACCATGTGGACACTTCCGAAGAGCCGCCCAGCAAAGCGTCTAAATTCATAGCGTCTTGCAGCCCTTGTTTCCTGTGCCTGATCTTGTTCACTGGGCGGTGTCCAACACCATCGCGGAAACTCTGGCTTGCTCCACTACCTCCTGCGGCCCGTATTATCCTACCGGCACTCGTTGAATAAAAGGAAGAGCATTGAGTGACAGCTTAAGTAATGGAAGGGAGGTCAACTACACCTGAGCGGAGGGCAATAGTGCTTCAATGAAGGAGCATAAGCCTAAGCAATCCAGTTTTGCAGTGACACATGTACTAGGGGGTCTGCCAGAATCCACGGCGCATCCTTTCCGGTGTAATGCTTATCTCGCTGCAAAAACCTTAAAGCCGTCACCTCGTCTCCATCACGCGGTCATCTATTGACCAATACGACTGCAAAATGCTTTGTGCTCATCTGCATGCGAACGAAAAAATGTCGCATGTGGCCATGCGGTTCATGTCTTTTGTATGTGACATGAGAGCTTTATTCAGGGTGTCGTGTACAGAAAGAACATCTACGCAGGCAGGGGACACTTGGAAAAAAGCTGAACTAGTCAGCTCGACTGGCCCTCAGTCTCCTACGGGAGCTGGCACTCTAATAAATAAACGAAATAAATAAATGAAATAAAGTAGCATTGGTTGGCTGGCACCTATCCAGGGTACTTTTTCGCTCTTGGGGAAAATTATGACTAACAAAAATTTATTCCACCTCGTCTTCAAAGCCGTACGCATCTAGAACATTGTGTGCATCGCTCCTTTGTGCACATGCATCATCACAGAGAGTAATTTCACTGTAGTTCAGCTGTACGGCAGTAAACCGGAACCAGTCGAAAAGGTTATCTCCCTGGCTCTGCTTGCATTACAGCACATTATATATATATATATATATATATATATATATATATATATATATATATATATATATATATATATATATATATATATATATATATATATATATATATATATAGCACGCGCAGCTTTCCAATTTCTTCGACACTGATATTCCGACCACGCCTTAAAGCCGGCGCCCCGTGCATAACCCTCTAAGAGCACGCTGAACCGTGCACTCTCTTCAGCAGCTACTCTGTAGACACGTGGTTCCACCGGCAGCTGGCTTCGTTATGCCGACAAACAGACTGTAAAAAGCTGCCGGATTCAGCACCGGCGCGCGCCGCATTCCGCGGGAGGTGTATATGGAAACCGCCACCCGGCAGCCTGACCTTGGCGTGGATCAAATATGCAGTGCAGCGGCAGGCTGCGATGTGACGAGCTTCTCAGCGAGCACTGCAGCAGCCGCCTATTTTCGGGGAACGACGACGCGCGTGGCTGGGTTGCAGCGTGCTTTGCGGCGCCGATGGCTTTCGTTGTTGTCTCCTCCGACGCTTCTTTTTTTCCCTTCTAATCCGTCCTTCTCCGCGCTGCGACTGCTTTGCATCGCGCCGGGGTCAGACAGGCGTGGTGCGAGCCTGGCTCCGACACCGGTTGCTGCTGAATGATGCACTAGTGAACGCACTTTTACTGAACGCGGCAAGTTCACTGTATAGCGCTCTCCTGGAAGCAAGCGCTGGCAACGCTGATCGTCTCTCTTTTTACCTTCCTTAAACCACAGGAACAGGGGGTAAAAAACTAGACTACAAAGGCACAGGGCTTTTTTGCTCATTGATGCTTCGTCGTGCACTATGCTTCCAAGGGCATGGTACGGCAGGTCGGAGTCTAGCTGTAAGCGTATGGTAAAACCTTCGCAGCCACACATTTTAATATAGATGCCCAGTGAGCACATTATATCCCGTAGACGCCTTGGAATGACTAAAACGGTCGCAGGTTAATTGGGTTACACAAGATAGCTACAGGATATTACTCATTATGCGGAAGGCGTTTAACTGAAGATGTCTAGAAGTTGTTTTTGCACTGTTTTTCACGCCTTGGGCTACGCAAGACGCTTACAAGTCGGTTTGAGTAAGATGGCTGGGTGCCAGGTATCCCGCTTTGCACATCTAGCGGGCGTCCTTACGAGACGTTTCAACGCTTTGAAAAAGTATGGTGCCTACAAGTTGCGTCGTCTCGGCCGCTGATGTCTTCAACAAACATTTAGAAGGTGCCTCCACGAAACGCTCCATGTCTTGCGTTGCGCAAAAAGTTCGGAAGGCAGCTTGCCTCCGCCATCTAGAAGATATCCATCCCTCTTGAGGTGCCCAGGGGATGACTACGATATATGTTCGTTACCTTGGCCTGCACAGGACGTTTGCGAGTTGCCGTGCTATAGACCGTCTAGAAAACGCTCTCACACACGCATTTGTGGCAATTTGATTTGAATTCACTACCAAGAGTTATTGGCACAACTTCTCACTGTGTCACATTGAAGTCTGGCATAACTGTTTCTCTGCACATAACTAATGGACACAGGCGTAATCTTAAATATGGCCGGAGGAATTCAGCGCTTGTCGCGTTCACTACTGTACGCGTGCAGTCTAGAAGTAGCCTTTCAGACAACAGCAAAATATTCTTCTTGGGATATTTCTTCACGGCGTTCAGATCAAAATAGTGTCTCGGTCGTCAAGAAATGAACAGCTGCCCACACACAAAATTTTTGTACGTCCAAAGTGTACACAGCTTGTGAATGATTCTTCAAGCGTTCCAAATATCAGCCCATGGGTGTTTTCGCGTTTTCACCTAATCGAAATACGACCACCAGGTGAACGTCGCACACGTAGTTTTCATCAGTAAACCTGTTGAGGTGGCTCATGCAGGGTGGAATTTTGCTGGTGAGTGCGATATCCTGGGTTTAATACCCGTTCCCTGTTGCCACACTCCAATCGAGGTTAGATGTCGAAACGCCCTTTTTGGCTGGCATTCGAGTGCTAGATCCCCTGGCGTAGCCCCCGCTACGCGGCATTCCTCAGAGGGCCCTCCAAGCAAAGGCGTGATACTTCATGTGTGACGCAGATATAGTCAGGTAAAGCTCAAAAACGAAGCGGCTTTTGTTCACCGAATTACCCCCTTCCAGCAAGTGGCGTCGGTCGATTCTCATGACCTTACTAGCGTGGCAATGCACGGAGGGAAATTTCCAGAAAACGGAGGAAAAGGACTATCCCCTTTCATCTGACACTTCCTGCATTGTCACGCTAGCAGGGTAATGAGAATCGACCGATGCCATTGGCTGGAAGTCGCCCTTTGACGGGGAAAACCACTCGTTCTTGAGTTGTAAACGACTATAGTGTCTGAAGTGGGAAATAGTGGGACACAGTCGCTGCGCGTAAGATGACAAGGGAAAGTTTCGAAATTGTAAAAGAGTATTTTATGCATTCATCGCGTCTAAAAGATAATTAATTACTTCCTGTGCTGACGATATAGATAATGTCTGTTGGCAGCTTCTTCAATCAGCAGCTACAGATTTCTTTTATCGTCTTGGCCTCCATAGGCTCCGGCTCTTGCTGTCACATTCTTACAGTCTTTAAATGTGAGCGAAAGATAAACAACTGTCCATAATAAAACAGCTTTTCTATATTTTTAAAATGCTGTTAGACTTTATCAGCTGCTCAGATTTTTCTCTCTTTTTGGGATTTTTTGTTTATTGCTGCGGATGACGCCGATGACAGATTCCTTTGCGGCAAATGCGCGGCACTTATGCCGAACAGCTCCGCATAGCACGAGTTTGAATAACAAGACCTGATTCACAAATGCCGTTGAGGTGGCTTCTCAAGGCCTTAGGGGTCTGGCTCCAGAATCCTCTCTGTTCCATCTGGGGGAGGCAGTACATGCATAGGCTCCGACATGTTAATTTCGACTGCCCATGGGTTTCCCAATAACGCGGAGAAATGTAGACGCACTGTTGTTTACCCTATTTCTAGATATCTATCTCCGCTCCACGAACGCCATCCTTACGCAGCCCTTGCGGCTGCGATTCAGGGTCGCTGTCGAACAGCACGACCGAAGGGACTGCGAGCAACCGCGATGGACCAGATCGAAACGACGGACGAATGCCGAGTGATTTTTTGGTGGGTGAAGCGAGTGTTCCTGTGTTGCCCAATCTTATAGCATGCATCGAGGAGCGCGTCGTATTGTAGTTACGTGCTCGACGCCAAGACACGAGCTCTCCATCGACGGGTCAGTTACTTCGCGACTGACGCACAACGTCGACCCCGTATCTAGATATGCGCAACATGCATGCACGATGCAGATGTGACCAGCGTGCTTACTGCGGCGATGTGTAGTACAGCCACAAAGGCGATGTTTCGCTCGATGCGCATTTTAAGGAAGAAAAATGCATTCTGCAAGGACGAGTAGGACTGGGAGACCGCACTACGCTCCACGGATCCGGCAAGACAGAAGGTCGTCGCCAGCCGCGCTGCCAGCGTAATGAACCTTTTAAGCATGAACGTTTCAGCGTAGTGGGGTCGTGCGGGGACCCAGGGGGCCTAGGAGGCCCGAATTCCTCTGAAGAATAAAGTTTTTCTCTCTCTCGTTTCATGACCACGACCTTTTTTTTTCTCTGGATGGGCGTGCGTGCGCGCGCGAGCGTGTCCGTCCGTCCGTCCGTCCGTCCGTCCGTCCGTCCGTCCGTCCGTCCGTCCGTCCGTCCGTCCGTCCGTCTGGGTGTCTGTCTGCCTGCGTGTAAAAAAGGCGTATATTTGCAGGATGGTTTGTCCATGAGCTAATCGGTTTGTTTTCCCAGGAGGCACAAGAACTTTGGCGCGTCCACCCTTATGTCCTCATATGGTTCAGAGTTGCCGGTTTTGGCCTTTTAGTTAGTTTTAGAGCGCAGCTCTTTGGCGCCCGTTCCTGCGTTTCGCGGCGTCGCCGTTGTCCCTCGTAACCAGCTCCGCAGCCGGGGCAGCGCGCTGATGTAGCTGCGCGCGCTCCTGCCGCCATTTCTCCCGAAAGCCCAAGCCGAAACGCATAGCCGCCGCCGTTCGCCACTGCGCCATGTCTCGTCTGCAGAGACCAGACGATTCCGGCTTGCATCATGCGCGGCCGAACCAGGTAAGTGCCGTTGTAAAACTTTATTTACCTCAATATGTTACTTCCGCGCGCATTTCCACTGCAAGCCAGCCAGCCAACTACAGTATAATGTAGTTTATAGTTTATGAGATTTTAACGTCCGAGCAGCTCAGGCTATGAGGGACGCCGTAGTGAAGGGCTCCGGAAATTTCGACCACCCGGGGTTCTGTTATGTGCACTGACATCGCACAGCACACGGGCCTCTAGAATTTCGCCTCCATCGAAATTCGACCGCCGCCGCCGGGATCGAACCCGCGTCTTTCGGGGCAGCAGCCGAGTGCCATAACCACTGAGCCACCGCGGTGGCAGTATAAAGTGAGGCCTCCACAATGAATCATTAATATCTAAATCACTTTTGATTTGATTGCTGGTCTCCACAGTACGACAATAGGCGGTCATATATGAGCAGTTGATATTTCACAACAGATTGCTAAGCTTGGAGTAGGGCTTCGGGATACCAAACTGCCAGCTTGCTGCCACTAGCGTTTACTGTGTACGAAAAGACCACCGCCAGCAACCACGCTGACCTCACCAAAATGAAAGAACCGGAGCCAAAAGACAGATACCTGACCTTGAAATTGACGTCACCCCGCCTTGGCTCAAGAGCGCCTTGATAGACCGCTCTCCAGTCGGCAGTCTCGGGCGCGTTGGCCGCAAATACGTCAAGAGACAGCGCGCCAGCTCAGGCTCGCCTCGGTAAATGTGAGGCAAAATTACAGGCTTGCGAGGAATTGGAAGTCGCAACTCCTTGAAAGTGTACTCTGTAATGCACTGTGTAACTATTGTATGGACCCACACTGAAAGACAGGATACCAAGAGAGAGGGAAGGCCACTGGTCCTAAGTAAATATAAAAAATAAGGAACAGAGAGAGAGAGAGAGAGAAAGATGAGAGAGAGAGATCTCTCAGCCGTGAGCTCTCAGTCCAGACAATTAATATATACTTTGTTACGCTATATGATTTGATTGCCTTATTTTTCGTGATTGCATATTATTTTCGCAGTTTTTTGAAGTGGCGTCAACACGAACACCAGCCGATGCATGCATCACT
This sequence comes from Amblyomma mixtum, assembly GCF_055824585.1. Lineage (NCBI taxonomy): Eukaryota > Metazoa > Arthropoda > Arachnida > Ixodida > Ixodidae > Amblyomma > Amblyomma mixtum. Next base: position 304,390,465 of record NC_143012.1, on the reverse strand, counting down.
TTAATGAAAAGTTCTAAACTCAGTAAGTAATGTTTTGCCGAAACAGCTTGTTACTGCGTGCACGTGTTTTCGTTACGCTTCCTCAGTGGCCAACAAGATGCGTTGGGATTTTCTTGAATTTTTTTATCCTCTAAACTGACTTGACCAGAACATCGTTATCAAACCTGAGCAGGTGCGATATATCTCGGGCATCAGTCCAGTGGCATCTTAGACACCTCTCCTTTAAGCGATACGCACAATGCTACGTTATACGAACCACCGCGATAAATTGTACACATAACGATCTAGAGTCTGCACTTTACGGGAGCATTCCCTAGGGGTACTGTCATAAAATACGACAAAGCAAGTTCACGATACCCTAGCTGAAATGAAGTACAACTTGTCGTGAACAGGGCATGAATACGAAGAGGAGATAACCGATGGTCCCTCGAAGTAACAGAGTGGATTCCAAGGGAAGACGAACAGAGCAGGGAGCAGCGAAGAGTCAGGTGCGGTAATGAAATTATAAAGCATACCTGGCGCGAGCCAGAGTGACTTGGAAATCCATGGAAGAGGCCTTTGTCCGGAAGTGACGTAGTTGGGCTGCGACTGATGACGATGATGACTTTGAATGCTCTCCAAGGATCGTGATGGTATCCGCTGATATATAGGCACGTCATACAATATTGCAAAAAAAGAATCACCTGCTCAGCAGGTGCCAAATGAAAACGTCATGCGGGTGTGCCTGGTCCTTACAACAGTGTCTTTACAAAGTCTATATGTTTCTGTTAATAAAGTCTACAGACTACGAATAGGCACCCAACCGCACCGTAAAGGAAGGAAGGGAGGAAGGTGGGGCAGAAAAAAGAAGGAGAGAAAGAGGTGACGTAGTGGAAGGTTCCGGAATAGTTTCGACCGCCCAGGGATCTTTAATGTGCACTGCCATCGCACAGCACAAGGGTGCCCTTGCGTTTCACCTCCATTGAAACACGGCCACCGTGGCCGGAATTTTCATTTCATTTTCAAAGCACATAAACGCCATATAGACTTGTGTATAAGATAGCAAGAAACTTGGAGAAGGAAATCTGTTTTCATATTGATTCGAGTATGACTAGTCCATAGACTCTCTGTAGAAAACCGAAAAAATTATCGGATGTCAGTGGAATGTATAAGGTCTATGTGTAAACTTAGAGACGCGCACAAATGACGACACCATTGTTTCGAGTTATAAGCAACGACTGGTGTTTATTGCCGTAAGGCTGCTCCTTGTCGAGCGAGTATAGGTTACATAGGTTGCCAGATTACAATTCAGAAAAAGCTAGAATGAACAGTTTCTTTATACTCCCCCCGGAATGAGCTTCAGATCATTCGTGGGTAGTCTCCATGGGGTACAGCAACTGGATCGGTCTTCTTAGGATGGTCCCACCAGGTAGGCGCACCATGCAGGCTCTAGTGTACCCATCCCGTCCGACGAGCACATCAACCACTTTTCCGGTTTTCCATAGCTGCCTTGGCAGATGAGGCTGGTGAACTAGCACAAGAGTTCCTTTCTTCAAGGCACTAGATGAGCTTGGCACAGCAAAATGAGCGGAGCGAAGACCTGTGAGGTACTCTTTCTGCCACCTGCGCCAGAAGTGATCAGCTAAACTTTGATGATATCGCCAGCGACGAGTTAGTTGACCCGGTGTTGATGTCGTTGACTCTGTGCTACAGCCCGGGGGCAAGGACGTTAAACGTTTTCCCACGAGAAAATGGGATGGAGTGAGTGGCTCCGGCTCGTGAGCTTCTGCGGACACGTAGGTGAGGGTCTTGAATTGATCACGGCCTCGATTTCGGTCAAGACTGTAGCGAGCTCCTCGAATGCGCAGAAGCTGTTACCTAAAACCTTCTTCAGAGAAGTCTTCACTGAACGAACCATTCGCTCCCAGAATCCGCCCCACCAGGCGGCTCTCTCAACGATAAACTTCCATTTTATCTGGTGGTCTAAGAAATAACTTCGGATCTCTGTGCCACGCAGCGTTGTCCACAGCCGTTTCAGGTCTCTCGAAGCGCGCTGAAACGTCTTAGCATTGTCCGAAAATATTACACGACAGACTCCTCTTCTGGAAATGAACCTCTTGAATGCCATCAGAAAATTGGGCGTAGACATGGTAGTCACCAGTTCTAGGTGCACTGCGCGGGTGACTGCACATGTGAATATGACGATGTATGATTTCTTGTTGCCTTGATCCCTTGTGTTCAACGGCCCGGCGAAATCAATGCCTGTCACCTCGAATGGTGGAGCTTGGGTTACCCTGTCACGAGGTAAAGGGGCAACTGGCTCCGTGGCAGGGCGGCTGTTGAATCGGTTGCAAATCAAGCATTTCTTCAAGATCTTTTTCACCATCTGTCTTCCCCGAACTATCCAAAACTGCTCTCTCAGCTCTGTGAGAGTCTCAAGTGCGCCTGCATGTAGAAGGCGGCGATGGTTGGCGATTATTAAAAGTTCGGTGAAATGATGACCGGCAGGCAGGATTATTGGATGCGTAATGTTGTAGGAGAGGCCAGCATTACTCAAACGTCCCCCAACTCCGTCCCCATCGCAGTAAGGTTTCAGATCCCGCAACGGAGAGCTGCAGGGCAAGCGTGATGCGCGACGTACGCACTGCAGCTCTTCACCGAAGGCCTCTCGCTGCACCTGACTTATGAGACAAGTCTGTGCTTGGGCGACCTCTTCCGCCGTGAGATATCCACTACGTTTCTGGTGAGGGTTCCTTGAGTTGTGCAAGAATCGCTGCATCCATGCAACAACACGAACAAGTTTAGAGAGGGAGCTGTGCCGTTCCAGCGGCAAGACAGTTTCCTCTGTTGCTACGTTGTGTACCTGCACCGATCTTCTCTCCTCATCTGCCACGGCCATATCAACGTCATTTTCGTGCCTTGGCCAGGCGATGGGCGTTTCTCTGAGCCAAGTAGGTCCATTCCACCAAACGGTGTTTGCCTTGAGGGCTTGGGGACTCACTCCTCGCGTCAGAAAGTCGGCAGGGTTGTCTGCTCCGGGACAGTGATTCCAGGTTTCTGGATCCGTTCGCTGCTGAATTTCCAGCACCCGATTGGCCACAAAAGGCTTCCATTGTTGCGCTGACCCGCGAACCCAATGAAGCGCAATTATAGAATCACTCCAGAGATGCCATTTGGCAACTGGTAGTTTCAGTGATTGCATCAAGTATTCCTTCAGTCTTGCGCCTATCAGCATTCCCATCAATTCCAACCTGGGAAGAGTGAGCTTCTTAATCGGTGCCACCCGCGATTTGGATAAGATCAGAGTCACGGCTGGGGCCTTGGTTCCCGAGGCACGCAAGTATGCAACTGCCCCGTAAGCCTTCGGACTAGCATCGGCGAAAATGTGAATATCGATGCTGCCGGCATTATGAAGTCCGTCGTATCTTCTGGGCACGGTTACTTCAGCCAAGTGGAGGAGTTGTGAATGCCACTCCTTCCAAGATGACTGTACTTCTTCAGGTAGGGGTGCGTCCCACTCAACTCCCAACTCCCAGAGCTTTTGAAACATCAACCTGGCTGTAACAGTGACTGGGGAGATGAGCCCAAGAGGATCGTATATTCGAGCCGACGCCTGAAGAATAAAGCGTTTTGTGTTGCTGTTTTGGTTCAGGAGGTCCAATACGGCCTCTAACGAAAATCCCAAACAGTCATCGTGCTTGTTCCAGACAAGTCCTAACACTCTCGACACGCTTGCTGTCAGACATTCCACCTGGTCCAGGGCACCTCCTATCCCGTCGTCGTCAAACAGTTGGAGCAATTTCTTGGAATTCGAGTTCCATTTTCGGAGTGTCATGTCCGCTAGACTCATAATTTGCAATGCCTCGTGGTAAAGGTCTTCTGCTTCTTGTTCAGAGTCTGCTCCAGTGATTAAATCATCCACGTAGAGGTTTTCTGCAATTATTGCCGTTGTCTTGGGATGAACACCTGTTGTCGCTAAGTGGTGACGCAAGGTAGCGGCTAGAAGAAACCGACTGCTCGTCGCTCCAAAGGGCACCCTTGTCATTCTCCAGGTCTCTGTGGGCGGCCTTGGGTCTTCTTCTGTCGGCATCTGTTCATACCATAGGAATCTCATCGCATCGCGGTCCCCACGACGGACTGCGATCTGCAGGAAAGCCTTTTCGATGTCTGCAGTAATGCCGATGCAATGAATTCTGAAATTTAGCAAGATTTTCAGCAGATCAGGGTTCAAGTTAGGTCCAGCCTCCAGAACCTGATTAAGAGAGACACCTCCTGGCTTGCTGGATGATGCGTCAAAGACAACCCTGAGCTTGGTGGAAAGGCTGTCAGGCTTAAGAACTGCCCGATGCGGCATGTAATAAATTCTGTTTTCTGAGCTGCTGCCTTCCTCTGCTGGGAGTCTTTCGGCAAACCCGTGATGGAGGTACTGACGTATCGCAGCATCATATTCGTGCATCATTTCCTCGTCCCTCCTTAGCTTCTTGGTCAGGTTGTACAAACGCTTCTCTGCAACTGCCTTGTTATCGCCTAGGTTGAGTTTAACCTGCTTCCACGGTAAGGCGACTTCGTAGCGCCTGTCAACAAGCTTGACAGATGAGGCAAATTCTTTGATGATGTCGTTGTCTTCGTTTTGTTCGGCAACAGGCTCAACAATGCCCATGCTCTCAAGCTCCCAAAACGACTTAAGGTCAGCTGAAAGGCACTGGGCCTCGTCACTCATGCTGGCCCGCAGCACAGACACGGATGAACAGCTAGCGGTCGAACTACTGAAAGGAATAGGACCTTGCAATGTCCAGCCGAATTCCGTCTTCAGTGCCATTAATGAACCTTGCAGTTTTCGCACGTGGCCAGATGCGAGAGTCCAATAATAATCAGAACCAATAAGAATGCCGATGCCTTTTCTCGTCAGATGATCTGGTGGTACGGTTACATCTGCAAGCTCATTTATCTCTGCTTGAACTCCTTCGATGACTTTTTCGGGAAGAGTCAGCTGGTCAGAGCAGATCTCGGGTAACTCCAAAGCTTCGATAGCGTGTTGCTTTCGGTTGTACTGACTTCTCAGCCAAATGCGGACACGCTTCCGTTTGTGCTTAATAGCGTTTCCGGTTCCTCCAAAGGGGTAAATGGTGATGTCTTCTTCTCCCACAACCTCTAACTGGAGTTGGTGCGAGAGCTCTTCGGTCACAAAACTCCTCTGGCTACCCCCGTCAAACAGGAGACGAGTTAAAGTGCTTCGTTGCGGTCCCTCTGCCCATACTTGGGCAGTTTGGAGCAGCACAGTGGGAGCCTTGTCGCTCTTCTTGCCTGTAGCTGAATGCAGTTCGGTTGCTGAGCTGTTAACTGGTTTCCACGCAGGATCACACATTTGAGTTAAATGCCTTTTGCCGCATATCTTGCACTTCACTCCTTTGTTGCGACATTGTTTCGACGTGTGCCCTTTGAGAGAACAGCGAAAGCATCGGCCTGCCTGACGCAATGCCCTTTTCTTTTCTTCGAGAGAAAGTGAGGTCTGGCACTCTTTGGTCACGTGTTCTTTGGCGGCACAAAATGCACAGGGCTCATTCCGCTTCAGATCACTGGCGGAAAAGAGCGATGCCGCTGAAATCTTTGAAACTCTGGACTTTTCATTATCGAATCGTGGTTTTGCGTTAATGTTCTTGCTTTCCCGAGGACCAACCTGCACCGCCTTCTCCCTGCTCTCAACTTCCTCTTTTAGAAATTCTTGCAGACTTGCAATGCAAAGGATATCCTTCTGCTTTTCTGCTGAACAACGCTTGTGATAATTCATTACAAGGTCGCTTGTCAGCACTCTTAGCAACGCGGAGGTAAGCATTGCGCCGTAGCTGTCTGTTTTGACGGCAAGCGCCGTGAGAGCGGCTATGTTGCGCTGCATATGGTCATAGAGTCGACGTAGGTCCCTTACCTCCTGCCCGCTTCGTACCGTCGGGAGGTCCAGCAGTTGGGTGAGGTGCTCCTGGATTAGCACATCTGTGCGTCCGAAGCGCTCCTTCAGGAGCTCGATGGCAGTGTTGTAATTGGCTCCTGTAGCTTGAATCCCGGCCACCGCTGATGCAGCCCTCCCAGTGAGCGCTGACTGCAAATATAAGAACTTCTCGCCGTTGGAAAGGGCATCGTTGCTGTGAATCGCTTGCCGGTACTGCTCCCAGAAGGGCTGCCACTCCGTGGCGGCGCCGCTGAATCGTTGCAGCTCGAGTTTCGGCAACCTGACCTTTGAGCCGGCACCGCTCCGGTTACCGTCGCGAGGCGCCCGTGTAGCATCCGGTCCTGGACTGGCGTTCGCTCGCTGAGCTTCGGCATGTTGGCTGAGTTTTGCAGCGTAGGTGACAATTCTGTCGTTGTACGCGATTGTACGCGTGAAGTTTTCCTCAGCTTCTTCATCAGGCACAAGTGGCTCGATAGCAGCGTCCACCTCGTTGACCTGTATCTGAAGGGCGCTAAGCCTCGCTGACAGTATGTTGAGAGCCTTTTCGTCAGCGTGCGCCTCTAAAGATGAATCTACCTCAGAAATCAGTTTTGTCACCTGTGATCTCAATGCTCCTCGTTTCTTCTTCAGCCGTTCCATTTCAACCTCGTTGTAGTGTCGGTCGTGGTCGTAGCGCCAAGCTTGGCTTCAGGTGTGGCGTCTCCAGGCCTCGTTTTAGAGCGTCGGGCGTGGCTTTCCTAGGCCTCGTTCCTGGAACCTTCAGTCCAAGGTGGTTTCACCTCCAAGGATCGTTGCGGTGATGGCCCAGAATTCGTTGTCCCGCCGAGACTTAATGGCCTTGCTGTTTACGCACCGTTGCAGCGTTTTAGTCCCGGGTTTCGGCACCATAAATTTGTGTAAACTTAGAGACGCGCACAAATGACGACACCATTGTTTCGAGTTATAAGCAACGACTGGTGTTTATTGCCGTAAGGCTGCTCCTTGTCGAGCGAGTATAGGTTACATAGGTTGCCAGATTACAATTCAGAAAAAGCTAGAATGAACAGTTTCTTTAGTCTATAACGCAACAAATGTGACGTTGGGATCCAGGCGAAAGGAAAGTTCTTGGGAAGACTCTTTTCTCAAATATTTCACCCTTGAAAAGCCGAACACCAGACCGGGCACAGGCTTGTGCCCGTTAGAAAAACCGGTACCTCCAAAACCTCCAGAACCTCCAAAACATGAAGCGGATGATCTACCGCAAGGGCACCGTTTCGACCTGGAAGCGCTACGGAAGGCGAGAAGTATTAAGGGCAAGCCTCAGTCAATATCGCAACGTGAGAGGTTCGCTGTAACCCGGCAGATATCAAACCGCCTATCACCATTTCGTGTTCCGAAAGATTTCTGTTGACAACACTGCGAGAACAAGTGCACACAGAGTCAAAAACAAAGACATGGCGTGAGAATTAATGCCGCATGATTGCGCGCTTCTCGACAAACTGCGCACTAGAGGGAGAGTGGAAAACAGCGAAGCACGCGTTGGACAACCAGGAGAGCGGTCGATGGCGTGTCCCACGTGGAGCCGTGGTGGCGGATAACGACGTCTTTTCGGAAACTGCGGGCACGCGTGGACACAGCGTGTCCTGCAGACACACGCGATCCACTCGCCGCGGGGATGCGCTCGCGAAGCACGTCTGTTTCCAAGGCAGACACCCGTGACGGAGACGACACCGTCGAATTGGGCAACGCGATTACGCGGAACACGTCCCCAGTGACGCATGATTGCGCATGTCCCGCTGCGTGACGCGGGCGTGCTATTGCACGCATGTCTCCGACCATCATATTCTTCCCGCCCTCATCCTTGCCTCGCGTCAGTAATGATGGTGGGCCACTGATCTCCACTAGGAGGCTGGATGGCGCATCGGGAGCCCGAAACTGAAGCCACCGGAAGTAAGCGGCCTTGTCCCGGAAGTCAGCCTTTGACAGTGCACGAACTCAGACCTCAGCACGGTTTTTCAGTTTCAGTTTTGGTTTCCACTTAGCATTTCGTCCTTTCGCTGTTCTCGTATTTTTCCACCACAGTACCTACCTGCTGCGCAGTCAACTGCACGAGGAGACCATCAAAGTCTTCGGGAAAGACGTTTCAAAAATAAGGGCCCATTCTATCGTAATGGGACGACACTATACTCCGTTTCATACATAGCAGTCAACGCAGCCAAGGCTGCAGCGCCTGTTCGCGCTCCTCGTCCGCATCGTAATGTAGTCCGTCAAAAGTAAAAATCGTAATGAACTCAAAATTAAAGTAAATGTTGGTTGATATTGCAGTATAATGATAACGGTGTTTTATTTTGCAAAAAGATTGTTTTTTCTTTTATGTTCTACAAAACAGAGTGCCTTAGTTTTTTTTTTTTTTTCGGTCCCTCCTGTATCAGGTTTTCGCAGCTAGGCCGGCCGCGCAGGCCGGCCGGTCATGTTGTCTGCTTGAGTGGTTCACCTGAAGCATTTCCTCCCTCCGAGACCTGGTGCGCTGTTCTCTTTTCTGTAAAAATCACCGACCATACAACCGCTGTAGGCCACTCACATGATACGCGTAGCAAATGTTATATATACCATTCCATAACCTACAGCACCAGTTTCTACACTCTTGCGAGTTGTGGCAGCAGTGAAAAACAACGATAGTAGATTACGATCGAGCAAATGGACAACTTTAGTTACAAAGATGATATTTACAAAGATTAAAATCATGAGAGCGGATGTCAACAATTAAATGCCAGCCACAACGTTCACTCACACTGCGCTTACATCTCATTGGTGTGTAAGAAGCCCGAATTTTTACTCGTTTATACTGTTACCGCGAGAGGACGATGACGAGCTACTGTGTGGAGAACGAACAGCGAGCTTCGTCAACCTCTTTGTGCGCGCTATTCAGGAACTACGGAACCTCGTCGTCGGCTTCTCACAATAACAATGTCAACTGCAGCGGCAAGTGCGCTAATATACAACACCACTTGTTGCGTTCGATGACCTGCGCAGCGGAATCTCTGCTCACGGCCCAAATACACAGCTTTCAACTATCCCCATCTCACCGCACTAGCTCACACCCATAACACACCGAATCCGACATCTAATACAAAACATTACTACGAACCGAAGCACTTCAAAGAATTTTCCTTGTGACAACAGCTCAAAAGTGGAGACTTCCCGAATCAGACGCCGCTCACTTTAAAGCCGCTGAGTACGCCGATCAATACCGGGCTGCCGCCAGCCGAGGCTGCTCGGATAATCGACGCCGCACTGAATTCTATCACCACACAATTAATGATTGATTGTGTGTCGCATGCAAAAGAGTCACTGAACGCCCAAGAACAGCACTTCGCAATCACGTCCGTCGCCAATACACTACACTGCTTTTTCCCTTCGAAACAAGTAAGCAGCGCAAGTAAATAGCGCAGTGTTTTTCAAAGTAGGCTCTAGAGTTTGACAGTTTCGACTTTCTACCTAATAATAATTATAAGAAAAATAAAAAAAGAAATAAAAAAAACAGCCAAGCCGGCAGTCGAACCTAGGCCCTTTGTAAAATGAACACACAGGAGCGCGCTTCGTACCACTCAGCCACGACGCGAGGCGGGCGGATACATTTTGCTCTTTTTTTGCAGCGGACTACTTTCGTACCTTTGGCAGCGTTGACAGCTATGTATGAAACTGAGTATAGCAGACGACAGGATGTAGAGTTATGTCTAGACCGAACCAGAGCGAGGCCTAGGCTACTATCTGATGAAGTGTCGACGGTGTTCGGTCGGTTCACATTTGCGCCTTCAAAAGGTATGGTACTGCTTTTTCGACGGAGTGTGTCCTGTTTGGAACTGTAGCAAGTTAAGCCTGACTAGAATTTTATTTGTGATGCTTGGCGCAGTTGACTTCTAAAAGCGCTTCTCACGCGCGCTGCCGCATTCGTCTTTCTTGTCGGTCATTTCTCTCGCGCTGTGCAGCTTAAACGTGGCTGTGCATTGGAGTTAGGTTAAAAGCACGTCTGGAAGGTAAATGACGCCCTGAAGCGATAAACATCACCTGCCATCGATGAGAAGAGTCATCGTCCGCCATAAACTGTAAACTGAAACTGCGGCAGCTGCAGAACGAGTGGTTCTTCGAGAGTAAGGATTTCCGCGCCATCGTTCGCCTTTCAGACCGTTTTTTCTACTCTTTCCATCCATCAGCCTCTTGCTTCTCTACTCCCTCTCACCAACCACGTCCGATGACGCCTTCCTCCTCCTCCTCCTCCTCCTCCTCCTCCTCCTCCTCCTCCTCCTCCTCGCCCTGCCCACCATCAATCCCTTCTCCCCGGTCAACCACACGCTACAATGTTCTGCGTCTCATCCATATTCGTCTGTGCTCTGTCTTCTTTTAATCCACATCTCCCCTACTCCCGCAGCCTTGCGCAATTGCGGTGATACTACTTTGCTTGGTGCACAGTTAAATGCGCCAGTCGAGTTTCCCTTTCCTTACAAAACCACATTTCTCTCAACAGTTTTCCAATGCGACACACATTGCTGGATGAGTTCTATGCAAAAGCGGATCACCTCATCTCAAAGCTGCGAATCGAACCAGCCAACTGATCCTCACTAGCGGAACGCCACGTTGCCGCAGTGTCACGGCATCGGCTCTCAACCCCAACCTCGACAGATGTGCCAGTTGAGCAGGCGTTCGCTGGGCACGAAAACGATAGGTTGGTGAATCGATTCTTTTACTGCGATAGCAGTACTACTGGCAATGGGCGAACATGCCGGCGTCGCACGTGTGAAGCCTCCGCGAGTGAAGCCTCCACACTTCAGAAGCGCCACCCATGACCAACTCCCCTCCGTCCACCTTCCGCAAGGCATCCATCCACTAGTAATCCACGCTGCAGCGGAACAGAAAAAAAAAATATATATAGGAGCGATCGATTAGTTTGATGCGAGGTAATAGCATTCTTCTTTCACACCGTGGAATCTATTTTAATTCTGATTCTATTCTATTTCCGATGCTATTCCAATTCTGACCTGATTCTAATTCTGAGTGCATTGTGTTTCGCTCACCAATCTATTCCAATTCCGACTACGCAAGTACGCAAAATGCAGGGCGAGCTCATACCCCTACAGTGCCGTAGCGGAGCGGTTAAGGAGTGCACCACTGGCTGTTTCAAACCAGCCACAGGTGGAGCCTATGAGCGGCCAAGGTTGCTCTTCCCGAGCAACCGTCATTAACTGAACTGCCACCTGCCACGGTTGTCAGTTTGTTCACAAAGCGGAGGGCAGGATGTGATGACGCCACAAGGTCACGTGACCAAGGTGGCCCACCTAGGTTGGTTCTCAGGGGATTTTTGCTCAAAGCGCCTACGACGACGACAACAAAGGCGACGCCGGTTTTTCTGCGGAACGGAACGCTTAACTCTATCACGTTAAAAGCATAAAGGTAACCATTGAGGGCAAATCCATCAGGTTTCATGATCGGGCTGTCAATGCTATTATAATTTGCTGACCTGTTTCAATTTTCCTCGAAAGGAAGCTTTTTACTCTGATTCAAGGCGCCTCAGACGTGGAAGTTTTCTAGTACCATGTAGCCGCCGTGTTTCGAAGCAAAGAGGCTTATTCGTAGGCTGTCACTACCGGCGGCTTATGCACTACTTTACAAAACACAATTTGTGGTTAATAATAATTAGTAATTTACCTCGCAACCTAAATTCCAGCTTTCTTTTTTTGCCCAGAAATAATTTGGGTAGTGCTCGATCACGACTTCATATTATCTTTGGGATATATGAGGGAATCCTTGGCCGACGTGTACAACTGTCACTGACCGCGATATACCCCGATATATTTCTCGTTTTGTATTCCGAACATACCCGCAAAGGAGGACGAACTGGCCGTTGTTCGGATGAGCAAAAAAATGACGGATACGAAAAGAAGCGAGCATGGTGCTGACGTACAAAAAAGAAAAGGGGAGGCTGAATTTATAGAAAGCCAATCAAGGAAATCCTTCGTCTATTCAAGCATAACGCGTGAATACTAAAAGCCGCAATCGCAAGACGTTAGGCCCGCCCTGTTTTAGTCCCCATGTTCCCTGATTGCGCCGTGAACGCGCTTCGCACGGCTGGAAGGCGGACGACTCTCAATTCGAGAAAGAAATTTCAACGAGCCTTTTCGCATGAAACAGAAAATAGTTTTGCATTGAGCAAAGGCAGTGTATTGCATGTAGTAGTGTCGTGCATACTATTACAGCGCTAAGTGCATTACAATTATTTCCTGATTCCACATCATTGTCGGCATCGTGGTCAGTGTCGCCATCTCGCCTCCATATACCTTTGCCTGCTGCGCACGGTTGCGCCAGGCATTAGAACATAGTTCTCAGAGCCAAGAAAAAAATGGTCAACCGATAATACTATACCCGCCCTGCTGAAAAAAAGTTCTATGATGCAATTGTACAATTGCATGATATTCTATGATGAATGATCTATGAGGTTATTGCATCATAGAACTTTTTTTCAGCAGGGCGTAGTTATATAAATGCGACTGAAGTCGACTTCAGGCCCCCTTTTGATGGAAAGTGCAGGTTTTGACAAGGAAACGCGTGACTCGTCGTCTACATACTCCCTCTACGACGTTTTTGCATTTTCCCTAAAAAAAATGGGCTGAAGTCGGCTTCTGTCGCTTTGATGTAAACGCGGCTTATGTGATGCGACAAATCCGCTTTACCAGCATTGGTTGTACGTTTCGCCTTCACACTGATCACCTCCCACTGCGTCTCTGAATGTGTTTTCGTCGTGAGTTTCTGATGGGTGGAGACCCGTTGGTGGCAGATGCATTTCTACCGGTTGGTGACCGGAAGTGCTCCCAAAGGAAGGTGTCGCGGAGAGGGCATCTTCCGGGCCTAGCAGGTGCCCGGGAGGTGGAACCTTCACACAGAGAGACGGCTGGTTTACCCGAAATAGGACTACGTTCCAGCAGTACTTTGATTTGAGCTAGTTGGTTGTAGCTTGACATGTTTACGCAAAAGGCGTACTGGCGCTAAAAAAACGAAGACAACACACACAACAGGACAGGACTGGCGCCAGTCCTGTCCTGTTGTGTGTGTTGTCTTCGTTTTTTTAGCGCCAGTACGCCTTTTGCGTAAACATGTTTAGGACTACGTCGTTTCTCGTTTATACGACCCCCGTTATATAATGGACATCTCGTATTATGGACAGTTTGCTTGTGAACCAAACTTTCTCGATGTATTTGCGCCTCGTTAATACGGAAACTTGCTATCCGGTCACTGAACAAGGGGAGAATGCACAGAACCCATTGGGATCCATGTATTTTAATGCGAAAGAATTACTAGTCCCATTACGAGAAAATATAGCGGCGTGCGCGTGTTAATGTGTGTCTGTACTCACAGATGGTACAGAAAATCCCAGCGATTACAAGAAAAATAGGGTGGCGTCATCAAGCGGCCGTACGACGCACACAGCAAGCTGAGCAGAGCCATCTCAGACAATCATATGCATGTCGTTCGTCTATATATACCCTCCATTTGCCGACCTAAATATGACGCCAATTTTCCAGACTGCCTTCACATCAAAAATGTGACGCAACCGTATGCCGTACAGCGTTCCGAGTGGTGTCATAGGGTTTATCCTTGAATATATAGCCTACAGGTGCTAGCAAGTTGGAGGCTAGCTTGCGACAGGGATTCCAACCGACGACACATGCCCCTTAAATTCTATGCCTTCCTAGCGTTCCGGTTGGTGTCATACGCGCGTGCGTGGGTGTGGGAATGTGTCAACACACTCAGGGAGAGTAATGCTTTAGCATTACTTCGCGTAAGCAGTCTTAAGCGCCGTCGCCAAATTTTTTTTTGTTTGCCTCGTGTATATGGATAGTGATAAGAACAATATCTCTACTGCCCCAATCGTAAAAATGCAGAGAAAAAGTGCGAGTGACTGAGTGATGTCCTTTTTATTTTATGGTTTCATGCTGACCCGAAAGACGCGGCTTCGATCCTGCAGCCACGGTGGTCGAATTTCGATGGAGGCGAAATTCTAGAGGCCCGTGTACTGTGCGATGTCATTGAACGTTAAAAGAACCCAAGGTGGTAGAAATTTCCGTAGCCCTTCACTACGGCATCCCTCATAGCCTCAGTCGCTTTGGGACGTTAAACCCCATAAACCAAGCTTTGCAGAGCAAAGTTGCCTAGTTGATGCGCCTAACCATTTTTCTGAATGGCTGTGAAAAGAACTCCTGCGGCTTTTGCCACGTAGAAATCTACATTCATCAGCTGCCAGTCGACTGAGTACTGATATGTGGTAGCGATTTGTGGGAACTGAACAGCTGTAGTAAGAGTTAGGTCATTTATCCATGGGAAGCCATCAAGCGTATCATAGCCCCCTAGGTTCGTCAAGCTGCAGCACAATATTTCAAGCATAATGGCGGCCAGGTTAGGGGGCTTGAAGCTCCAAAACTACTTGTATTTCAGCTTTACCGGCCTGCATTATGGACACAAGCGGCCATTAATCACGGCGTGATTTTCTCTTGTCTTCTTTTTTTCCTTTGGGATTCGTTTTTACGGACGACCCGCTTTATGGACAGTTTTACTCGGGAACTAAAGTGTCCATATTAAGAAGGCCTGACTGTACACTGCTAACGCAGTAAAGGATAGACATGTGCTAGCTCGGCGTGGTGGTGGTGGTGGTGTAAAACATTTATTTGTAATATATACAAGAGAGGTATTGCTTGGACCGTGCCTGAAGGGCCCGGCCCTCACAATCACTAGGAGGGATCCCTAGTCCGGGACCGGGCCGCCCTGTGGCCTCTGCGGCGGCCCGGGCTCTTGTCACCAGGGCTCGTTCGTCCTGGAGAGTTGAGCAGTCGAGCAGGGCAGAGCTCGGCGTGGCGGCCTCCCTAGCCTGGTCTCCACCCTTCGGCTAAGACCAACTTATTCACACGAATTCGAATCGCAAGCCCAAGCCTTGTCCGTGATGCTTAGCATACTTCCCATCAGCCGCGAATACGTCCAGTCATTCATGGGCCACTGTATACTTTGGTCAGCTGCAGTTCAGTGGCAATGGCAGCCATGCGTGCCATCATCCCTGCATAAATCATTTCACGAACCATCTATCGCTGATCCCTCGTCTTAACGTGTTGGTAAGCAGCTGTATTTTAGTGCGAAAGCAGTACTTAATGTGATGGCAACCAAAAATCTCACGTGAAGCCTCGGAGGTACTCGGGTAAGATCGGGTTAGTTCGTAGGGGCATCGCGCAAGCTGCAGCTACTGGGAGGAAGCTCGGATAAGCTCGGAGGAGCATTGCACCAGCTGTAGCTGTAGCCAGTGGGAAGGTGACTTTGAGGGTGACATTGTCCAAACCTGGCATAGTAACGGCCCATGCAGAAATAACCAGTCAACCAGGCTAAACATATACTTTCGCACGTCTACTCGGTTTAACAACGTGAAAGCCCTACCGCTGTTTTTCGTGTCTATTTATAAATAACCGTGCATTTATTGCATATACCCCAAAGTGGAATATACGTCAGGAAGGAAGTAATCAATGAGCAATGTACGCCTGAGTGCTGCTCTGCACCTGCAAAACAAGCGACAAAGCTTTCGCAGATATTTGCACTTGAAGAAGCATTCGTCCTGGGAAGGCGCCCGACCGGACTCCGAACCAGGACTGGTGGGGTTTAAAGGGTGAGACACCTGCGCCAACTTCTAGCGGTAGCAGCATCACATCCTCCTCTACACATCAAAACACTGCTCACTATTAACTCTAACACGCGATAGCGATTAACTGGTGCTTATTACTTTCCTAAGCCTTGGTAGAGGGTATACGATACGTTCCTTCGTGGATAACTCCCAGTTAAGACCAGCGAGGAATTTTTTGACTTGCATCGAAAAATCAGCCCAGAAGAGCGTTTGCATTTTGCCTCCCTCGAAATGAGCGCGCAGCGGCCGCGTTCAAACCAACGCGTCCAGTAGCACAGCACCGCAGCCACTGAGCTAATGTGGGGAATCTGTTGCGGCACTGACGTCTGTCGACACGAGGAACGTCGCGTATATATACATATACCCCAGTAAACACCCTTGAACGGCAGCTTTCAGGGAAGTCGTGTACGGAGACCAATACAGTCGAAGTGCTCACCCATTTTCCGTCAGCCAATTCTGTTGCTCGCTGAAAGTATACATTGACTTCAGCTTTCGGGAGCTCTGTAAGAGCACACGCGCAGGCACCTTCCTCAAGTCTTGGATTTTGATGCAAATACGCGGTTTTCCCCCGCAATACATAAATGTGCTCAGGAGGCAGACGCTAATTATTTCCTCATGAGCCTCCTCATGGATAGAATGTTGTCTCTGTCTCGATCCCCCAACAATTAGTTCTGCCCATTGTCCAATCAGCGGCGGCGTCTTCTTCCCGCTTGCGAGATACGACGAGTGCAAGCCACGAACATTAATTCTTCGCTCTCGAGGCCAGCGAGACATACTGCCCTCGGATTGAGACGCAAACACACCACGGATGCAACACGAAATCCAACTCACTCCATCTATGATCGTAGCTCTCTTCAGCTCTCATTTCTGGCGCTCTGTTTCCAAATTCGCTTGAAAGCGTCCATCGGGACCTCCCTTCGAAGACCGTTCGTCCACGTTTTGCTGGCCTCAAGCCAGTTACAGCTGAGGTCCTTAACAAACACCTCAAGGAAAGGAAAGGACAAAAGCGGACTCACTGCACACTCTATACGCAGGGCAAGTTTCTTCAAGAGAGTGGACGGAGAGAAATTATTGAAGTAAAGCTACAGAAGTGGGCCTCATTAGTAATGGCTTGGCCATGCTACTGAGTAAAAATGGAAAGCTTCTTCGATGTTTGCTAAGCGACTGTTATGCCCATAGAGTTTCTTACTACTACCTAGAGGGAAAGCTGGCGGCGCTGCACTTCAGCCGCCATGGACGCTCAAAGCATCATGGGGCGGTGAGCTACTTGTTGCGGCACAGTCGTAGTTTTTCGGGAACAGAGAGTGGCAGTACTAAGGCGTTTCATTCCGAAAACGTAGTTCGTGTGTGCGCAGACGACTTTCGCGCGAACGCAGTGTGCAAAAGCCATAGTAGTGAAAACGCGACGACACACGACGCCAATAAAAGGTTTTACTCTTCCGAAATGCCATTAAAAAAACCTCTTAAAGTATCTAAACAACAACATTTTTTTTTGAAAACATATTTACTTTTAAAAGTGCGCCTGTTAATTACGAAATATTAGTTTTTTTAGTGTTCATCACTTGGCCAATAGGAAAGCTAGTCATCTCTTATTTTAGGCAAACTTTGCACTTAAATGCTTTTCTGGTCGGTTGTTGCAATCATTAGACAAGATATTGAATGTTAGGACGTTTGTAGCTATCAAAAAGCTTTATTTTTCTATTATTTTTTGGCCAAAAGTTGCAGTTTCGCAACAAGTAGCTCACCGCCCCATGATGCTTTGAGCGCCCATGGTGGCTGAGGTGGTCACGTGGGGTCTCCATGCAAACTCCCATAGACGGCTTGCCAGCTTTCCCTCTAGGTAATAGTAAGAAACTCTATGGTTATGCCCACAGGTCGGCAGATACACTCACGTTCCTGAGTGCGACCCCCGTGTGGATGGGGGTATAAGCAGAGCAGAAATATATCCGTGAGTGAGTTGCGAATCAGCCGTTTCTTATGGTGTCGAGGTGTACGGTAGCGCCTTAGTCGAAGTTCCAGATCAAGCTTGTTTCTTTTCATCGCCAGAAAAAAAAAAAAAAACTTCGATAGAGAAGTCAGTTGACTAGCAGCGAGTGGCCTCGTCAGCAGTGTATGCTAGTTGTCACATGTTTTTTTTCCGGACACACGGACAGAAGCAGCAGTAAGCAGGTCAACGTGAATGTGTGTTGAAAATGCTCTGAAAACACGTGGTGAAAGTTCGTGTTAACTTTATGACGAATTCACTGTGCGCTTAACGTACAGTTTTCGTGCCATCCTTGACAGTCGTCCGATATGTACACCCCCAGTCAAAAGTCTTCAGGCTACAGCGTTCACCTGCAGTGAAATGAATGTCCCTAGAATGCTCTGTGTAGCGGATCATTCAAAACACAAGTCAAGCAGAAAGCTTACCGCAAGAAGAAACTTTCTGCTAGCATTTAAAGGTCATTCAGGCTTTCAACAGTGCTGTAATGGCTCCATTATGCGGCTGAAGCGAAAAGCCTTTGGCCTTAGACTTTTGACCAAGGCTGTACCTGAACACTTTTTACCTATTACTGCTTCGTGGCAACTGAAGGTATAAAAAAGAAAAAAAAAATCGCTGTGCATCTTCTGTATTCAACACTGCCAGTAGCACTGAATTTTATAGTATTTTGGTACATTGCTTCTTTCCGTCTTTGAATTGTTTACCGGAGTTCTGAATGCACGTCATGAAACTTCATTATCGTCATCATGATTATGATTTATTAACCCTAAGGCTAGGAGAGGCTGCGGCGTTCAGCAGCATACATACAAATGAAAAGAAGAAAGGGAGGAGGAAATGCTCCCATGTGCTCACCGCACGAATCAATAAAAATAATTTTAATAATCCATGTGCTACCACCTGCGTGCTGCGATTTTCTGGTAAACGCCATGAACTCTGTACAAGAAAGCCCGCAGATGGACAGCACTGCGTGCTTTTGAATCATGTATAATCTCGGTGACGAGATATGCTAGTGATTTGGCCGACGCCTTCGCCGCTCTGCGCTCGCGGTTGTGCTGTTAAAGCCGGAGAACGCTCGGCGAAATCGCACTTCGCCGCGGGAAATGGGCTCCTCCAGATTAAAGGACGCACAACCTTGGAAAGGGGAAGAGAGTGGAAGAAAGTCGGCACGGCGGAGCACCTGGAACGTGTCGTAGCTCGTTGAACCTTGCGAAGCAAGCAAAGTAGTGCGCCCTTGAATGCTCGTTAAGCGTTAAGTGCGGAGGCGCGTTACGATACCCACAGTGCGGCGTCCACGACTGGCTTGCCTCGCGTGAATTTGTCGATACTGCCTCGCGCGGCCTCTTGCATCGCGCTGTGACCACATCAACGCAGCCATGGCTGTTTGCTGCGTCTTATTTCTTGCTCCAGTGGGCACGCACACTGATGCTAGACGAGCGAAGGAGATAGAGGTTTGGCGTTAGAGTTCGGCGAATATGCTACTTGAGTACCACGTGACCTCTGTCTTGTTTTGGGGAGCTCCGGGTGGATGTTGGTACGCCAACCAGAGCCGATTTTCGTGGGAAAATGCAGTGAAGAGTTAGCTCCGTTTTTGTGCCGGATAGAATTTGCTCCTCTCTCGCAAGGCATGTGCACCTAGGAAGCAGAGAATTAACGCATCGAGAAAGAAACAAAGTGGGGAGTGGACTGATCGTCGGGGCTTTAACGCTGTTCGCAGATAACGTAGCCCAAGTTCTTCTTGCGCAATGCACTCAGGATAGTTACACAAACGTGCAGGTTTTATCAGGTTTTATATTTTATGTTCTTTTTTTTGCAGTATGCGCAATTGACAAGGGATATTCGAACTCTGTCTCTCTATACATATTGTTTTCTTGTATGCATACATAATCGGCACTATGCTCTGGTCATGAACAAAAACCACATGCGGTCTCATTCCGGTTGTAGCTTGGTCTCTGCACTGATTAAAAGCGAGGGGAGCTCGTTTTTGCCTACTGGCGACGTTGCTGGGTACATACATACGGTTAATAATATACGATGTGTTCAAAGTTAGAGTTTAAGGATTAAAGAAATACAAAGAGCACTACACAAACGTTGTTTTTGCGCGTGGTATATGCGGCCAGGCAGACATAAAACTGTAAGGATAATTGTCATCATAATCTTAGTGATTAAGTAAGTGCAATATTTCACTTTTTATTCGCTGCAGTTAGCGTGCACGTTTATATTGAAAACTTAGAGATAGTGGCATTTGATGGCCATTCTGTTTTTTACTATGTCCTGAGATATACGTGTCTGAAATTTCAGCCCAATCCGCCTGATTGCGCATGCGAGACCACAGCACTCGCATAAAAACTCCTCCCTGGTGTGACGCAACTGTGGGACGACGGTGATTATTTCGCTCTTCTAAAGTGGTGCAACGTCTTATCACCCAATCTAATAGCACTCATTTAAAGAAGCAGTGCTCGCCTCACGTCACCCTCATAGCCATCCTTGGGTTTCGCTGTAAAATATTCACCGTCGCCTGTCGGTCCACATTCTTGTCGGACGGAGCGCCATAGCCAACAGCTGCATCACACCCAGGAGGAGCTTCATGCTGGGCGCCGCTCTCTCGCATGCGCAATTACATAGATCGGGGCTGAAATTTTGTTGCGAAAGCAATACTACGCGAGTCGCTGAGCCATTTCGCGGAGCTGATCAAAGGCTATACTGCGCATGCGCGACGAGCGGTGACGTCGCACGGCGCACAGCTGGCGCTCCGCCGCCGTCGATGCGCGGGTGACTCAGAGGTGCCGCCGCAACGTCAGCGTGCCGGGGCCGCCGCCGCTGCCGTACGCTCTCCATCGCCTCTCTCTCTCTCCTCGTTGCTTTCGCAATCCTCCACGTTTAACCATAGCTAAACCACTGCCTATTTTTATACATGCATATCGCAGGACACGGGCGCTACTAAAATTGTACAAAATAAAGTAGTCATCACTTCACCGGCAACCTCTGCAACTACCTCAGCGAAACTGGTCAACACTCGTTCTTTGAACTTTCTATCCCCTGCATCACATTCCCCCTTTCTCAACTTATGCCTCATGGCACGCTTCTCGAATAAAAAAAAAGGCCACTATCTCCAAGTTTTCAATTCAAGCACGCATGCTACCTGCAATGAATTAAAATTTAATCATTGCATTTAGTTATTACTCTACTACGATGAAAATTATCCTCACAGTTTGCGTTAGCCTGGCCGCATATCGCATGTACAAAAACAACTTTTGTGCGCTGCTCTTTGTACTTGCTTTTAAAAATCCTGAAAGTCCGTCTTTGAAAGCCGTGTATAACAGCACTCAGAAGCTTCACAATCTACGGCTTTGAATCCTTCCTGAGTGCTGATTCTCAAGCGCTTGTCTATTAATAGCATTCGTCGTGTGCACATTTCACGTTACTAATCCGATTTCCTACATCGACGTCTATCAGCTCATCGTCACCATCGTGAGCTCGGCCGTCGGCATATGCCGACCTCCATAGTTAACATCAACATCCTTGGCCGGAGTGACTGTGAAGAAAAACACGACACGGGCGTAATATGCATAATACCTATTATCTTCGTCATTGACCTGGTGACATTGCCTTTCTTACAGATATTCAGTTACTAGTTGCCCTCGACAAGCCGTTGAGGGTAGCTATAAAGCTGGTCTACTACGAAGGCGGCAATGCAAATGTGCCCAGACTCAGTAGGCCAAAATGAATGTGGCTCGCTCACTTTCTCCAAGGCCGTGGAAAAAATTATCGCTGGTGTGATTCTGAACATCTCGAATGTCTTGCCCTTGTTGAAGATCTCAGCGCGCATTTAGACAGCGAAAGTATAAAGACACGACCTTGTTATCTCGAAAGAAAGAAACTATAAAGAACAAACAAGCTCCTCACAAATATAGGTTACTCAAAGGCCTGTGATGCAATCTATTACGGCGCTCTATTGCATAAACTGCAGGGTTATGGCATGCGAGGTCACGCCCCTGAGTTATATAAGCGTTACCTTCCCAGGGGCAATTTTCACTAGAATCAATAATTAATCAACGCACGTGCAAGCATTGGAGGCAAGTTCACCTTGAGAAGGTTTGCTGAGTTCGCGGTTAAGTTGTAAGTAACAACCTTGCACCTCCCTAAAGCCTTCCTTCACGAAGGGCCATGAGCCGGTTCTTCGCTTTTCACTAAACTTATCACTTCAGTCATCAGCTAAGACTCGAATCGGTTACCAGTCCTTCGTATGTGCCATCGCGCAATGATGCCGTACTAATTGGTCCTCCGATTCTTTCATTCCGATAACAACGAATGAATTTTCATTTCATTTCTTGATTTCCCCATAAATTACCCGGAAAGGGATGTGGAATGAGCTGCACGCGGCAGCTTGACGTATCCACCAACCCAAATTACAGTTGGCAATCGTACATTAGTTACTTGCGGGCCCAAATTAATCAGCAATGCAAATTATTTGCTGAACATAAGCGTAAGAGGTTTTCCACTGTACCCAGAAACAAACAAAAAAGTGCACTGAAATACAAATAAAATATTGATACATGCATTCAAAGAAGAGACAGAAGTAGCGCATGCGCTAGAAGAGGAAGAAGTTAGTTGGCTCTCTCGCCCACTTCGATTTGCCAGTACCCGCTTTTAAGATCCAATGACGAGAAGTATCTGGCGTTCCGCAATCGGTCGAGCGCGTCATCTATCCTGGGCAGCGGGTAAACGTCCTTTTTGGTCACGCTGTTAAGTTTCCTGTAGTCCACGCAGAAACGCAGAGTATTGTCCTTCTTCTTGACAAGAACCACAGGCGATGCCCACGGACTGGTGGACGGCTGGATGACATCGTCTGCAAGCATCTCGGCAACCTGATTCTGAATGGCTTCTCTCTCCACCGGGGAAACACGATATGGGCGCTGGCAGACGGGTCGCGTAGTCTCGTCAGTGATGATACGATGCTTGGCGAGTGGAGTTCGGCCGACCATCGAGCACGTAGCGAAACAGTCCGCAAATTCTGCCAAGAGGGCCGACAGAAGATCCCTCTGAACCGACGGCAAGGCAGGATTTATTCTGACTGACTGAAGAACGTGATGTGGGCCTGCATACTCCGGAGAGGGTCCTCCCACGGTGCACAAACCTGGAACCTCAGCAACGTCGTGGAGGAAGGCAATAGCCATGCCTTTGGCCAGGTGCTGATATTCGTTGGCAAAGTTAGTCAGGAGGACGTGGGTGCGGCCGTCACGTAGTTGGACGAGACCTCTTGCAACGGCAAGTCCCCGCTTAAGCAGCAGTGGACTATGGCTGTCCGCTAGGCCCTCGTAGTCATGAAAGAGGTCGTTCCGCACGAGCACCAGAACACTGCACCGCGGCGGCACCGTGACGTCGTTCTCGACAATGCGCAGAGCGTTGCTGCAGGGATCGCGGGAGTCAAAGCGCGCCACGGCCTGTTTGGTCGAGAACGTGACACGTGCCTCCTGAAAGTCAATCACAGCGCCGTTCGACTGCAGGAAGTCGATCCCCAGAATCAAGTCTCTGGAACACTCGGGGAGTACGACAAATTCACCAACGTACGTAAAACCACTAATCCCAACTCTAGCCGTGCACTTGCCCACAGGGGAAATTAGGTGGCCACCAGCGGTGCGAATGGGGGTCCCCGTCCACGGTGTCAGAACCTTCTTAAGTTCTCCAGCGAAGGCACGGCTCATAACAGAGTAATCAGCACCGGTATCGAGCAGCGCGGTAATGTCAGTGCCATCAATTGTCACACGCAAATCGGATGCAGCGTATCTGATACTGTCGCTGCCTATCTCTGTCCGGGTATCGTCGGCTCGAGGGTTCCGCGATGGAGGATCTTGACACGTCCCGACGTCAGCGGCCTTGCCTCCAGAGGTCGCTGGTGTTAGTTTTCCCGACGCGGACTCGGCGAGCGACGGCCAGCAGAGCTACTCTGGCGGCCAGGGCTGGAAGAGCGATAACGGAGAGGCGAAGGGGAACGGGACTCGCGCCTTCCAGAGTAGGCAGGGTTCTGGCGTGCCCAGAGATGCTGTGCAATCTCATGCGGTCGTTCGCCGTTCTGAGGGCAGGGTGCGTCGGGATGGAAACCGCGAAGGCCCACTTGGCGGTACGGACAGGCGCGGTAGAGGTGACCAGGCTCCCCACAGTGGTAGCAGAGAGGCCTGCGGTCCGGTGTACGCCACAAATCCGACTTGCGAGGGCGTGGCCCAGCTGTAGCAGATGCGGTTGCAGAATACGCGGCGATGTTACTCACGGAGGTCGACGGGGTCACACCGTAGCCAGGCACGCTTGCGTGACATGTGCCGATGTTGCTCACGCCAGGCGTTGGGGCAATGGGACCGTAGCCTGTCGTGCGACGTACAACAGATGCGTACGTGGGTCGGTCATCGAACCGGGATGGCGCTTCGGGGACAGGAGGTGCCTGCGCAGCCTGTCGCACCTCGTCCCTGACAACTTCGGACAGCGCTGCCAGCGGCGCAGGTGCAACCTGAGGCAGATGGATCCGTTGCAGTTCCTCCCGGACAACGGAACGAATTAGTTCACGCAAGGTGTCTGCACTGCCGCCGAGACACGACGAAAAGCCTTCGGGCACCATGCAGTTGATGTCCCGGTTGTACTGGCGGGCCCGTTGTTGCAGCGTCGTCTCCATCGTGGTCGCCTCGGTTAGAAATTCCGCCACCGTGCGGGGTGGGCTGCGCACGAGGCCCGCGAACAGCTGAACTCGTACACGTTGTTCGCATGAAGCCTTACCACGACCGGCTACCTGACTGAACTGCGGTCCACTGCAGCTGTGTTCTACCCTTTCGCTGACTTTTCACTCCCAGCCGCATCGTGTCGATGCTGCAGAAGAGGGGGGCAGTGATACATGCATTCGAAGAAGAGACAGAAGTAGCGCATGCGCTAGAAGAGGACGAAGTTAGTTGGCTCTCTCGCGCGCGCTCGAACCACTAGGGGACCGCCGCAGGTTTTTCGTCTCTGCGCGGGTGTTCTTTTTGGTGTTGCACGCTACAATATTATACAATGGAGATAAAGATGCAGTTCTAGAGAAAAAGTAGGCAAAATAACCATTTGTGTAAAAATAAGTTGATTCGCACAAAAAGAATACGCTCTACGCAAACAACAAAAATATTCAAGGAAATGATTTTTCTCAGGCGGATTACAGATAATCGTGACATGTCAACGTTTTACGCGTCGCTTGTTCTGAAGGAGCGTGTTTGTGACATGCTTTGTATGCCAAACTTTCTTCCACAGGTTAGAATGTTCCAGAGTTAAGATTTCCAGTTCGCTGGTTGGTACGCTGAGTGCGAGATTACCAAACTCACTTAGGTTATCAAGAGTCTTTCTTTGTTTCTTTTAGTTTCATATAATATAGCTTAAAAGTTCTGATCAAGGCTTATTTAGAAACAAAATGAGCCGAGTTAGCAACAAAATCAATATCGCAAAATCGATCGCAATGCAAGTTTCTGCAGAGCAATAACACTTTGCTTATTAAATTTAGTGGTTTTTCCCCAGACCAATTGGGAGTAGTTTAAGTGCGACATAAATAAAGGCGTGTGCAACAGTGATTTAACTTGTGTGGGAACTGAGTAACTATGCCGACTCATAACGCCTACAGGTCTAATTAACCTATAGATTACGGATCCACGGTAGAGATAAGGCAGAAATATAAGATTCTTGAGTACACAAAACAAAATGAACAAGTGTCAAGGTGGGCATCAGTCCGCTAGCCAGAGTGGCTGTCCTAGCTGAGGCGACAATTAAAATGAATTCCCGATAGATTTACAGTTTCGGCAATTTCTATCTTTTTGCTGTCCAGCCAGACATGGGGTGCAAACACTAGGCCTTTATTTCGAGCGTAAAATAAAACTCCTTTTGAATTATTTGTATTTATTTTATAAAGAGTTTGTAAATGGTTTGTGGAGCTCATTCAATGTACATTCAAGTGATAAGCTATTACCTCCGCAGAATGAAAACAGAACAGCAGTGTAATATTGTCAGCATATAGTACAAAGTGAGCATCGGTACATAAATTCACAATATCATGGATATAAGTTTAAAAAAAAAAAAGAAGCATATCCTGAAACTCTGGACAAGCGTATTTTGTCAACGGTAAGTTGTTTATGAACGCAATTCCCCGCATGTCGTAAGATTCCATCATGATGATCAATATATCCGCCGAGTCCTCCTAGTGACGCTTGCAGCTTTGCGCTATTTATTGTCATTCGTTTTCTATTGCAGTCTTAGCTATTCAATGCGAGCAAAGGGCAGACCTTAAAAGCAAAAGTCTTCTACGCATCGGGAAGTCAGACCATTCCTGTAAGTATATGCATGACAGAATTTTACAAAAATCCACTGTTACCTTACGATTAAATGTAACCAAGGAAGATGGACTTGTACCAAGGTCCTACCTAGCAGGACACAGGCATATCTGCATGTCTAACTGAAGATTGGTGTTTCCTTACAGTAACATACTGTGTGCAATGTGCACGATACGAGGTTAGTTATCAGTTATTCTCTCCCCGGAAACCATATTTTTCTAGCTTCCAGGGCTGTGATTAATGCCGCCAAATGCCTGCACAAAATCGATAAATATTCCCAGTACGGCATTTCCATTTTCAAAGCTCTGTAAAATATGTTCCTTAGGTTCCTTAACTATGTATATCTGTTCTTTGGGAAACCGAAGTGCATCAGATACTAGACTATGATCTTCGTAGAAAAAGGTCATCGGTTTATGATATCTTTTCAAGTCCTTTGGAGAATATTCGCAAGAGGGAGACTGGTCTGCAATTAGATAAACATCTCTTGTCACCTTTCTGAAGAAAGCAATGATTTTATCTGCTTGCCTGCCCGGGGAAAAAACACCGTCTAGGAAGCACATGTATGTATATCAGTCAGCACAGGGGCTAAATAAATAACTATCACAGTCTTCACTGGGCCTATCTGCACGTCATCTGCATCACATGATCAGCAATCGTTCATTGTCATAAAAGTTGAGAAAACTTAATTGCAAGCAGTTTAGTTTACGTTCATGGATGTTGGATTATGAAAAAGTTATCTGCATTCTGTAACAGGCTAATTACATTGCGAGTTTCGTTTTAGAAAAAGAGGCATTCCAGCGTCGCGGAAAGTGGTCCCAAAGCTGTAACGTCAGGGAGGCCTTTCAGGTTTCAACGCACAGTAAGCTGCCAAAAATTACAAGGCACGCTATTTAAATAATACATATAAAAGCCAAATAACACGACATCAAAGCTATAATACACACGCGTTATGAAATATGTTATACATTACCTGATCCGAAGGTTAGGGAGAAACTGATACCGAGCAAGAACTAACCACCGCCAGAAAAACATTCAGATACAACGTAAATGTTGGATGAGTAATGGGAAGCAGAGCTAAAAAAAAACACAGAAAAGTAAGTCAAAAGCATCTTTTCGTCGTTCTCATTTCGCATGCGGCAGAAAAGTCCTGACTTGTCCGGCTGAGTGCGAGCACACTCCCGCGGGCATGAGCCAACCATTATGCAGAGCTACCCCAAACGCAGATTCCTATGACCTGCACCCTATATAATAGAAGCGTGCACGAAGCCACAAAGAAAACAAGCATAAAGAGACAAAGAATATTGCGCGCGGTGTACGCATGGATGGCGTACCGCGACTCCGCGAGCTGTTTGCCAGCTTCATATTCATAATGCTATTAATGCTTGGAGACATCATTCGTGCGTGACTGCCGGTGGTCTCGCAGGACTGCTTGCTTTGCCCTCGGCGAGCTGTCAAGCGAGGCCGTTCGGCTGGTTTTGATTTCGCATCTGTGGCACGTGCTGGCGCACACGTGCAGAAAGTTCAATGCCTCCGTGAATCCGAAATAGCAAGAATCTCCAGGGAGCGAGGAGGAGAGAAAGAGATATGTAGAAAGCAACGAAAGTGAAGAAAAATTGAGGGGGACACTTCGGTAACGAGTTAATGCCCATATATGCGGAATTGCATTCTCCACGTGCAGCTAAAGACTGGAACGGCCTTCCCCAGCATATCGTCGACATCACCTGTCCTTTATCATTTGCCAGCAATCTAACCAACATTTTTTGTACATGATCACAAATTGCATTGTCTTGTACCTTTTATGCTCATCCCACCCCTTATGTAATACCCCGCGAGGGGTCTTTAAGGTAATAAAATGAAATGAAATGAAATGAAATGAAATTGGTCATTCTCAACTTTACAGTCATATGGCCCTGGAAGTCCTCATACCACTCCTTGTGCAATGGTGCAGCGGTTAAGGGACGCACCCTGTGATGACAGGTGCTGCCACCGGTGGGTCTTGTGCGAACCAAGTTGCTCTTCCCAAGCAACCTTCCGCGATCAACTATTAATTTAGCTGCCACCTGCCAGGCTGATTAGTTCGCTCACAATCCGGTGGGTAGGCTGTGATGTCGCCCCAAAGGTCACGTGACCAAGGTAGGCGGGGTAGCCCACCTATGTCGCTTCTCCGGGGATGGCTGCCTGGGCCACGCTACGCTACCTTATCTATCGCTCATAACGCCGGCGCCGGATTTTATACACAACGAGGCCTTTAACGCTGTCGCTTTAAAAACTATTTGCCCTATAGTTCGTTTACGCTTAAGGATGGCAGGAACTATGCTGAACTTCACTAACCGGTGCCGCGGTTGTTATACGAGACTTAGTACGCGACAACGTTGAGTGTCCGGTTCAGCGGAGAACCTGGCGTAGTCGTCGCCGGTGTGTGCGTAAAAGGTGCATTGGTCGAGAGGGTGCTGACATCACACGTGGAGCTGTGGAATTAAAAGTGAACTGAGACTCAAGCCTTTTCAACAAAATATAGGCAAGCCGGTTCCAAAACGGCTGAGTCTAAAAATCCGTCGCCCATCTATCCACGAAACCATAATCTGTAACACATTCGAAAACAGGTGTCGCACTATTTTCCCGCTCTCCACGGATACATGTGGCTAGAAGAAATAGTAAAGATGAAGGTGAGCGGAGTAGCTAATAAATGATGCAGAAGGTAGACTCTATGCAGCGAAGAATAAGCAACCAAATCTTGCTTGCCCAAGCAAGACGTAGACTTCAGAGGCGCTCTGTAGTGCAGGGTTCCAAATTAGTTCCAGCCACTTAGTGCTCCATTTAACGGGCACCGAAATCTCAGTGCGAGTGATCCTTTGCGTGTCGTCCTCAAAGAAATACGGCTGCCTCGACCGGAATCAAACCCACAACTTTGTACTAAGTATATTGGCGATTTTTACGACCTACAGGGGGCGCCTCAGTTCCGGGTGCAGCCTAGAGAGAATCGGGCTTATTGTAGAATTTCACAATAACCTCGCACTTGTTTGGCGACGCTGGTGACCTCGTGTTAGTCAGCCTTTCTTTTGTCGACGGTGTAACAGCAATAAACGCGAGACGAAGAAGAAATCGCTGTTTCATGTGTGAGAACGGCTAGCTTGAATACGGAGCGGCCGACGGGGGCCGCGCATTTTGGAGACAATTTAATACCAATAACATCGACGTTTGGCACTTGTACAACGGGTGAATTACAGAACTAGAACGCAACTTTCCGTATTTAGCAATACAGGTAAGCAAGACAGAGCGACTGCCTTGTGGATTGCGCAGAAAACAAGGTAGAAAGGTTTTCACTGTTGCAAGAATTTTAACTGCTAAAGCTGAGCCCGCTTTGGGCTTTTTCGGGGTTGTAAATTTTAACGACTACGTGCTACTTTAGATACGAATATAGATTTTTATTCGCGTGTACTCATGGAAAGCCGGAACACTATGAGACCGACCGCCCTCCCCGCGCACTATTTACTCGGACCACTCGCGTCTTGCGCTCTGTTTGTTCGCAAGTAATGGATGGGAGGCATGTAATGAATGTAAGGCCACAACGGCACAGTATTCTCGTCCAATTCTCTTCGGTTCTTACCGTCCTCCCGTCTGAATGAATGTTTCCATTCAGAGTGAAGACATAGGGCAGAAAATGAAGTGTAAAAAGAATTATTGAAAACTAAACATTATGACAGACTTGCCTGTCTGGTTGGGTTTGAAGACTTGTAATAAACTCTAACACGTCTCTAACCTGCAAGATGTGTTAGAGTTTATTATAAAAGAAAATAATAATTCAGAAATGCAGTTCGAGTAAATCCCTATATCTCCATCCCTCACTCTCCGTGGATAACAAATCATCACGCACGAATGCCGTAATATGGCCTGCCATTCATCATCATCAGCAGCAGCAGCAACAACAGTATGACTGCACCCAGGCGATTATCCATGCTTTAAAACTCCTCGCGCTTTCATTAGTTTTGTGCGCTCAGCGATGATTGTTTACAAATAGCGCCTCGCATTTGCACAGGTCCACGCCAATCGTCTCTTTAGAAGCAGAGGCTCAGTGCCTGATAAAAACTACTGCGCTGTCATAGTCCTGCAAGCGCTCCACTACGCAGCGTGTAAGCATGCTGTTCCCATGCTTTTTCTTTATTGCTGGCCCCAGAAAACTCGCGCATTGACACCTATTGACTCTACTATGCCGTCAGCATGCAGACATCCACGTAACAGGGCAGCTCAGATATATAATTTTGCAGCAAAACTCTCACAGCAACGTCTCAGTGTGCCGGAGAACCATTCACGCAACGAAGAAAACGGCAGGGTTGCGCCTGCCTATCCTTTTCAGACTAGTTCGCAGTGCCGCCGCAGAGTGGCGTCGATTTCGTGAAAGTCGCCATTATATGGGAGAACGCCTTAGCAACAGAGCCGCCGAGGCTGGTAAGAAGCGTATGCTTCGATGATCGCTCAGCCGACAGCATTGGGCACTGATGGAATCAAGGCTGCATTCCTTAGCCAGCGCTGCCAACCTTTCGCGGTCTTTTGCAGCCCACTTAATACGCAGTTTTCTAGCACCATGTAATGCGTGGCGGGCTCTTCCGCAGCCGCGAGCGGTCGTGAAGGCAGTAGTCCCTTCACCTTCGGCGAAGAGTAGTATACGTCACGTATTGGTTCCTTCATAGAGAAAGTGACAAAGAAAATGCAGGAAAAACGAAGATAGAAATCTCTTCTGCGCAAGGGCTTGACATTTCGTTTTAATTTTAGTATTCGGCTCCATAGGAGAGACGAGATAGCCGAGGGGGCGTTGTAGAGCATATCCGGCGTTGGATGCGCCTCTCACGGTCATATGCCGAAGAAGGAACTGCAAATACAAAGTCTTAGAGTAGAAGGAGTACAGGGAAATGAAAAATACATGTGAACTGACGCGATAACACAGCCTTTCGCTTTCACCGGATTTGGGAAACAGGCAACCTGTTACACCGACGCATTATTTTTAAATTCTTATCTTTATCGTCATTTTTCGATTGAGATGGGCTCAAATAGATCCCTTCGCCTGCGCGGAAGCCGCGGAAGACGTGGCAGCATCGGAGGCGCTCGGTTCGTGCCGCATACTGAACAGGGAGCCGCGGAAGAGTTCGAATGCCATCAGCAGGGCGAATGACGTAAGTGCTGACGTCAGTGAATTATAATTTGGCGCCTAGATCTTCCAACGAGGAACGCGCGCACGCGCACGAAATGGGAGGATTTTGGGAAAGAAAAGCAGGCATATAGCGCCGAAAAGAGTCCGCCTTGACAGCGGAATAAATTTCGACGGCTAGTCGACCGCGGTGGGTGGAACTGGCCTTGAACCTGGCCTCTCTTCAGGAGGCAGGTCATCGCGGCGGTGTGAGGGTGTTCTGAGTGCGCACTCGAATGCCCGACCCACCTGCGCAACTTGGACTCGTCGATGCTCATTACTGTCACAGGTGTACACTCTTCCAATGAGGGTGAAGGAGGGTGCGTGCGTTACACCGTATCTTGTTTTTTTTTCTTCTTTTTTTTAAGGCGCTCATTTCTTCGTTCAGGCCAGAAAAAAAGGTGAAAGAAGAAGACGGAGAGGGAAAAAAGGGAAGGTACGCGTTTATTTTTGGTCAATACCGAGCTAGATAATTGATTCTGTTGTTTTCCATCGCGGGGTTGTTCGCTTTCGGGGTAAGCGCAACTCGATGTGTGCGGCTAAGGGCCAGCCTATAGATGTCGCATAGTTGCTGGTAGCTCTCCACTACGAGCGGGCCTAGCTGGTGTATGCGTGAAATAAAAATCGCCATGAAAAAAAAGCAAGCCGTAAGAGAGTCGTGCACGCAATTATGGGTTATGGGCTTCGGAACCCCTCTAGCCACGGGGTCTGTTCTTTCTTTAGCAGCGCTTCTCGTTCATACGCCGGTAGCTGAGCTGTGACGTGGGAAGCGCACTTTGTGGAATTCAGCAGTACCAGTTCAGGGATCACAAAAACCTGGCTACGTGTGGTCTCCCAGGTACCGTGGCGAGGGTGAACGAATTAGAAGAGCGCGCTGAGTGCTTCAAGGATGAACCAAGATCATTATACAGTGGTTCGAACGCTTTAGAGACGGTCAGCAGAAGTGGCACATTAGAACCTTGCAACAAGAGAACAGCGTCATTAATGAATTTTCTTTCCTTTGGTTGATTTGCTCATAGGAAAGAGGGGGGGGGGGGGGGAGCGTAGATGTTTGGAGGTCGTGTAGATATGCGATGTACTCTGCGTGCCCTCGTAAACAACTATAGGGTGTATTCTTTCGTCTGAGAAGAAGTTTCATACAACAAAATGTAATGTAGAGCTAACAAATCATGATCAGCGCTAACTGCGATCGCTCAGCATAGTGCACTGAATATCGTATAGTCGATACTGTACTGCCACTGCCGAACTGGCGAGCTCGTTTCTGCGGCGTCGCGACAGCGAATATGGGTTCACCTGATATGAAGTCGACAGGACTGGGTGTCCTTACTGTGCCAGCTGGCCCTTATATACATTGCGTGCGGTCAGTTGAGCGTATGTCTCATAATGCCCACGTCAGCGTGGTTCCTCATCTCTCGGTATTTTTATTCGCCCCCGTGCTCGTGTAATGTCATGTGGTTCGAAAACGTCACTATTTCTACCCTCCTCGGTATAATGCAAGAGTATAATAATGGGAGGGGACGGGGGAGAGGAGGAATAAGAAGGCACGCGCGTCATTCACACCTCTCCTTCTCTCTAGATCTTAATGAAATGTAGACCCCTGCACGACCGTCTATTTCACAGTTCACATAAAAAGAGCAGGGTCGAGGAAACCACAGTGCGCGTCATTTAATCAGTCGACCAATACACGGACATGCTCGAGGGTAATAATGATTCGTGATTGGCCATGTTCCTATGCTGTCGGAGCGCTGCCAGCGTAATGCTTTTTTCTATATTGCTTTTTTGCCCAGGTTTCCAAGTACATTTTCCTTATCTGTGGAAATGTACGCTGGCCAACCCTACAGCCTGCGACCCTTATTTAAGCGTGCAAACTGCGGTTGGAATAAGGAAGTAACAATGCATTGGTAGGGTTTTTGTTCGTTTGTCTGTTTGTTTGCAATGAATAACACAAAAAATTGCGGCCGTTGGAAAAATGATGACGCGTCACAGGGCTAAACTGTGACGCAGCGTCACTGGTCCTATGACGATGCGCATGGCAGTCACCTTTCGGTAAATGACGAACAAGACACCTCTTATGACTTGATCGGTGACTTGATTTCTTCTATCACGATATCGGACTGTAGGCGATGTTTCGTCAAACTCTTGAAGCCAAACAAAGTACCGGAACTTAAGCGGAGAACATTTGTCTAGCGTATGTAAACCGCAGAGTCCGACAAAACCCTGAAGTGCCCAATGCCATTTGAGCAATGTACGCAATTGCAGGCAGCAACCCCGACGGCCGCGAAAGCCGGCACGTGCGCGCTAAGACCGGTCAGCTAGCACTGCGAAAGGTTCGCACTGAGGTCGATCACGCATGTAAGGAAGGTCTACTTTTCGCCTTGCCGTTCGGGTATAGGAAGTCAACCGCATGACGCTGTTGGAATTATGACGCTAATTAACTGCGAGAGTCGCCACGTTGCCAGCAGCACGTTATACGTTATTGGCATCGGGTCAGCGTTTCCGTCCTGCCCTAGGTGACGATCGCGCAACATTTTCCTTCCTTCTTAAGCTATGCGCGGTTTTATCTCAACACGGCCCAAAAACGTCAAGCGCGATGTGAGAGAAAAAAGCAAGAAGGAATATGCAAACGCTGGTCCCGCCACGTCAGCGCACGTTCATTCGCAGGTTGTTCATTTTTTTCTTGATCTTGGTGTGTCACCTGAGCACTGCTCGTAGTTTTCTGGCTCGTCGCGCGTTCAACGAGAGGTTTGGAATTATAGGATGACAGCGGCAAGAAATAGAGACACGTCGACGGTGCCATCGCACTCTTCCACCAGATGAAGCCCAAAAAACTTTTCCTCACATATACATTTTTTTTTTTCAGTATTCTCAACCAAGCGTGATCGAGCGAACTTGAATATCCCATAATCGCTGCAGGAAATGCATACACATATCGGCCGACGGAAGGCCCCTAAGACCTACCGTCACTCGGAAGCAGACGAGGCATCTTGATGAATTACTAATCAGTGAATAACGCCAGTTATTGATTCAGAATCAGATTCACGATTTATTAAGCTGTTGGATTGTCACATACAAATATGCAGTGCAGAAGGAGATCCCACTGCACGAGGCTGAATGGGAACCTGCTGTCAGTGATCACGTTGAGAAGCACGTGCATAAGCAGCATGACGTATAGCAGAAGGCACGAATACAGAGCCGCATTTCCTTGTCTTAACGCACGGCGAAAGAACTAGCATATAGTTAAGAAAACGATCCCAGACCCCAAAAGGAAAACGTCGTAAGTTTTATGAAACTGAAAATGCTGCACCTATAGCGGTGGTTTTGCTCCCGACCTCCTCTTTGTTTTTTCGCTAAATTCCGTTTTTTTTTAAGATTCATTTCTTGGGCCTATGGCTCCTTTAATTTTATTTTTAATAAGCTTTTCTTCATATTTACAGTTTTTCATTCTCCGAGAGGGCTATTATTGCAAGGGCACGGCCGTACAATTATGCTGGCATGCTTGCGCAGCAGGTCATGACAGTACCACGCTCATGTCCTCCATTGGCGTCCTTCACCTTTGTTTCGTCCCTCCCTTTCTTCTTTTTTTTGCTTTTTGCATTCCCTCTTTGCTCTCTCTCCCAGTGCAAGGCAGTTAATTGGAGCCCTCTTCTGGTTACCCTTTCCGCCTGTCTTTTGCTCCATTTGACTTGAAATGCATTCCGTAAGTATACGCACTGCCGGCCTCAACCTCCGCAGACAGCGGTGTGTCTCATTCTGTCTTGCCGCTCACAGTACCGCCCACTTCTAGACGAGCCACCTGGATTGCATGTTCACATATGGCACATCCACGAAAGAAGCCTCCCTTAGGCTCGCATGGCCGCCCCACGCCACCCTATAAGCCACGTTTACATGAATGCGACAGCAGTCGGCGCGAGTTCACGCAAAAAATGTCGAGGAAGAGAGCACAGGACGGTCCGCATCTTTCCTTCACAATACCCGCTGTTTCTCTGAAAAAATCGACTGAACCTGTATTCTGTCGCTTTCATTTAAACGCGGATATAGACCACCGCCCAACATGGCAGCGCCCACTTCAAGGCCAACTCGGTCCGGACCCATGATGATCGCATGGCCCAGCATGTGTCGCATGGTCCCGGCTGACCAGGCACAGCATCGGCCAACATGTCCACGCGGGAGATTTCGGTCAAGAAGACGGCGTCCTTTGCCCCGTGGGAATCATCGCTGAAAAATGCGCATTTATTGGTGTGGTTTTACAAACTGACTTCAGGCAATTTCTCATGTGCACGAGTGACGTAGGGGCCGGTTTTCACCGATGCTGCATGGCAGTCTCTCCCAGCTAGATTTACAAGCAATGCGGTGTGCTGTGGCTTTCATGCCAGTGTAGGTATTTAGTACAGTTGCCAACTGTAAGGGACGCCAAGTGAGATACATGAAAACACAAGAGTTCTTATAATGACGAAAGGATGCAGCCTCGCAATGGTTTGCACGAAGAGATGCCCGTTAGCACAGCCTGCGCCAGACCACGAAGAGGCGGGGAGCTCACTAGCACAGTTCCCTCAAACGAACATCAGTGTTCGCCGGTGCCTGTAGGCTAGTTACAATACGCTTGACGCCTAGCCAGAAAGTATTGCGGGAATCAGGGCGACACTCGGAGGCATGCACGCATGCTAGTCTCAATAGAGAGAGTAGGGTGGTTGTAGCAAGCTGCTTTGGTAGCAGCTTTCTGGCGAAGCTGCTCGTTCAAAGCACTCACTACGAATCAACTGCATGGAAACAAGCATATGCCTAATAGGGCGATACAGCGCAACTGAATGTAAAGATTTTGATGCTTTCTAGCTAAAACAAAAAAAGCAACATCTATGGGCTTGTGACACACCCAGACCTCGGCCTTGAATTCGCAGTGAGCTCTCAGCTTTTGACAGAGAACAACTTCCTCTTACTCTCTCATTATCACAGTGGAGCTGACGTTAAAATACGTCAGTAGACACCGACTCGTCCAGCAAGAAGCGCAGCAAAGGCTAATCCAGCCAAGTAACAAGGAAGAGATCGCGTAATTGGATATTTCTTTACGATAATTTAAGGCAGATGGTTGCGCTACTCTCTCATCCCCGCCCGTAGTAGCGTGATGACCGGCATTCTTCGAAATGAATGCTTATCGATTCCGTAGTCAAATCACCTCTACGCTAGACTCTGGAAAGGAGTGCTCCGTCTCTGTCTCGACCGCCTGGGGCTCTCGTTCGAACACAGAGGCAGCCCAAAATAGGTATTTCGCCACCATCAAAATGAGGGTATACAACGACAGGCTCGCAGCAGACTTGTGAGCCTGTGATCTCTTCAAGCTCAACTACAACTGAGCGCGGCGGTATACATACTGATGAGGCACAGAGAGGATTGGTCCGTACGCTTTACAAGTAAGCTGCGCCGTACCATACGCTACTTAACCGGACACCTTCAACGAAGCTTTCGCGTCGTTTTCATGCATCACGTATGCAGGCAGCCGGTTGAGCTGGAAGCGCTTGCGGCAGCGCGAGTATGGTGGAATACTTGCTCACGCTCCCCAGTCAGAAGAATGGGCATCGCCAGCGAGAGAATGAATGCGAAACGCATTCGTCCCCCAGTTGCAAAATGCGAGAGCAGGGAGGGGGGTGGGGGAGGGAAGGGCGGCCTCCAGATCTGTCGCGAGATAAGCCTGGAACGTTTCTTGCGAAAGCGGAGAGGGCACACGCACGCACGTGCGCGAGCCAAGGTAGTAGTAGCAGTAGTAGTAGTAGCAGTGTAGTAATGACGGTAGTACTTCCTCACCCAGCCTGTCTTATCTGGCGACGACATCCCATAGACCTGATAAAATTGTTCACAAAGCCCTGTAACCCCGCATATACCTTACCCAGAAGGTATACGCATTGCATGAGACAATAAATAACGAAAGCAAAAGCTCGCGCGGCGAAGAAAGTGCAGTTTAGCTTCGATGGAATGCAGATAAGCGTGGGGCATGTGCAGTGTACATAAATCCCGGGGAATCCGATTCTCCTTTCTCTCAACTTTCAGCCCGATACAGGATGATGAGGAGCTTGCGTCAGAACAATTATCGCGCCCTACGGCACACTGCAGCGATCAATGATCTTCTTATCGGATCGCGGAAGTCCTTCCTGTGACGTCATTACAATGATCAACGAGCGACTGCAAGGCGAACAACCCACACAGGAAAAAAAAAAGAAGTGGTTTCGAAAGTATACATTTTGCTGGAGTTGGAAGGCGCGATAGTGATATAATAACGTGAAAGCCCTGCGCAGCGATGACATTGGAGATGGCGGCGAAGACAGTGACGTTGGCAGTGCGGCGACTTATACAGGGGACCAAACAGCCGCTTTCCGTGGTAGCATTATGCGACGGCATGTGATATGCAATGACCCCTGAGCGGACCGCCCAAACCCGAGATTGATGGCGTTGCGAGTAAGGCTGGTAAATAATTGGGGCGTTCAAATGCAGGATGATCGATTACACGCGCGAATGCGGCCGCTAGCTGATCAAGGACGTTCCCTCGTTTTTTCTTGCTCTGATAATAATTCATTAATGAATGCATTTTTACGCGCTAAAGCCACACTTCGGCTATGAGACGCAGAGGACAGCTGTGGAGGGATTTCGAGCACCTCAGTCTCTTCAGCGGGCACCAAGAGCTCAGTACGTCAGTACTTTTTTCATTTCGCTTCCGGAACAACTGCTAGCAGCGGTCGCGTGATCTCCTCAGTTGCATAACGCCACAGCGCTTGACTAACTGCAACGGGTACCGCTTTGAGCTTGTACTGAAAAGCTTCTGCCCGCATGAATCTAGAAGCATTCTACGCACGCGTAACGGCTAATCTACTGCGCAGGATAGTCGAACGCAAGCGGTGCAGGCAATTTCGGAATTACTAAGTCCAAGATCAGCTTCCGTGACGCAGCTACATCGTTCGCGACATTCTGCTTCCCCGTACAGCCTAACGTGCGCAGCTTTCGCTGCTGTAGCGTGTGCAGGAAGGAGGACGTTAGAAGCACGCAAGTGCTTAACTTGCGGTTAGGTTGCGTTATGGGCCTCCGTGTGTGCGTGCTTTGTGGATAAAGATACCAAATGCGTATAACTAAGCACTGTTTTAAAAAAAAAAGTAAAAGCTTGGACGAGATACGCGTTTAGTAGGATGTTTTTGCAGGCTCGTTCGTTCTATTCCACACTGGCCTCTATTTTGTGTAAGCAATACAAGCAAGATGCAGTAGTGTCCTGTGTGAATACATCGACGTGACCACCTGTCAGTTCCGTGTTGGGGCGTACTGCCTAGAAAGCGGGATAGCACTTCCATGAAAGCTATCTTCGGTCATCTGGTACCGGGGCCAGGTCAGAAGAATAGCGAACGTTGTTCTGGGTTGGGTTTTATGGCATATAGGCAGCTAAGGTCACCATGCGCCAAGCTCAAGATACAGAATAAGTTTTCTGTAGAATTCTTAGAAATGTGAAAAATCATCGGTGGTGTACAAAGTCTAAAAGATTGTACTAACTAGTAATAACAGAGGAAAAGAAATCTAGAAATGACTAATGTTAAAAGCCTTAAAGGAGGTCAGGTATCCTCAGCGGCTATCCTTGGCTGGGCAAGGATCTCGAGGCTCCCAATCAGTAAAAATAAAAACCTCAGCCTTCTTCTCAAGAATAAGAAAGTGGCTGAAGTGTATCATCTAATAAAGTGAACCAATGGATAAAAATGTACAGTTTTTCATGTACCCCTGCTTCATTTAAAACGATAAAAAGAGAAGGTATGTTAACAATGGCATTATCATCTAAAAGCAGTGTTGGGTGAAAACAAATGAATTCATTCTAAAATTGAGTAAAGTACTTTTTTCTCAGTTTTCCCAGATTCACACGAGAATAAAATGTGCTTAACCGTACGTTCATCTTCGCATTCTTCGCAAACAGGTTTTTCTTGTTTTGTTAGCAGGAACATGCGAGTAAGGTGTTAGTGTGTGCGGCCTATTCGGAGACGGCAGAGAATCACTTCCTTGAAACGTTCCTGGGGCTCACATATCTTCCATTCACCTAAAACCGGCTTTACCAAGTGTAGTTATTCACTTTGCTGATCCAAGCCGACTGCCATTTTTTTTCTTAATTTTCGTTGTGCTAATTTTATGCAATCCTTAAAGGGTATGTTTACTTTTTTTGTTTCTTTGCCATCAGCTTCACCAGCGCACAAGTCTGAGCTATCGTTGCCTTTTATTCCGACATGACTCGGGACCCAACAGAGTTATACCTTTTGTCCTCGACCCGTGGCTGTTGCTATGTTGGGTATGACGTCATCAAGTATAGGAGTGATTGCGTTTCTAGAGTGGAGAGCTGTAAGTACAGTTAAGGAGTCCGTGTAAATAATATTCTTTGCGAGGTTCTCGTTTAATATTTTTCTATGGCCACAGAGACTGCGCAACATTCTGCAGTGAAGATGGATGCGCACTGTGGAAGTCGTACTGTTTTCTCTGAATTCCCTCGCACCTCTGCGCTTCCTACGTAAGCATCCATTTTTGAGCCATCTGTATAAAAAGCTGTGAAAGTACTCTATTGTTCTTCGAGTGCAAGAAATTCTTGTATTATATGTTGTGGAGTTTGCTTTTTATGGAACTGTGTAAGAGTGAAATCAAAGATTGCAGGAAAATTGTACCATGGAGGCAGTGGATCTCGTCTTCGAGCAATGCCAGGTAATGTGTGTAGTGTGCCGAGGTTTTGGCGCATCTCTTTAAAACGCAGGAGCAGTGGCTTGATACCTAGCTGTTTGTTGTTAAGAAGTGTTCCAGACGGGCACTTTGTAACGATGGGGTACCATATGTGCTTCTGCAGTGAACGATTTTCAAAATGTACGAGCATATGAGCATGGTTCTTCTGTCTGTAAGTGACGGTTCGTTGATTTCTACACAGACTGTTTATGGGCGATGTCCTGTAAGCACCGGGGGAAAGAAGCAAACCTATGTTATGTACTGGATCCAGTCGTTTAAGGTATGATGGTCTCGCAGACCCATACACTATACATCCATAATCAAGGGTAGAGCCCACTACAGAGCGGTAAATTTTTAAAAGACTTGTCCTGTCGGCACCCGAGTGTTTTCGTGACAGTAATTTGAGTGTATTAAGGGGTCGGAAGGCTTTCTTTCTCAGTGCGTTTATATGAGGCAGGAAAGTTAGTTTCTTGTCAAAGGTTATGCCTAGAAATTTATGTTCAGTTTTTACGGGTACCTGTGTTTCTTTCAGGTGTATGAATGGGTAGGCTTGTAGGCCTCGTATGAGCGAAAAAAAAAAATGGCCTCTGTTTTCTGTGTGGTAAAACTGGAAACCGTTCAGATCTGCACATCTAACTAGTTTATTAATGGTCAACTGTATTTGTCTCCCGCATGTTACTAGGTTTGAAGATGTGCAGGCTATTCGAATATCGTCAACATAGATCGAATGCATAATGGACTTCGGGATTACTTTGCTTATCGAATTCATTTTTATAACAAAGAGCGTTAATTGTGCTTACACCCCTGAGGTTCCCCATTTTCTTGAACTGAGTTTCTTGACTGGGTTGAACCTAGGCGTACGTGAAAGGAACGGTTGGACAGGAACTCATTAAGGCAGTTTAACATCCTGCCACAGGTGCCAAACTCTGCTAGGTCGCGATTAAATTCCGAACCTTCAGGTTGTGTCGTATGCCTTCTCGAAGTCGAAAAAGTCTGCAAGACAGTGCTGTTTGTGTATAAAAGCTTCCTGGATAGCATTTTCGAAGTGGACTGAATGATCTGTTGTTAAGCGCGCTTTTTTGAAACCGCACTGATGGATGTCAAGAAGCTTGCTAGATTCAAGGAGAAAGTTTAGCCTTACATTCAGAACACTTTCAAAAGATTTGGCGAGGCAGCTGGCAAGGGCTATTGGCCTATAACTACTGGGGTATGTTGGTTGCTTTCCAGGTTTCAGGTAGGGTACAATAACTGCTTTCTTCCAGGCTTCCAGTAGTTTTCCGAGTGGCCATATTTTGTTGAAGCATTTCAAATGTGCTTCCGCAGATGGTTGGGAAAGATGCGCCCGCATTTCTTAATGTATATTGCCAAGACCAGGCGCAGTCTTTTTTCCTGCCAAGAGAACTTTGTTTACTTCCTGGATTGTAATTAAGCCATTTTACGGTTCGCTTGTGCAACCATTTGTTGGAATTCTATGTTTCTTCGCTGCGTTTTTATACTTTAAGAATGCTTCTGTGTAGTGTGAAGAACTGGAAATGTTTGAGAAATGTTCACCTAAGATGTCTGGTTGTTTCTCTATACTTGTTTGTGCATCCGGAGCTCTTAGGAAAGGAATTTTGAAAGGAGAAAAGCTGCCATTAAGTTTGAGGACTTGTTCTCATATTTGTTTGGATATAACTGAACTATTTATAAAAGACACGTAGTTTTTCCAGGAAGTTTTTTCAGCATTGCGACGGATGTGCCGTGCTTTTGCCTTCTCCTTTTTAAAAGCTATGACGTTTTCGTCTGTGGGGTATTTTCGAAAAATTCCCCAGGCTTTGTTTTGTTTCTTTTTTGCTTCTCTTTATTCTTGCGTGTACCAAAGCTTGTTATTTCGTCGCACTACTCCTGATGCCTGCGGAATAGCTAGACGTGCAGCCGCAATGATACATGTAAAAATTTCATTTAGTTCGTCAATGCTAAGATTATCCGAAAAAATTTTCTCCAGACTGACCTTTCCTCGAAATAGTGACCAGTCCGCTAAGTGCAGCTTCCAATGGCGCGGTTTAGTTGGAATGATGGATGGTGCTGATGAGAAGTTAGCCACCACAAGAAGGTGATCACTCCGTACGGGTTGTCAAGAACATCCCACTTAGAATCGGTGAAAACGGATGGAGAGCTAAAAGACAAATTTATGCAGCTCATATTTCCTGAAGATGGAGAGCAATATGTGGGCTTGCCTGTATTTAGCAGGCAAACGTTGTTGCACAGAATAAAATCTTCTAAAACACGACCTCTAGTGTCAGTCTGTTCGCTTCCCCAAAACACAGAGTGGGCATTAAGATCGCCTACTACCGGATATGGATCAGGTAACTGATTAGAAAGTGCTTCTAGGTCATGGAGTGTTACTGTCAGGTGTGGATCATATGGTAATTGTTTTAAAAATAAGCACGGTGACTGCGACTGCTTCGTATTTCGTTTGGAGCTTAATTTCGTGGTTTGCAACACCGTTCTAGACTACGATAGCAACGCCACCAGAGAGCCTACTCGCCTGCTCGCGGTCACGGCGAAAGACAATACTTTTTAAAGATATCTTTATGCAAAGGTCCTATGCTGGTCTCCTGCAGACACAGTGCTACAGGAGAAAGAGAATTTAAGAGGTCTGTTGCATCACTATAGTTTTTTTAGTACTCAATGGCAGTTGCAGTGTATAACGAACGCCATGGTTATTTTGAAAGTTGTACTCAGAACCTTAGGTCTCTCTGTGTTTGGGGCCCGTTATCGGAACTCTCTTTTTTTTTTTGCCGTTTAAGAGGGCTCCGCCGCAGCGGCGGCGGCTAGCTCTGACTTGTGTTCATCGCCTCAGAGGAGGCGCTGGAGTTCCGCAGAGAGCCCGCGGGCAGAGCGGTTGTGGGGTTTGGGCGAAGCCTTGCGGGCTGCCGACTTGCTGGCCAGCGGGCCCTTTTTTGGGGGTGGCATAGCAGCTCCCGCTGCATCTGCCAGGGGCGCGGATGACCCTGCCTCAGCCTCACTGGATGTGAGCTGGGCAAGTGCTGAAGACCGGTGGGGTGCGCCGCGCCCATGCATCACATCGGCGAAGTTTGTATGAGGCATGAAAGAAAAAGTGTCCTGCGAAATTGCACAGCGCCTTCTTGCTTCTTTAGATGTTATATTTTCTTTGTCTTTACGGTTATTATTTATTTTTCTTGCTTCCAGGCAGGACAAGAACTTGAACAAGCGGCGTGGTCACCTTCTCAGTTTGCGCAGCGTGGCGCAGCATCGCAGTCATCAGATTGGTGTTCGCTTTCGGCACATCTGGCACATGTATCGCGGCCGCGGCAGCTTTGGGAGCCGTGGCCAAACTTCTGGCATTTGAAGAAGCGTCTAGGGTTGGGTATATGCGGGCGGACAGACCTTACCTAGATTGACTCGGGCAGGGTGCTGGAAGCAAAGGTCAGAAACGAGTATTTTGTGGGAATTTCTTTGTTGTCTTTGCGTGTTTTGATTCTATGTACATCAGTTATGTTCTGATCTGATAGTCCTTCCAGCATTTCTTCTTCTGCCAAGTGCAGAAAGGCATTGTCCTAGATGACACCACGCAGTGTATTTAACGATCTGTGTGGTGTTATAGAAACAGGAATGTCAGCAAAAGTTTCGGTGCTTGCTAGCTTAGATATCTGAGTGATGTCGCAGAGTTCTAGCAAGAGGTCTCCACCAGTCGATTCTGTCACACAGTATTTCGTGCCCAAGGAGTCTGTGAGGACTTTTGAAACTATGAATGGGGATATTAGCCTAGCTGGCTTTTCTCGGTCCACCTTCTTTTCAGGACGATCATTTGAAAGAAAGGAGGTAGCCATAGCCATAAAAGCGTGTTCTTTGGCCATGGTGCCAGCCACCCACCATGGACTCCAACTAGGGGACGGGATAGCAACTTAAAAACAAGCAAGCCCTGCAAACGCCAGCTGTACACCACTGCTATAAACAAATATGGGGCAACTCATAGTAGTTACACCACACAAGGTTAACCCTAAAGCCGCCACGAAGAAACGAAAAACAAAGAAGAGAGGAGGAGACATGAAATTTATGAGAAAGAGATAGAAAATTGAAAGATGAATGGGAGGACAGGAAAAGGCGGCTGCCGATTTTCCCCGGTCGGGTCAGGCCGGGGGTGCCGTCTACAGGAAGCTGGGGCCAAAGTGGTGTGTTGCCTCCGCCGAGGGGCCTTAAAGGTCCTAACGCTCGGTATCGGCTCAACCACCGGGATACCCTTTTCCCGGACACAGCGATTCCACGCACGTTGGTGCTCGGGTCCGTGGTGACGCACTGCCCACCATCATCCCTCTGTGGGGATGTCCCTGCAGATGCTCAGGAGCCCGCGGTGTCGCAACTCACCAACGTCTGCATGAAACAGATGCCCCTGCGGGGAGAATAGTGAAGGTATTGAATGATTGAAGTCCGAGCCTGCGTCCGTGGTGTCCCGTTCGTTTCTTTACCTCCTGTCTTCGTCCTTTTGCGCTGCTTTTAACCTTCCTTCGAAATACGCATAGACCTAAGCTTGCTGTGGTCACAAAGGTCGCAGT
Source organism: Amblyomma mixtum (assembly GCF_055824585.1). NCBI lineage: Eukaryota > Metazoa > Arthropoda > Arachnida > Ixodida > Ixodidae > Amblyomma > Amblyomma mixtum. Next base: position 304,346,087 of record NC_143012.1, on the reverse strand, counting down.
CTTTGTTCTTACTGGAGGAATGGGAAGGACTTTTGTGCTTGCGTGCGCATCATTGAAGGGAGAGATGTGGCTTCTCCGAAGCCATACCTCTCGGAGCCTAAGGACAGAATACGATATATATGTGTGCGACACTTTTTTGCAAAAAATACTGTTAAATTTAGAAGTCCCTGCAAATCTCCAACTACTCATGACCAATTCCATTTAATCTTGCGCCCCATTGATATCAAGGAGCAGTATTTCTGGCAGCCAAACAGGCTCATTTTTTTTAATTCGAAGGCTTGCCATGTGGTATAAAAGAGGCTGTCTATAAGCTAAAGTAGGTCGTGGAGGCAGTTCTCTTCCAGAAAACCTGCAGGCTCCTGCTCTTAGCAGCATCCGTTGTTTCTTCGTCTCATTCCTTAGTGAAAATTATTTCGGTTAATAACCTAGGCGTGCATTTAACGTCCAAGTACAAGATTTTTGGCATCCGATATCATCTCCCTCGTCTCATCAATTGAGGAGTTCCTTCATGCTGGGTACATCCCGACAGCCGTTTTCCTAGACATCAAGGCCGCCTTTGACTGTGTCTTTCACCATGCAATTCTCGCCGCCTTTGCCAGTATTGGCCTTGGAGGAAAGCTATACAAATGGATTGGGCATTATTTGAAAGAACGGCAAATTTTTATGACCACTCCAAACGGTCCAACACGCTTTCACGCAGTAGAGAGGGGCGTACCACAGGGAGCGGTGCTCAGCCCTCTCCTATTCAATATTGCCCTTATACACATAAGAAGAAACCTTCCGCGAGGGGTCCGTATAACAATTTATGCTGATGATATCTGCATCTGGACCGCATCACGCTCGCGCTATATCACCCAGCAACGTCTACAGAGAGCGCTATTGCACATTTCGATGTACCTGGCTTCCAGAGGTCTTCGTCTCTCGCCAGAAAAGAGTGTTGCAATGGCGTTTACAAGAAAAACGATGACCCGATATCCGCTGCTCCTAGGCGGACGATCGCTACCATATGTACGATCTCAGCGATTCCTGGGTGTTGTAATCGACTATAATCTATCATGGACACCTCAGATAAAAAAACTCCGCGAGAGGATCACTGCAGCATCGCAAGAGTTTAGGTTCATGGCGGGAACAAGGTGGGGTAGCAACTGTCGATCAATGCTTCTGCTTGAAAAAGCCTACGTTGAAGGAACCTTGCGCTACTGTCTACCAGTGTTTCAAAGATTATCTACATCAAGCAATAAGTCTCTCGTTGCCGCACGGAACAACTGCCTGCGAATATGCCTTGGCCTCCCAAAGGGTACCTCTGCATCAGGAACAGTAGCGGAGGCAGGATGTCTCCCACTAGAGGTGATTGCCGCCCAGGAAACTATGCGTACCCATCTCCACCATGTTCTTCAAGGGAAGAAGCACTTCCTGCACCGTGTCCACCTAACTCACAGCAACTCTAGCTTTGGCCAGGCAGTGCAGCTCCTGCCCATCCCTACTATTAATCAGCCACAGAAACTACTACCTCTGGTCTTTCCTCCATGGACACTCTCTCCTCTAAAGGTGAAGAAGTTTGTTCCAGGTGTGAATGCAAAGAGCCGCATGCTACAGGCAGCGCTTCTGCAAACTACTCTCGCCTACTTAACGGAGGAATATAGGCAGAACACCCATATCTTCATCGATGGTTCAACTACTAAAGAAACCTCTTCATGTGGCCTTTATGTGCCCTCAACAGGCCATGCCCTTTCTTACCGGCTGCAGCGGAGGACATCCTCTACGACAGCTGAGCTTCACGGCATTAAGGAAGCTGTTTCTTACATCCTGCGCCGAACCGCCGACCGTTGGGTTATCTTCACCGATTCGAAAGCATCTCTCCAGATCCTGGCCAACCTGCTGAAGAAAACGAATCACCAGCCAGTTTCCCTGGACATCGGATATCTACATCATTTAGCTATTGCTGCAGGCCACTGCATAACATTTCAGTGGATACCTGCTCACTGTGGCATTCAGGCTAATGAAAAAGCAGATGAAGCGGCCCGTAAGGGCCATCAACATCGGAGATACATTAGAACTTTTTTTACGAAATCTGATGCGTCCCAGGTGGCCAAAAGTTTTGCTTCCGAAGAAATGTATCGGCTTTGGAGTTTGCCGACATATCAGTACCAATTTCTTCACTCAATCGACCCACATCTTAGATCAAGACTCTCACCCAGAATTCCTCGACATCTGGAAACACTTTATCATCGACTTCGTCTTAATGCTGCATATACAAACGGCTTAAGATACCGTTTTAGACAAATGGACAGTCCGCACTGTGACAACTGTGCCGCGATAGAAACTGTGGAGCATATCTTGCTTGAGTGCCCTGCATATGCTTACGAGCGTGCGTACTATGAACATTGCATGCAGAAGCTCTGCTCAGTGCCCCTTACAATGGACAAAGTTTTAGGTCCCTTAGCCTGCCTTAGGCAACAGAGACTTGCAATGACTTTTCTATTCACATATTTAAAAGACATTGGACATCTCGATAAGCTTTAAATTCACTTTCACGTCACCTTCATGCATTCTTCATGCAGTGAACTTCGTCAGCCCATTTGACGGACTATGCACTCCATCACTCCATAGGTTACATCAATACTCGCCATTGCATCCTTAGTACCCATTTCATGGCCGCATTTTATCTTCGTTTTTTTTTTACTTCTTCCACTTTGCTCTCCTTCTGTCTTTATCTCCCAAATTCCCCTCCTTACGCAGAGTAGCATGCCAGCGATTTTTAAACGCCGGCTAAATTCTCTGCTCTTCATTAAAGAGTCTCTCTCTCTTTTGGCGTCCGTCTTGCAAGAGATTTGCCGTCTCAGTGCAATGTCAATCATAGAACCAGGCTGGCCTATATCTAAGGAATGCTGAGCCATTGATCACCTGTAAAAACAGATTCAACAGCTCTTTCTGGTTGGTTTTGTTTATTGGGCTTAAAGTCCCAAAGCGACTCAGGCAACGAGGGACGCCGTAGTGGAGGGCTTCAGAAATTTTGACCACCTGGGGCTCTTAAACATGCACTGACAGCGCACAGTATATGGACGTCTAGCATTCGCCTCCATTGAAATGGTACCGTCGCGGCCGGGATTGAACCCACGTCCTTCGGGTCAGCAGCCGAGCAATAACCACTGAGCCATGACGGAGGCGTGGCTGTATTTCTGTCTATGTGTACGTGTGGCAGGCAGAAAATGGCGAATTTATTGTTGAGAAAGTTGCATTCAAAATTTTCCCGTCACTTAATCAGCCTCATGACGTCCGGACCGCAAAGGACTCCGTGATCACGGTTTTCAAGTGAATGGCGGTGCAGCCTAGCCTCCAGGATCCTTGACAAACGGCTCTATCGACGCACCGCATATTTCTTGCGCAACCGGCCCCTAGGCCATGTATGTGTAGTGCACGCTCAAAAAGACACGCTGCGCGAAATTCACACATTGCGGATTTTGCCGCCTTTCTCCAGTGCATAGAAAGCACCGCCGCAGTATAACTTGGGAACTCTTAGCGTAGTGCGTACATCCAGAGCTTCAATACTCAATTTACAATTCGGCTAATTAACTGTGCAGGTATTAAATTAAAATATGCCTGCTTCCTCTGAGCGACCGCCGCAAATACTGACTCAGTTTCGCACCAGCAACACGCACCAATCTTTTTTTAAAGCGAAAGCTTTACTACTTGCACTTTCAGCCTTTGCCGTGGCGCGGTGGTGCCACCATTGACCTTTAGTTGACCTCTGTGTGACGTCATGTGTGACATCACGCCGAAGAGAAGGGCGACCGACTCGCGCCGTCGCAAGCCGCGGCGGTGCCACCACCGGCGCCTAACTCCTGCGCTCTCCGCTAGGAGCGCGATTGTGGCGTTACGCTGAAGAGATTAGGCTCGACTCACGTCGCTAGAAAGCAGTAGCTGTGCCAACCACCAGCGGCTTAACATTGCTTGGCGATCTCGCGCCGTCCGTGTGCGACGGCGGTGCACATGAACGGCGGCCTGACTGGACTGGATTGTACTGGACTGGATTGGATTGGATTCGAATAGATTAGATTAGATTACATTGGATTGGATTGGATTGCATTGGATTGTATAACAGATGCATCGCCACAAGTCTAACCACAAGCACCACCACCAGCTACACTACCAGCTGAACCATGGCGTAGGTACGGATATTGCTTTCGCAATTACCGGGCTTAACCAAGCTAAGCCACAGCGAATTTTTTCTTTAATTAGCTCAATTAGCTGGCGCACTTACATTAGTATAACGCATCATAACCAGCTATTCTGCCCGCTCCAGACGAACTCCATACCGAACCCCCGCCACAAAATCACCTTCTTCTTTTCAACGTACCCCTCCCACTGCCCGTCTTGCAACAGCGTTCAATCCATTCTCCATCGCTCCACGTGGAAGCGCTGCCCCCCAGCAGCTACCTACACCCAGCCCACAACCTCCTCATGAGAAGTTCTGCACTGAGCGATCAATAACGGCTGACCGCGCGGGCCCGCAGTACAGCAGAAGACATTTCGGAGTCCTGTACTGACGACCCCACCCACAAAAACTGGTCCCACGGTCACCTTTCCTAAAAAAATAAGTGTTTCGCTGCCACCTATTCTGCAGTCATGTGCGCCGCTCGTGCTACACAGGCTTGTTCCATGCTCTACATTATGCGACTGATAAGCGCGTAATAGGCCTGCTGCGAACACGTCAGAGGTCTAATTTGCTTGCACATGCTTCATTATCAAGAAGCCTGTATTCTGAAACGACGGCATCCGTAAAAATAAGACGGCTCTGCGGCGGCTGGAATTAGAACTTTTTTGCAGCGTTTTTTTTTTTTTTGCTGCTGACGTGAAAAAAGTTTCTTGCCACGTCCCGCGGCAGCGGCGGCGGCAGCCAACGAAGCATCCTAGTTCCGGCTACTCGAGAAATAAGTAGCTCTGGAATATCTCAGTTCTGTCTTCATTACAATATGCGTATGTAATATATATATATATATATATATATATATATATATATATATATATATATATATATATATATATATATATATATATATATATATATATATATATATATATATATATATATATATATATATATATATATATATATATATATATATATATATATATATATATGCCTTGGCAATCGTTGAGCATGGTGACGGTATGCATATGACGTCAATGGCGAACGTGACCAGCTTCTCGTTCCAAAATTTGAAAACGCAACTGGTCTATCCTTATCACTGTCAGGGGCTATGCAAAAAGGATTACTTGCGTAACCTCATCCCTCTGGTTCGATTTTTCCTTGCTTGCAGCCCCTTCGTATTAAGCACGATGACGCAATGAGGATGCCCGCAGCAACTACGCGGATGGCGAGTGTTAATTCAATGCCAAAAGATATCGCCTCTCCAGTGCCGACCCGATCGTATAGCATGTTCTCTCTATTCCGGTCTACTTGGCTTAATGCACTTTATTTCTTTTTCTGTTTCACTCTACCCCCAGATGAATTCGTGCATAAATTAGCACAATTAGAGTATTAATTAGCACATCGGGCGCTTTCGCTTCTCTTCTTTCCCGCACTATTCACAGCCCAACTTTGCACATAGCGTTGCTGGTCAGCGCTCGTGTCGTATACATCTTTCACGCCCCGTATTTCGCGCTGTTTTCAAGATGAATTTACGCCAACAAGCCCAACTTGCCACTTTAGTTGTTCTGGTCCTTTCCCACTTCTTGCGAGAGATGGTTTAATTCCGTCAGCAACAAAACACCACCAAAGCCTTTTATTTCCGGTGGTCAAGTTCGTCCGAAATGTGCTGGGAAACGAGTTGTAAACGCACTGTGAGCAAAGTACATTTTTATTTATTTGTTCGTTTATTTATTTATATAGTTAACAGTTCCCTTAGAGGCCCCTGAAGTTGGGTGTCACATGTATTATCTCTCTTTGCCCCCGTTTTTTTTTTTTGAAATATTATTTCGTTCAGCTCGGGTCAGAACTTCAAGAGGATCAGCGCCCGCCCTATGTTTTTCGTGTTCCTTCTGTCCTCGTTCCGTAGCGCTGTTGTGAATCTGTTTATTAAGAATCTGTTCATTCAGAACTTCAGAAGCAAAAAGGAAAGCAGCAAGGTAAACTACCGGCATGTATGGTTGCCCGGACTCCGCGTTGGATTCATTCAGCCTAATGAACTGATGCTCGCTGCCATTAGCCTAACAAAATAAAATGCACAGCGTAGACAAGCGCGTAGGGGTAGCGAAATCTGTGCTATAAGAGACGTCATTACAATGAAAACGTGTTCCCTACATCAGGGCTCTCTTTTGCGGGAAAACAACCACATGAGCCCTACGCTCATACTGCAGCCGAATTACTGTGGGGCATGCATACAAAATCCAAAGGAGAAGGTCACGTGGGTCCTAAGCAAAAATAAAATGTCTAGACGGAAGCCGCGCTCTCAGTTCCCTTACTATTCAACGTATGACCAACTAACTATACCCGCCGCGGTGGCTCAGTGGTAAGGCGCCCGTCTACCGAACCGGAGTACCCGGGCTCCAACCCGACCGCGGCGGCCGCGTTTCGATGGAGGCGAAACGCAAGAGGCGCTCGTGTGCTGTGCGATGTCAGTGCACGTTAAAGATCCCCAGATGGTCGAAATTATTCCGGAGACCTCCACTACGGCACCTCTTTCTCTCTTTCTTCTTTCACTCCTACCTCGCTCCCTTCCCTTACGGTGCGGTTCAGGTGTCTACCGAGATATGTGAGACAGATACTGCGCCATTTTCTTTCCTCAAAAACCAATTTAGCAATTTACCAACTAACCATGACCAACTAAATACCACGGCTCTGTCTGCTATCCGCAAGACCTTTATTCGGGAATCTGTGTTACCTTGATGTGGTATACGTCTATGTTAACCAATGTTGTACCATTCTCTGCTAAAACCGCCGCGGTGGCTCAGTGGTTATGGCTCTCGGCTACTGACCCGAAAGACGCGGGTTCTATCCCGGCCGCGGTGGTCGAATTCCGATGGAGGCGAAATTCTAGAGGCGCGTTTACTGTGCGATGTCTGTGCACGTAAAAGAACCCCAGGTGGTCGAAATTTCCGGAGCCCTTCACTACGACGTCCCTCATAGCCTGAGTCGCTTTGGGACGTTAAAACCGAATAAATTAAACGAAACATTATCTGTTACGTTACACCTTTCACTTTTTGCTGCAATACGAGTTGTAAATTACGTGAATTTGATTTGATTTATGGGGTTTAACGTCCCAAAGCGACTAAGGCTATGAGAGACGCCGTAGTGGAGGGCTCCGGAAATTTCGACCACCTGGGGTTCTTTAACGTGCACTGACATCGCACAGTACACGGGCCTCTAGAATTTCTCCTCCAAAGAAATTCTAGCCGCCGCGGCCGGGATCGAACCCGCGTCTTTTGGGCCAGCAGACGAGCACCATAACCGCTCAGCCACCGCGGCGGCGTAAATTACGTGAAATACTTCTGTTTCGGTTAATGTTGTTCATTGCAAGTGCACATAGATTTGCACTCATTTGTTCAGTGCTTTTTTGCCTTGTGCTTTCTGGTCACTTGTAGGGAAGCGAAGACTCCTCAAGCAGTGATAACACACTTCCCTTCTCCACCCTGTTCCACTCGCCCAGTTTGTGTTTGCAAATTGAAATAAAAGACTGATTCATTATCTACCAAAGATAACATAAAATGACACAAACCAGACTCATGCACTAACTCTCTAGAATTTCACACTGACCTGACTTTCCACTGTTCATTTCATGTGTATTTCAGTTTTTATCGCGTTTGTACTTTTTTATTTCTTGTTTTACATGTTTCTTGTATGTTTCTTTGGTATTGTTTAAGTGCGCTGTATATGTTTGGCATCTTTCACTTATTCAGTCAAGTAATGAATAAAAAATATTTTCTTGCATGGCTTATCTCTCTGCTGTTGTCTATTTGCAAGGGGGCTGAAGACTGTTGTCAAGCTGCAGCTTTATTTCGAGAGAATGGCAGTGAGGTCTTCCTCAAGAGTCAGTGCCTGACCTGCTAATCTGCCGTGAGGAAAGGGAAGCTGAGAAGAAAGAGTGTTGCAGTGTGCGACAATGCAGAGAGAAGAGAGAAGCGAATATAGCGAACTTCTTTATAACGAAATGGCATATAACGAAATAATGGATGTAACGAATAAATGTTCATTCCACTCGGAAGCTCACGTAGAAGCCCATATATCTGACGTCTCGCTTTTACGAAGTTAAATTTTCCTACAGCTGCCACTAAAACAATGCCACTAAAACACTGCGACGGTCCCAAATATTACAGTTTTGACCGTTTGACTGAATGCATAGTCTTGGTCAAAAGTCACCCCCCCCCCCTTTCCCCTTTTAGATCAAAGGGCCTTTAAAAAGGTGAAGATAAGGGCTCGTCTCGGCTCGCGTAAATATACAGTTTGACAGCTATCCTGAACGCTCTCCTGCATGGCTGAAAAGGCGCAGCGCGCTTGTACTGTTGACGACAGACCGCACTTTCTGGCCGAGAGCGAGAGAGAGAACTTGGCATTCCCTCTCACTATAGCAGAGAAGCTGCCCATTTTCTTGTGAAAACGAGAATTATGGTGAAGCAGGCTCTATTTTTGCCGTGGCGCGTTCGGCGACGTGCTTCGTATTTAAATGTGTATGGGTGTACCTCATGTCCGATGACGTCCTCGGGGAACTTGCGTCTGCGGACAACTTGTTCCGCAGTGACCTTTTCCGAGCGAACTACTGTCCTACATGCCCCGTCACTTGTTTTCAGTAAAAAAAAGAAAGCGAGGAGTTTGCCGTGCACGGGGCTATTGCCCGACACGGGGCATGCGCAGTAATCATTCTTAGAGGCGGTCAGCGTGGAAACGAGCTTAAAGGCGTCCGGAGCACGCCGACGGCTCGCAGATTCTGAGGTTGATGTGCCTCTGCTCCATCTCCGGAGAGATTGTATCTCGAAATTGTGGGGCAACTGATATTGATGCGATAAATGGCATTGGATCGATTCCTTTCCTCTGAAAACAGTGGGTATATGAAGTGGAGGAAGGTGCGTGTGAAAGTGGCATTCATGACCTTCGCATTGATCCGCAGATCACGTAGACCACAGACGGCAGCGCAAGCTTCCCTTTTCCCTTTTCGGCCAACGAGCTGACGTCATTGAGGAAAAAGAAAATAACTGCTGTGGTTCCGCGATCTTTTTTTCTGATTGGGCTGTGTGGCGCGTTTGTTGACAGTCAAGTTGACAAGGGAGAGGTGAAGGCCTTCGTTCGCACGGAACATTTGTAATCAGCCGTCACGTGTCGACAGGCACGCTTATTGTGCTTACTGATAGATATATCTAAATTACCTCGGTAGTAAGTTCGGCACTGAAAAAAAGTCGTGGAGTTCGACCTACATTGGAACAACTATTATAGACATGCACTTGAAACCCTGCAGTTAGGAGTCGCTGTATATTCGCTGCATCGCACAAAGTGTTCAGATGGGCTCCCCTACAGTGCTGCAATGCCCTAAATACTGAATTAGAGAGTGCGAACGGTCCACGGTGCAGTTCGTTGACGTCGCTGACATGGACTTCGGGGTCGAAAAATATCCCTTCCTTATCCTATTGTGTACGCGCTTTCTTATGGATCGCAGTTTACTGTTGATCTCTCGAAGAACTATACTTGAGGCCAGGAGACAACGGTAGCAGTAGCCAGTGTCCTGTGGAACGCGCCGCTATTGCGCCCAGAGCTATATACCCGTATAACGTGTGGAGGGAGTACTGTACCGCCATTGCCTCACGCCGGACTAGCCCGAGATCCAGACAAACAAGACTTTCAGGCTGCAGAAGATACCGTGTGCACATTCTTGAAGCAATTGCTAACACCGCCGCCCAGCAGAGTTGCTAATGAAGAAATATTTGTTATTGTCCTGTCCACAAAAATTTACTTCGTGCCGCCATACATATATGAGACCATGCTGATCCATATAGAGCGAACCTGAGTGTATGCCTTCATGAGCACGAAGAGCAGACAACCTTACTCCTGATGAAGCTGGCGCACTGTATCAAGGGTAACTAACAGAAAAGGCCCGGTACAGCTGCGTTAACACTTGTTCAAATGAGCGTATGTCTTTCCAGCAGTGCACCGAATTATATGTTTGGTTTGGTTTGGTTTGGTTTGGTTTGGTTTATTGTGTTTTAGCGTCCCAAAGCAACTCAGGCTGTGAGGGACGCCGTAGTGAAGGCCTCCGGAAATTTCGACCAACTTTAACGTGCACTGACATCGCACAGTTCACGGGCCTCTCGAATTTCGCCTTCATCGAAATTCGGCTGCCGCGGCCGGGATCGAACCCGCGTCTTTCGGATCAGCAGCCGAGCGCCGTAACCACTGAGCCACCGCGGCGGGGCGCATTATATGTAAACAATGTTGTCCCGTTTGTCGCTGAGCACAGAAACATTTCGTCCATGACAAACCGCGGTCGATGGTGACGCCTGTGAGCTTGTGGCATGAAGCGTGAGGAATGATTTCAGAAAAATTTTATACAGCGTACCAGGTCACTGGTTAATGGGAAAAAGTCAAAAGGACACTCCTTGTCGTTGGAAACTGAACTCCTTATGATGTGTACGTATACTACACGCAGATACGATGGACATCGGGTGCTGAAGCTTTGCTTCGATCATGTCACTCGAGGTCCAAATGCAAGTAATTGTATGAACTGGGCTAGTCAGTTGCTCCAAATAACCCCAAATAACAGCGAAGTTGAAAACCTAGACATGAGCACTTCTTTAGTTGTATCCGACTATAGCGCCAAATATACATAAGACAAGTAGTATTCCATGGGGGAAAGTCGTGGGGGGCGCCAGTGCGGTCGATGATGCAGCTCTACAACGCCTTATTCATGGGATTTCTTCGCTACAGCCTCCCTGTACTTGGAAACATTCGAAAAACGAACATACGAAGTCTGCAAAGCGTTCAAGCTCAAGCTTTCCGGACTTGCCTAGGATTGCCGAAATGTGCCTCTACGGCCGCATCTATACTCATCACCCAGGAGCATCCAATTCCTATCTACCTGACAGTTGAGGCACTGAGGACACATTTTCGACACATATCCCGAGTTCCCTCTCACCAACTTGCCAGCCTTCCTATTACCAGGCCGCGCACATCGTTTACAAACACCATTGATGCACATCGCGCCATTTTGCCGTCGTAGAGCCTGCGCAATCCCCGTGTGCTTCTTTCAATACCTGGCGTCAGGAAGAAGGCCGACTTATCGCGGATAGAACTGAAACAAGTCACTCTTGAATATTTCCATGAGCACCATGCAAACCGGGTGCACGTCTACACCGACGGCACAGTGAATCCTAACGGTTCTTCGGGCCCCGTGGTCATCCCCGCAAGGACTACAGAAATTAGAGTTAGGATAGCTCACCAGACTTCTTCAACGGGTGCAGAACTTGCCGCTCTTCGTGTCGCCATTGAACACATCAATCAGCAGCGCCCTCAGTAGTGGTCTATTTTCACCGATTCCAAAGCTGCCCTCCAAGGCTTACAAGCTGCTCTTCGCCGTGGAGCCCATGAACAACTGCGCACGGAAATTAGATAACTACATCACTCTGCCATTAATGCAGGGCATGCCATTATCTACCAATGGCTACCGGGGCACAGCGGCATAGCAGGCAATCACCGCGCGGGTGAGGTCGCGCGAACTGCTCACCAGAACGGCGATTTTGTGTCGATCCCCCTTTCGAGATCAGACGCAGCGGGCAGGCTTCGCGCACTTGCGCGGGACATCACGCTTGCCGCGTGGAATTGCGGCCAATTTTCCAATTCCCGTTTAAAATCCTTGAACCCAGATCTGAAGCTCTGGCTTCCATCCGGCCTACCACGACGTGAAGAAAGTTACTGTCTCGCCTGTGGCTTGGTGTAGCTTTCACCAACCATTACTCTTTCTTAATCGGTATGGCTGATAGCCCTGCATGTGCCATCTGCGGGTATGACGAGAATATATCCCACAATCTTTGTGACTGCCCTGCCTACAGCGTCGAAAGGCAGAATCTCAGCCGTGCGCTGGAGCGTCTAGGTCCACGCCCACTGACGAATGGATGGAAAACTTTATTATGCAAGCAAGTTTGGACCGTGCAAGGTCTCAGGGTAACCGCACAGCCCTCACATTACGCGCGTGTGTCCATGCCACGTAGGGCCCTGGCCCCCCGGTTCATACAGCGAAGTTGCATGTCCGGGTCCTGCGACGCAAGGAGGGCCTCCCATTCCTCCCATGTACCGATGGCGGGCTGCCCCTGCGGGGAGGATCAGCAGGGCAGCCGAAGAGGATGTGGTCCAGGGTGGCGTGCGATTCTCCGCATAGAGTGCACTCTGGGGAAAAGGGGCGGAAGTAGGATAAAAGCTGAGGGGTAGGAAGAGTTCGGGCCTGGAGTCGCCTCCAGAGGATTGGTTGGGAGTGGGATAGGCGGGGGTGGCGCAGAGTCGACGGGCAAGGCGTGCTTGTTGAGTCAGTTTTGAGAACATGTGTGCCCGCTTCCTCGAGAAATCCCGGCTGGGTCGCCATTTGCCCAGCAAATAAGTCCTCGGGCTATGTTATCGGCGGCCTCATTTCCGGGATTGCCAGAGTGAGCCGGCACCCACACGAACTCAATACGCCTATCAGTATTTAGGGTGCACATTCTCACTATCTGCCACGCGGGGGATGGACTCGTCCACGGGCGAAGTTAAGAACGGCTGTTTTCGAATCGTTAACTATATAAGACGCATTGGTGTGGGCAATGGTTATTCCTATAGCTGCTTCCTCTGTTTCTTCCGGGGTACAGCGCGGGTCTGTGAAATGGGTAAGTGGTGGGGCTGCTGGGTGGTAAGCCACAGCTTCTGAACGGTCTGGACCACACGCGGTGTCCACCCAGCGCAAACCCCCTAAGTGCCATATTCTTTACGGAGAGCTTTGGCTAGCGCGACTCGGCGGGATTTATGGTATTCAGGGTGGACATTCTTAGGAAGGGATTTGAGGATAAGCACAGCGTGTATGGCGCGGGGGAGAGAGATAGTGTGTAGCGTGTGGGGATATGGGGGTATGGGAATTCTCGAGAATCCAGTATATATCGTCCGTTCCAGCCAGACGAAGGTACTGTGTGTGGCGATGTGCATCTACAAGTTCTTGTATAGTGTTGTGCATTCCTAATTTTAAGAGCCTGTCCGTGCTAGTGCTCTTTGGTTGGTTGAGCACTGCTTTGGTAGCCATGCGGATTAGAGCATTGATCTTATCTTTATCCGCAGAGGAGAGGTTCAGGTAAGGAATGGCGTAAAGAATGCGACTAAGCAAAAGGGAATGCAGCACCTTGAGATTGTCTGCTTCGTCTAGACTGGCTCGTGAATGTGGAACCCTTATAAGAAGATGGATGACGGAGTAAGTGGACTGTTTTAGTGCTTTCAGAGTAAGGTTGTTTTATCCCTGTCCTGTAAATGCAAGCCAAGAATGCGGAGGGTAGGTGTTTGCGGTATGGGAGTGTCATGCACGTAAATTGTGATGGGGGCGGTAGGGACGCGTCGCGGGCGGATTACGAGGAGTGCTGACTTTGTGGGGGTGCATTCAAGCCCAATGCTTGCCGCGTGAGTAGCTATAGTTGTGGCTGCTTTCTGAAGGGTCGATTCTATGTTGCCATCCGGGCCGTATGGGGTCCAAACCGCTATATCATCCGCGTGAAGTGTGTCCTAAGTGCGGGATGCGGCTGAGAGCCTTGGCCAGGAGGATGAGGGTCAGGCTGAAGAGGAAGGGAGATAACACCACCCCTTGCGGGGTACCAATGTTACCAAGGGTGAAGGAGGGGGTCTGTATATCATTTGTATGCAGGGATGATGATGATGAAAAGCCTTTATTTAATAAAAGAGGTGAGGCTTTCTTAAAGAGCCCCGCAATGGGTGGAGTCCCTATTCCGGGACCCCATTGGTCGAAGCCGCCAGCTTAGCCCTCTTGACCAAAGCCTTTTGGGCCTGAAGGTCCGAGCAGCCAAGCAGGGCCGCCTCCCATTCCTCTCTGGTAGGGTTGGGGTGGGGGGAGAGAGCTGAGTTGCGCTGGCAAGCCCAAACCATGTGGTAGGTGTCAGCCACCTCGCCACAGTGTTTGCACCTGCCAGCGCAAACACTGGCCGTTTGATGAGAAGGCCCGGATATAGTTGTAGGTCTTAGGCCCCAACTGCAGCTCTTGGATGCCCTGCAGGATGACGCTGTGCGTAACTTTGTGAAATCCTTTGGTGAGGTCGACTTCCAGGATTTCTCGGGTGTGATGTAACATGTGATTGAGGATAGCGTGTGAAATCTGCAGCAGGGCGTCCTGTGCCGAGATATTGGCTCGAAATCCTACCATAGTATGGGGATATAGTCCATGGGATTCCATGTGTTGCGTGAAACTGGTGAGGATGACATGCTCAAACACTTTGCCCAGGCACGAAGTCAGCGAAATGGGACGGAGCTTTTGGGCATTTATGGGCTTATTTGGTTTAGGGATGAAAATTATTTTCCCGTGCTTCCATTCAGCAGGTAGCGCCCCCATTTCCCAGCACTCATTGAAGTAGTCGGTGAGAAGGGAAATTGAACGGTCATCTAGATTTCTGAGCATGACATTTGTGATTTGGTCCTCCCCAGGGGTTCAGTTTCGGAGATTAATGGGGCTGCTCTGACTTCAACCTCCATAATGGGGGCGTCGAGGGAGGGTTGATCGGAGCCTACGTAGGCGGGATATGATACAGCTTGGCCCACAGTGGCATCAGTTGATTGAAGTGTGCGTAACAGTGCTTGCTGATTATGTCGATTTTGATGGGTAAGTCCTTTGAATGTAAGCCGGGTTTGCTTTTTAGCTTCAGTGGGGTATATCACACGTCGCAGAAGATGCCAGGCCCTGTTGGAGGAGAGATTACCTCGTAATCCGTCACAGAATTGGTGGCAGTTAGATTTACTGAGTGCGGCACTGTGCTCTTCTATTTTTTTTTTTTTTTTTGCAGTTGCGCCAATTGAGAGTTTTCGATTCTGTTTCTGGGCTTTCCAGCGTGTGAGGAGGATACTGTTTTGCATTGACGGATATGAAGATCCTCGGCCGCTGACCGCGGCGATCGTCGGCGGTGAAGGCCTCCAAGGCACTGCTCCGCTTCTTTCTTTCTTTCTTTCTTTCTTTCTTTCTTTCTTTCTTTCTTTCTTTCTTTCTTTCTTTCTTTCTTTCTTTCTTTCTTTCTTTCTTTCTTTCTTTCTTTCTTTCTTTCTTTCTTTCTTTCTTTCTTTCTTTCTTTCTTTCTTTCTTTCTTTCTTTCTTTCTTCCTTTCTTTTTTTCTTTCTTTCCTTCTTTCTTTCCTTCCTTCTTTCTTTCCTTCCTTCTTTCTTTCTTTCTTTCTTTCTTCAAGACATTCCGTTACGGAAATGCCTTGGGGGACGCGACAAAAGGCAATAGACATGCCTGACGGGGCCGCGCCCCCCTTGGCTGCGGCGGAAACAACATAACTCAAGCACAATAATTACAAAGCAAAAGAAACATCAATACTGCATGATATGAAAGGGCATGAAAAACACAAAAATACAGGTACATAAAACGATAAGTTGGATCAGTAGTGTGGTGTTATGAAAAACAGTGATCTATGTGCGCACGTCTTGCGAACTTCTGGTCTGCATGATATGATGCGACTTTAACGAGCGCTGACTTTTCATAGTGACTTCAATTTTCTGTTACTCTCTTTTCTCTTTCATTGCCCTCACCCCTTTCCCCCCGTGTAGGGTAGCAAACCGATTATTCTCCCGGTTAACCTCCCTGCCTTTCCTCTTCTTCCTCCTCCTCCTAGCATTCCATGGTCCCTGTACCTATAGCCCATCCCTACAATCTAGAGGATAGTCCGTCGTGTCACCCTCAAGAGTCGTCATGAAAACTGCCGGGTTTTCGATCACACATCGCGCTGAACGTCATCGAAGGTAACCTTAGTGCAGAGAAAGACAGCAGCTTCCAGCAGGTGACAGCGTGTTTCAAGAGCCACCATTGATTCCAGACATATTACGCCGTCGGTAGAAGGCCGTCTTCTATATCCGGTCATCGAGTGAGGCGCCCTTCTCAAGAAATTACCGGACGTGTTACGAAGTGGTATTCCATGGTCCTCATAATGCGACTAACTATAGTCGATTACAACTCAAGGACGAAGCGGCTTTTCCCCGTCAAAGGCCCCCCTTCCAGCCAATGCCGTCGGCTGACTCTCATGAAACTGCTAGTGTGACAATGCAGGAAGCGGCGTGACAACGCAGGGAAGAGACTACCCCAACCATGGAGTGAAGGAGAATCCCCTTTCGCCTGCCACTCTCTGCATGGTCATGCTCAAGGGCCCATTAGAATCGACCGACGCTGTTCAGTGGAAAGGGGTCCTTTGACGGGGAAAGGCCTCTTGAGTTGCACCCGACTATAGAACCATAGATCTATAAGACAAGTCATGACGTGATTTTCCTGGCAGTAGGGCAGTCACACTGGAAGTCATTTTTCATTGTCGGAGGCACTGCTGTAAAGGCAATGTTTCGGAGCAGTGATTGCATGAGAATATGGGCAGCCTGCGAGACGTTGGAGTGGCACTGTGCGAGACCTGCTGCGGTCTTCCAAACCTTCAGGTTTTCCTGATGAAGCCTAGTGGACTCCGCCTGTGAGTCCATCTGTGCGTTTAAAGAGCAAGGAAATCGCTAGAAGATGAGCTGCAGGTATATTTATTAGAACCACTGTGGGAGGTCCCAACTGTACGAACACGCTGGCAGCAAGCAGCTTCTCGCAGCTGGTGTTAGGCGACAAGCGGCAGAAGGAACAGTACATTTTTCCCTCTTCCTGAACAAGAAATAAGACGTGATTTGAGCAGCAAGGGCAGGGTTATTCTTTTTTAAGCAGGCAATATTGCTTTAATTTTTTTTTGTAGCACCTTTTCCTGCGCGTGGCAAGGAGACTGCTGTAGACTCGGCGATCCGTTACGGTTCGCCATAAGCTGACTGATGAGGAAAAGTGGCGTCTAATGAATATTACTGATTCTGGATGCACTTACCTCACTTATGTCGTCACTCTAATCGTCCCGCTACTGATTGCGACCCGCTCTACTGAGCGCACACCATGCCATCAGGGTGTAGCAACTACAAATGAACACTGCGCATCTCTTCCGCATTACTCACACTCTTTCTTAATGTTTTTTTTTCTCTTTTTTTCCCAATAGCGCCTAGGTTTCGAAATGACTTACATAAGCTGCCTCCAAGAAGGGAAGTGTTGAACGGTGTTGGTATATTTGTGGCCTGTTGGTATCTCTCGCGATGGTTCGTATTGACGTCAAGTCGCAATAAAACAAAACAGAGCGGCAATTCATTCGAATTGTCGACTGTTCGGAGAAGAAAAATGCTGCATGATTTAGCGTCGTTATGCCAAATGCGAATTAGGTGCGATGGCATTTTGGTTTTTGCTTCGGTTCGAGGCTCAGCTTTCAAGGTCAACCAGGCTTCAGACAAAGATTGGCGAAATCGATGCAACTTGGTGCAAGGACACTAAAACTGGAGGGTACACCAGGGCTGCCAACTCTAGGAATTTTCCCCTATATCTAGGGAATTAAGACGTCGTTTAGGGAAAAGGGGATTTTTGTATAGTCTAGGGAAATTTCATTTGCTCGGAGGATTATTTTTTTTCTCTCTCAAATAGTGAAGACAGTACAAGCTTTTCGTTGTTTTTTCTTTACAACTGACGGAGGCCCGCACAACACCGCCTGTTTCACATGGAGGTGAAAACGCTTTGTTGCTGCAGCGCAAAAACTGTTTAGAGCCATCGCGGCGGCTCCAGTAGTCAGAGCGGCGATGTTCCAACAAGTTACAAATTTTTCGCAGCGCTCCGCTGCGAAAAGTTACAAATTTTTCGCAGCGCTGCGCTGGTCAATTTTTAGTCGCTTGCATGCATGCGAACCAACCTTTACAAGGACGTAGTCGGACTTCTATGGTCCCTGACGTGGCCAGTGGCACCCGCTGCTGTGATCTGGCGTGCGACCACCTTCCCTCAACACGCGCGCCCCTTCCTCGCGCTGTATTTGGAGCTCGCTGCACGACGTGAAATTCCTATTTAGTAAGCATATCTGCATGTTTATTTTGATAATTAGGAAAGAACAAGGGTGTCATTATTTTTATAAAGGAGCGCCGGGTTGGAAATCTTAGCTAGTCTAACTAGGGCAACAATTCCCAGTTCACCCGCCGTGGTGGCTGGGTGGTTATGGCGCTCGGCTGCTGACCCGAAAGATGAGGCTTCGATCCCGGCCTTGGCGGTCGAATTTCGATGAAGGAGAAATTCTAGAGGCCCGTGCACTGTGCGATATGAGTGCACGTCAAAGAAACCTAGGTGGTCGAAATTTCTGGATCCCTTCACTACGGCGTCCCTCATAGCATGAGTCGCTTTGGGACGTTAAACCCCAATAAACTAAACCAATCAAACTGTTACGTCAGCCCCCTCTAGAGAAATCGCAGCAAATGAACAAGCAGCTTTTATGTCGCAGTTTCTGTACACTCCTCACGCGATCTCCAGCAATTTTGTACATGGTATCCTTCGGCTGAAGTCTGAACCGACACAACATGAGGGGAAAAAAAAATTCAGTTAATTCGACACGCCGATGCATGTTTACTAATATCTTGCGCACAGCGAAAAAAAAAACATACACGATATAGAGCGTTTAATTTGCAATTTCCAAAGAGCGCTACGGTTTATCTTCTAGCTTCATTTAAAAGTTCTTCATTTCAGATCCTTCATTTCAAGTTTACAGCTAATTTGCTTACCAACGTCTGGTGAGAGGGTAGCTGCATGATAAAACTTGCTACTGAACTACGTATAAATATACATTTTTTTTCACAATTGAATACTATTTCTTGTATCTAGAGAAATCTAGGGATTTTTTGTTTGCAAATTTGGGGAGAAGTGGCTCTGGAGGTTGGCAGCACTGGGGTACACTTAAGCTTCACCTTAAGGGAATGCCATGATAGCGTTAACGGATTAATGCCCTTATATGCGATATTGGTCATTATCTACATTACATTCATAGATCTCTGAGTCCTCGTACCGCTTCTGGTGCAGTGGTGCAGCAGTTACGTCATGCGCCTTTCTTTTTCAACTCTCACACCCCTTCATTATCCAAGTCCTCTACCTCCTCCTGTTGTTACCCGCACTTATTGTTCATGCACAATTTTTATACACAGCACGGCTCAGCTATAGTCGAAGTTGCAATCGCGATAATCGTCCGACATGCGCACAATGCCAGCTGCATCTATGCTTGCACGTCATCCGTGAATTTGCATGGTTTGAGGCGCTGGAAGATAAGTCGGTTAAGCGCCTATATTTCATCCGAATGAATCCGTGTTTCGAATCGTAGTTAAACGTCGAGACCGAGCTTTTCTTCGAATCTTTATGCATTAGTCGGATCGTTTTGTACGCGATTTCAGCAAGCTCCTGCCAGGTTGAAGGCCGGGGCGCGAAAGGTAGACCGAGGTTTTGATGCCTGACCTTCTATAGGTATACGAGAGAGGCACGCTCCTGACGTAAAGCATGACGTTATCGAACTGCCGAATTGGGGCACGTTTTACCGCGACGAACCGCCAGGGGGATTCCGCATCGTGAGGCCTCTACCGAGCACGTTCGCATCAGCTGCCCGGCGTTACAGGCGAAGATCGTGGTTCCTTTCTCTCATTCTTTATTAATTACTTTTTCCTCGTTGTCTGCAGCGATCGGTCGTAGGCGAACGATAACTTCTTGAAGGAAAACAGAAGGCTCGACCGGTCACCGAGCAAATCGCGGTATAGGAAAGTATACAAACAGCGCTCGAAGCGCGGCCGACCAGCCAAGTGGCCTTTTCGCGTCCCGGTAGTTTCGCCATTGTCCTATAACGACCACGTGCATGCGGCTTTCCGTATTGCAACGTTCTGAATGGCTTGAAACAGGACTTTTGGTACAATATACCGATCCCCTGCAGAGGAGGCGTATCCGTTCCTACCTTAACCAACCAGAAAGGGCTTTTCAACCCCTCCTCAGTATTTCTGATGGAAATAACCAGGAAGACCCAGTACATATAATTTTTGAAAGACGAAAGAACTCAGGAACTTTGTGAACCCTGCCACAAATTCACGAGAATATGGAGCACACAACAAGATTTTCTGTGACTGAATATGTGTATAGACGGTGACTTCTGGAGTGGATTATGTTGCTGTGAGTGACTGTGTGCGTAGATGGTGACTGGGGGAGTGGAATATACTATTACAAATGATTGTGCGCATAGCGGGGCAGATCTGACCGGTTTTAGGACATTATTAACATATAAGTGACGCTACGGTGGATCAATTGCCGGCAGAATAAGCAAGGCAAATCCCACCTGTAGCATGCAACAACTCAACTCAACTTATGGAGAAGGGGATGCTTAAATTTGCTCTTTCTGTCCCTGCGCACAAATGTAAGTTTGCTGAACAGTATGGTGCACGTGCAGCGCAGAGACTCTGCGCAGACGGTGAGTTGCCATCATCCATGATCGCGCGCAACTATCTAGTTACTCAAGGCGCAACTGGAGGGGCGCGCTCTCGAGACCAACAACAGCGGTACTGTCGCACCGCAGTGCCATAGCAATGTCGCTCACGGAGAACGAGGGCCAGCCACGACGTCACTGCTCGGGGAGCGCAGTTAGGGTGCCTCGATGGCCAGCGCCGGCGGAGGCGCGCGTACATCAAGGCACCCTAAACGCGCTGGAGCATTGGCTCGTGCGCACGCGCATGCAACTGCGTGCTGCACTCAGCGGCATCCGCACGTCATCGACGTCCTTCGGAGCGACGCGGCGGTCGCGCAGGGTCATCGCGGCGTACGTATGGCGCGTGACCCTTAACGCAACACGGCAACCGGCGCGCTCACGGCAGGCGCAGTCCGGTCAGGCGGTCAGAATGCGGCTTTCGATGGCGCCCAGTTCTTTCGCCCCCTTCCTACGCGCCTTTCTTTTCGGCAATGCCCAGGGCAGGTTTAGCCTCTATTTTTGACGCAGCCCTGAGGCCGGGTAACGTATTCGACGGCTTGTTCATTACAACGGGTGTGTTCGCTTTTGCCGGTAACAGAGGCAGAAGGCGGCGGCTGTCGGGCAGGTTGTTGCGTAAGCGATTGCGCTCCATGCGCGGGTTTGCGCGAGGGTAAACACAAGCAATAAACAACGAGGACATCGTAAGCGACGTAGGGGAGGGCCAATTAGGAACCTAAATAGAAGCACTAAAGCCGGAGGCCCTGCCGCTGTTTTGAATCCCCGATGACCCAGCAGTGATGTCAGGAGTGCACTCTGGTTGAGCTTCGAGAAGGCTGTTATTGAGCAGGCCACTACACTATGGACGTAGCCGCGGTACCGTTTTTCTTCTTATTTTTTTTGTTTCTAAGGAACCGATTACCCATTCTTCTACGTCAAGTGGTGCTGGGCGAATGCGATCGCACGCCGTTTGTAGCGCTACCCATTTGCTCGGCATCACAAGGCTGAAGATATGAAGGCAAGGTTCATACGTTCCCTCTCATAGGTGGGGTTTCACGAACATGTCCCCGATCCTGGTCTCTCCTCAAAAATCAAGCTTTGCACATCCAGCTGCAGCAATACTATTTACTTCATCGGAAGAGGCGTCACCGACTATCCTCTCCCATGCGTAGTACCTAAATGACTGCACAGGTGTGACAACAGCTGACGGCCGCCATCACCAGCAGGGTACGGCGAATGCCTTGCGGTTGAAAGTTTAGCTTCGTCCTGCTTCCTCATTCGCCTTTACGATGAATACAGGCTTCAGTTTTCCGTAGCAAGTTTTATATCGAGACAGGCACTGAACAGCAGTGGTTCTCTTGGCGTTTGTCGATCGACAAATCCAGGCAGGGAGAACCATCCAAGGTCGCGCCTTCTCAAAAAGGTTGTCTGCTTTGGCTGCTGGTACTCGGAACATGTTCGCTACTCCTTGCGAAAGCTAACATAACTGAATAAAGCATGTTACAGATTGCGTGGCCCAACCAGACAAGGTGAATATGGCAACCAGATGAAGGTAACCAACCATGTTAGAGCTGTGTACGTAGCAGCAGAGTGCATTCACCAGCGCAATGTGTTGCCGGCCTTTCGTATCTTCGCCTCGGGACATGCATCGAATGCTTAATTTATCAGCAGAAAAAAAAAACATGGATGCAAATACATCTGCACTTTTGAAGTCAAAGCGCAAGTTTCAGGTGCGTAATCTGTGTGTGTGAGAGAGAGAAAAATAAGAAAGTGTCCGCAAGTTGGAGGCGAAACACCGTTTCTCGTCGACTTAAACACTGTAATTTTGGCGAAGGGCAAACACTGCAATCTTTTCTGCTCCTGGAATGCTGCGCCCTCACCTAGACAAAAGTGTTTTTCCCTCCCGGGTCGGAAACTTACAGTGACGTTGTTGCTGAACCAGTAAACAATGAGGGTACGCCTCCTCGCCTCCTTGATGCTGCGTGGCGGCAAACAAACACAACGGCGCCCCTTGATAGCTATATACCGGAATAGCTTATCCACCTGACCGTGCCGGTGCGCGACCTTCTTGCTCTATACACGCATAGGGGTTTCTCACCACCCGCAGTAACGCTATTCGTATTGGCATATCGAGGCCCAAGGTTGGAGCCAGTCGAACGGGCAATACCCAGCTTCGCGGCCGTCCAGGGGCGAATTGTGTCTGGGTCGACGAATTTTTCTTTTTTACTTCGTCGAGTCTTCGCTATCGTCCGAAGGAAGTGCGTGCCTTGAGGATAATAGCTGGTTCCGTTGACCGTGTTAGAAGGAGGCCGATCATGAAGCTGCGCGAAATCTGGAGCGTGGTGGATGCTAGCGGCGTCGACAACACTAGCGCCCAACATAAGGCACGAAAAATAAAAAACAAAACTTAGTGAACACCGCTTCAGCTAACCAGCTTTATTTTCTGAACGTTATGCGAGATAAATGAACAGAGTCCTTAGTTTTCCTCAAAAACATAATTTTTTCCGACTTCCGGGAACCGACAGCAGTGATTTTCCGGAGCGCCTTTTGCGACAACAAAGAGCTAATTTAGGTCATCACATTGAAATTATGCGGGTGACTGCACAGCTCATTGTAGAAGAGTTTACGCTTAGTGACGTGAACGTCGTTCTGTCCATCAGCCTTTCCGACTTTCTCCAGTGCGCGCGCGCGCGTGTGCGTGTGCGTGTGCGTGTGCGTGTGCGTGTGCGTGTGCGTGTGCGTGTGTAGCATCATGCTGCTGTATATTTCCTCAAGTGTCTGAAAATAAACCTTCAGTTGTAAGTCAGCGCTGTGTGTGTCTCGTCTACTTTTTTGTCCCTGTGTAGCTTGGGCTGTTCTGCCTTGTGGGAACAGGACATCAACTACGGAAATCGTCTAGCTGGAAGCATAAGGTTTCCAGCTGGAAGGGCACAATTTCCGGCTCCATAATCAAACTGGGAATGGGGTTTTTTTTTTTTTTACCCGAGCGAAAAGCCAGATCAATAAGTAGAAAGCTTGGGTGCTACTGAGGTGGATTCTGAAAGAAAAGTGAAACGGAAAACGGCAGAATCTAGCACTCCTGAAAACACGATAAGCTCGCGAACAACGGAGTGAACGGCTCGGTGGCTGACGTGAAGCGTGCATGCCCTTCATGCATGGTAGTAAAAATTATCTGGAACAGAGACAGGACGACAGAGAGTGTGGTAAAAGAATAGTTCGCGCAAGATGAATAAACGGCGGCAGAAAAAAAAAACAAGCAATTTTGTGATTGTCTCGGCTCTTTCACAAGTACACCGAGAGAGAAGACACAGCCGTGAGAGTTGAACTCTGAAAAAAAAAAAAAAAGCTAGTCAAAAATTAACTCGACTCCCCCTCTCCTTACGGATGGAAAAGGTGCAAGAGCCCAACTTCACCCGACACTGTACACCATACACGGAACAAAAGGAGGGTTAGAACTTTAACAGTGGGACCACACATACAGCAGAAGAGTTAAGGAAATCGAAGGAATTGCTTGGTGCTGACGTCTCACATCTTTTACAACCGTATTCCTCACTGTAGAACAAGCGGTTGTAGGCAAAAAAACAAGGGAAAAAATGTACGCTTTATTTTTTTTTCTCTCTCTCTCAGTCAAATGTTAAACGTCCCGAAAAATGATCAAGCACGAAAACAAAACGATAGTTCATTCCCCATTTTCTTTTCCAGCGCGTAAACTGAATGCTGCGTTTCACCTTTCCTTTTTTTTTTCGTGTTCATGTACGTAAACGCAGTTGTTTTTCGCCTTTAAAATTGTCTTGTATATGAATACACAAACCACGAGTCAACAGATGTATACCTTAGCGTGTGTGCATACGAAGACACCAGGAATGCGCTGGCTATAACGCCATGAGAAAAAAGCTGAGAAAAGCCTGCGTCTGCACGTCCGTTCTTGCTCAAGTAGACACTTGTACAAACACCAAAAATGGCATACAGCTCACAAACCACGCAAAGTGAGCAACGTGTTCGCTAAAGCGCGAACTTGAGAGCCAACATTGCAGCGCGCATAATGAGCGCCAGAAATGTTGACACCTTGACGCCAACGTACTGAATGAAGCAACGACCAAGCATGGACGTGGCTGCTTGTGAAGAAGTAGTTCACAGTTCGACGGAAACCCGTCTGGCGAGGTTTCATAATTCACTCTGACGAGTGCTTGTCTCTTCCGATGCGTGTGGAGAAAGTGTAATACGGAGTTATCAAAATCGCTAGCGCGCTCTCCGCTTCAGAGCGATACATCTATTTCCATGGAGGTGAAATGCAAAAGCGGTCGTATGTTGGAGCGAAACATCCATGCAATGGGTGGCGCAAAATTATCCTAACCGCTCCACTACGGCGTACCTCGTAGACTTCGGTTCAAATCAATCAATCAATCAATCAATCAATCAATCAATCAATCAATCAATCAATCAATCAATCAATCAATCAATCAATCAATCAATCAATCAATCAATCAATCAATCAAATGTTTTTTTACTGCAGGGTGGCCTCTTATTTTGTGACGGAGAGCAGCGGAAAGGAAAGCATATTGTCCTGTTTCTATATATGACATGAAAGAGCTTGAAATGAATGTGCATACCTTATGCATGCATACTGTTATGAACCCTGCCTTCTGCTCGCAACGCGCCTGTATAAGCAGCCGAACAGCGGAGAGAGAAGCACGCTAACGTGCGAAGACGGTACAAGTGCAAATTTTCACCCTGCCGAGAAGCGCCTAGTGGTAGCGGCCAACTGCGGAATTTATTTTATTTACAGTACTGCTAGTCTCATTATATTCTGCTCATTTTTTATCATCTGATTGACAGTGTGAATATTGTATAGTGTCGAGTATCCTTAACGAAAGCCTGCCTAATCATTTGGTTGACTGAAGTTCAAGGCTGTCCATTCTCGATTACCTAAATACCTTGTAGGCAACGGGCAGTAAGATGATCGGTCTGGAATTTTTCAAGTCCTTGACGTCTCCTTCCTTATGAAGTAAGATTATAGCATTCTTCCAAGCTTCTGGTACGCTCGAGGTCATAAGGCATTGCGTATATAGGTTGGCTAGTTTTCTAACCTAATCTCCCCTCCGTCCTTCAACAGATCTGCTGTCATGTGATCCTCACCAGCAGCTCTGCCCCTTTGCATCGCACCGAAGGCTTTCTTTACTTCCTATTTAGTTACTGGCGGGATGTCACATTGCTGTGTGATGTGCAGAATATAACCGACCCCTATATATAGCCTTCACAGATTACGAGAAAGCATTTGATTCAGTACAAACCTCAGCAATCATGCATGCATTGGGGAATCAGGGCGTAGAAGAGCCTTATACACGTAAAATACTATAAGACGCCTATGACGGCTGCACAGCTACCATAGTTCTCCATAAAGGCAGCAATAAAATTACAATAAGGAAATCTGTTAGGCAGGGAGAGACGATCTCGACGATGCTATTCACCGCCTGTTCACAGGAGGTATTCAGAGGCGCGGATTGGGAACAGTTGAGGATAAGAATTAATGGAGAATACCTCAGTAACTTGCGATTCGCTGATGAGATTGCCTTGCTAAGCCACTAGGGATACGAGCTGCAAAGAATGATCAATGGGTTAGACAGGCAGAGTACACAGGTTGGTCTAAAAATTAATATACAGAAAACCAAAGTAATGTTCCACAGTCTCGCAAGGGAGCAGCAGTTTACAGTTCGAGCGAGGTGGTGGAAGCGGTAAGGGAATACGTCTACTAAGGGCAGGTAGTGCCCGCAGATCCGAGTCACAAGAGTGAAATAACTAGAATAAGATTGGAATGGAGCGCATTTAGCAGGTTCTCTCAGATCATGATCGGCAGTTTACCAATATTCTTCAAGAGAAAACTATATAACAGCTGTATCTTACTGGTACTCACCTATGGGGCAGAAATGTGGAGGAACCCTGTGTAACGTTAAGGGACAGGAAGAGGGCAGAGTGGGTGAGTGGGTGAGGGAACAAACGAGGGTTAACGATATCCTAGGCGAAATCAAGAGGAAGAAATGGGCTTGGGCAGGGCAAGTATTGCGAAGGCAAGATAACCGATAGTCGTTGAGGGTAAGGGACTGTATTCTAAGGGAAGGCAAGCGTAGCGCGGGAAGCGGCAGAAAGTTAGGTGGGCGGATGAGATTAAGAAGTTTGCGGGAATAGGATGGCCGCAGCTGGTACAGTAAAGGGTTAAATGGAGAGATAAGGGAGAGGTCTTTGGTCTGCAGCGGGCGTAGTCAGGATGATGATTAGTCTCATTATAGATTATCGCAGGTTGGAAATCAGTATAATTGTATTATCAGAATCAATAAAAAAGCATTGAAAAACAGACCACTAGCCAGGGTAACAATGAACAGCATAAAAGTGAGAGCACTGTCTGGAAGAGCAGTCGCAAACTGATTATGTAAGAATGGTGGTTTATCTTAGCAATCGTGTCAGTAGGCGGAATATTTTAAGTTGGCAATAAGTACGAAGAAGTCAGCAAAAATAAAGAGAGAATCGCAGCGAGCAGAGCAGTAAAAAAAAAAGGGGGGGGGGGGGGGGGGGGAATGGAAAGCGAACTGATTATATTATCGGGCTGTAGGATGCAAGACTAAGATCGCATTACTGATTTGCGATAGATTGTAGCCTTGAGCTGGAGGAAGACCGAATCCGAGCAGGTGATGGATGGATACAGTTGGTTCAATTCGTGGATGATTTATACGGTAAAATGAATGCTTGACGGTGTCGGTACGACACGCGTACTCATATTCGTTCAGCGTATATGCGCATAATTATGCTGTGTTTGCGGTGACTCCTCAAAGTACGCATATTTCAGCCGATTTATATTTTAAGTTGTTGTGTAGCAACTGGAATAAGCGCTGGAGGCTAGCTTGCTTCGCCGTAGATGAATGATAGAAGGCCAGATGCTGCTTCAAGGTTGCTAGTGTAATCAGTATGTTTGTAGTTGATATGAATGATCTTTCCGCTTTTCGTGGAACTATCTCAAGGCGTGTGATGTTAGTGACTGATTGCGGGAAGTAAACATCGTTTGCACATTTTAAGACCAATCTCAGAAGCGCAGTGTAGGCAAACAGTGTCATAAATTCTGGTACCAGCCGCAAACATCCTGTGAGAAAAATAACCTCTAGCACGGCGGCAGAAGTGGCATTCTCAATATGCGCATCCCATCTAAAGTCGGGGGTTAGAGTTCATTCTAGGTATACATGTTCACAGGCACTCAAAAGCTGTGAGTCAATAGCCTAGGCAACGAAATATGGTTCATTTTTTTTAACCAAAACGTTCACTACGCCAGGCAAAGCCAGTTTCGCCGCGGCCGCAAGTTTGACCTTCCAATTATCTTCATAACCAAAGGCGATGCAAAGTTGCCAACAGATAAAGCAAAGGAAAGGAAATGTGCATAACTGACCCCTTGGGACAGTGGAAACAATCGCGCTTTGAGCTACGAAACCGAAGAAGAGCGCGAGCTTCGAAAGCAAAAGAAAGGCGCATAACTGCCCCCGTAACCCTGTCCTTCGCCAGCTGCGGCCGCCGTATACCTAATTTTCTGCCGCCTCGTGCTACGCTTGCCTTCTCTTGGAATCCACTCCGTTACCCTTAAGGACCATTTAGCGGTTATCTTGCCCTAACATTACATGCCCTGCCCAAGCCCATTTCTTCCTCTTGATTTCAACTATGACGTCATTAACCAGCGTATGTGCCCTCACCCGCTCCGCCCGCTTCCGATCTCTTAATGAAGTTACACCTGTCATTTTTCTTTTCATAGCTCGCTGCGTTGTCCTTAAGCTGAACCCTCTTTGTAAGCCTCCACGTTTCTGCCTATAGGTGAGTACCGGTAAGATACAGCTGTTGTATACTTTTCTCTTGAGGGATATTGGTATACTGCCATTCATGATTTGAGAAAACCTGCCTTATGCGCTCCACCCCATTCTTATCCTTCTAGTTATTTCCCTCTCCTAACCCAAATCAGTGGTCACTACCTGCCCTAAATAGACATGTTCTCTTGCTACTTCCAGCACCACGCCACCAATTGCGAACTGCTGTTCCCTTGCTAGACTGTTGAATATTACATTAGTTTTCTGCATGTTAATCCCCGCCTTATGTAATGCCCACGGGCCCTTTGGGCTTCAATAAATGAAATGAAATGAAATATTTAACCCCACCATTCTGCTCTGCCTGTCTAACTCATTGATCATGCTTTGCAGTTTATGTCTTGAGTGGCTTAGCAAGGCAATGTCATCAGCGAATCGCAGATTACTTAGGTATTCTCCATTAACTCTTATCCCCAACTATTCCCATTTCAGGCCCCGGAATCTGTAAACAGGCGGTGAATGGTATAGGCGAGATCGTGTCTTCCTGCCTGACATCGTTCCTTATTGGAATTTTATTGCTGACCTTATGGAAAACTATGGTAGCTGTGCAATCGTTATAAGTATCATCCAATATTTTCACATAACACTCTTCTGCACCCTGATTCCGCAATGCCTGCATGACTGCTGAGGTTTCTTCCGAGTCGAATCCTTTCTTGTAACTAATGAAAGCTATATATAGGGGCTGGTTATATTCTACGCATTTCTCTATCACTTGATTGATAACGTGAAAATGGTCTATTGTCGAGCATCCTGCCAATCGAGTATGCGGCCGGCGGTCCAGGCATTTGTCAGTGGACACCTAAATCACGCTTACAGTTGGCGGTGGCGTCCACCTACAAATTAAGCCAGCTATGCGTCTTTCCTTTTCTGGAAACCAAAGGAGAGTTAAATAGACCGTGGTTCTGAGTACAAAGGAGAGGCGCATAACTGGCTCCCTGGGCCAGTGGATTCGTGCACCTCAATCTCGCTTTGTGGTACGTGGCACATGGTGTCCGCCAAACGCGTCGCACTTGTAACCTGTTATACGGCTGCCATTGTACTCAAGTGCTTCTACTAAATGGCTTGCGCAGTCGTCCACAGACCTGTCTAGAGCGCTCGAAATCCGTGGCGTCTGCTCTCCGCAGCGCGCAGAGTGACGTCTAGCGGCAGCGCCTGGTTCGAAATAGCGCATCTTTTTGAACATCGTCTGAGCATCATACATGCGCTGCCTCGAACCAGGCGCTGCCGTTAGACGTCGCTATGGGCGCTGCGGAGCGCAGACGGCACGGAGTTCGAGCACTCTAGGCAGGTCCGTGGACGACTTCACAAAGCTATTACAGCTTTCGATGTAAAACTGACAAACCTTTATGCTATGCTGCCTATCGCGAGAGCGATAACTGTTACCCTGTAGCCACTGGTGTCGTGCTGCTGCGCCTCATTCTTTCCCACTGCGCAGCGCAGCTGCTGCGAATTTGTGCCCTCAACGCTGCGCCGCCTTGATCCCTCGCCCTTCGCCTCTGCAGGACACACGCCGTCCCTCAAAAACCAATTGTCAATTTTTCGCCCCCATAACCCATTGAGGATCCCCTCCGCTGTGTGGATGACCACCCCGACGTTCTGCAAACGGCTATCGCTGAAAAAAAAAAAAAAAATGGCTGAGGCTTAACTTGGTTAAGCCTGGAGAATGCGAAACATCATCGTGTCGCGTAATTTGGAGGCGCACAACCACAGCGACGGCGCGAGGTGGGCCCCCGTTTCTCCACTGTAGTGACGTCATCAAGTCACGTGGTGTGACGTCATGTATTACGTGATTTGGAGGCGCACAACCACAGCGACGGCGCGAGGTGGGCCCCGTTTCTCCACTGTCGTGACGTCATCGTGCCACGTGGTGTGACGTCATGTATCACGTGATTTGGAGGCGCACAACCACAGCGACGGCGCGAGGTGGGCCCCCGTTTCTCCACTGCCGTGACGTCATCGTGTCACGTGGTGTGGCATCATCGTGTCACGTGATTTGGAGGCGCACAACCACAGCGACGGCGCGAGGTGGGCCCCCGTTTCTCCACTGTCGTGACGTCATCGTGTCACGTGGTGTGACGTCATGTATCACGTGATTTGGAGGCGCATAACCACGGTGAAGGGCTGAAGTGGTAGCTAAAGTAGTATGCTTCGCATAAAAACGAACTAGTGCACAAGGAGACAGCACGCGCCCGCTGCATGCGCCGACATGATCAAATTCTGGCACCTTTCCTGGACACGCGCTCCGCTGCTTCTCGCGCACATTCAGCCAAACGTGGCACGTGTGTCAGCGTCCACCTGCTGCCAACCGCCGATGGCTACAAGCATGGAAGGACTACGACTCATGGATCAAGAGTCCACGCCTAGCCCTCGCACCCCTCCTTCCCTCCTACCTTCTCAGCTATACAAAACAACGCGATGGGCGTACTTCCTAGACAAACCTATTCGGTTATAACTCTGTAAACCATTCCACTTTTATTCATTTTAAGCCTTGTGACCGGCCACACCCTCGATCCCTCGTCTTATTTTCGAAAAATGTTAGACCACCCATCCATTCGTTCGCAGTCTTCTCAGGTACATGTAAGGCTAATCTATAAATTTGGCTCTTCATATGCCATCTTCCTTCTCTTTTTCATTACAATAAGTACTGGCCCGCTTACCAGTTTTCAGCAGCGATTAGAGCCACCGGTTAGGCCTTCATATCGCCTATTACTTGCCCGCCCAGAGTTCAGGAAATCTTTCCGGAAGAAAACTTGGCACTTAAATTAATGATTGGTCACAAGAGGTTGCTCGGGCAGAGCATCCTGGGTCTCACAAACCCCACCGGCACACGGATATGTGTTTAAAACAGTAACCTGCCGGGGCAATGGCGCATCGCTTAACTGCTGCACTACTTACTGTGCCAGGAGTGGTATGAGGACTCCCCGCAATTTATGAATGTAAATTAGAGAATGACCCATTTCGCATATATGAGCATGTTGGCTCCCTCCCTCTATTGGTGAGAGAGAGGGAGTATTTGTGTTGAAGGAATCTTTAATGCTATCGCATTGTGTTCCTAAGGGTAGGTCAAGCGTTGCGTGATGGTGAAAGAAAGAACAGTGTCTGTGTCTGCGAAGTGATACATGAAGTCGTCCCCAGGCCGTTGAAGGGACACCTTAAAGCTATCGAGTCATACCCTTAAAGCAGAGCATAAATGTTCCCATACATGCCACATAGAAGCCAGTTTGCTCACATTCCGGTGGCTAGGTTGTGATGACGTCACAAGGTCACGCGACTAACGTGGCAGGTGGCCTACCTGCTTTTCCGCTCGCAACGGCGCCGCCGCCGAAGCCGGATTTTATTAAAAGCATGATGATGATGACGATCACGTCTGCCTTTCCATTTGTAACGGGCAATGCAGTGCACAAAGAGACAGCACGCGGTCACTGCGTGCATCACACACGCTCAAATACTGGCACAACCTCTGGACACGCCCTTCACTGCTTATCATTTGTATGCAGGTAACCATGGCACCAGCGTCAACCTGCCAACCGCCGATGACCATGAGAGATGGACCCCCCCCCCCCCTCTCCCCACTTCCCTTCGCAGCTATACCAACACCAACTATAAGAAGTAGTTGGTGTACTTCCAAGACAAACTTACACGTCTAGTTCTGCAAGTCATTCCCCTCTTATTCTTTTTAAGCCCTGTGAAGTGCCCACACACTTTCCTCCCCTCATCTTATTTTCAATAAATGTTGAACTATGTTGAACTCAATAAATGTTGAACCTATTCCTTCAGTTTTCTCAGGTATGCACATAAGGCTAGCCTATACAGTTGGCTCTTGCCATCTTCAATCCCCTCCATTTCCTTTTTCTTTACAAAAATTAGAGATCACTGTGGACCTGAACCACACTGGGAGAATGCAAAATCATCACTCGTCACCTCTATTAATTATAGGCGAATTGATTAATTATTGATCAATTGGTTAATTACCAGTCAAGTGATAATTAGTCAATTTACCAGTCAACTGGTTAATGTAGGCCAACTGATTAATTAGCTGCCAATTGATTAATTAACGATTTTTACCTAATTGGCTGACAATTGATTACTCTGTGTTGTTCAAATTCAACACCTTAATTGTTTTTTCGTCCACTTACTATGTACCTGTCGAAACCATTAAACCCTCCATTACTTTTGCTTCTAATTAATTAATTACTGCAAATCAATGAAGTGTCTTAATCGATTACTTTCGATTTCATTCGCCAAACACATTTCGATCCATTTTGAACTTTTATTTTTCATTCATTTTGTACAATTCCTTGCTATTGCGTTCGGTCCGAGCTATTTCAACATTCAATTTCAGCATTTTGATTAATTAATGGCTGTGATTAATTACATAATCATTTTAGTGACAATTTTTTTCTTTGTACATCATCCTCACACTACCCTCTATCAATCACAACCATTCGTTTGATGCTACCTCTTCTGAGAACATCACAACTGTTGCAGACAAGTTTTGCAGACGTTTTTGTGACATGACCCCGCCAACATAGCCTAGAAATGCTTTCATTAATAAATGCTAATCCACTATCTAGTTTGCAGCAGCATTAGAACCCCGAGGTGGGTTTTTTGCTCCGAGTTAGGAAATCTTACCAGAAGAAAATATGAAGAGCATCACGCTGGTCCTGCAGCACTACTCTTTATTACAGGTTTTGTGTGGCTGCTGACAGATAGTTGTCACAGTATCATAAGTGCAATCTGCCGGCACTGAAACCCAGGCACATCCCAATTCACTCCGTTAAACAAATCATGTGGCTTCTAAGTTCGCAAAGAAGCACAATCTAGGTGTCCAGTGACAACCCATGTCACATGCAATCATGCGGCGCCAGCTAAGGTCGCCAACTAAGGGTATTCAATCAATAATTCTTTAGCATCCAAAATTAAATACTATGATAGGCACATCCATGCTGGTTTCAAGACACCACCAGGAATACTGGGACAAAATGCGATGCACAACTGTGCCTTGCATCAAGTGATATAATGAAACGCAGTTACAGAGACATGCAAACAATGAGCACTCGGGTCATGGCCAGGGGAACATTAGTGTGCTGTAAAGCCTTTTCCAACACTTTCCGACCATTATTGGGAATTAGTGGTCGCAAAAAATAGTCATATAAGTATGAAGCAGTCCAGTAGTTGTCAGCAGACTTGCAATTGAGTATTTCGGGTATTCCTTTTTAGTATACACGCACAACGACACAATGTCAATGTGTGTGCACAGGTGAGCCTACCATGTATGTCTAATAGTTGCAAGAGGACCAAGAAGGAGCCAGTTTTAAAGCTATCAGTGCAACTACATGACATCTGTAAGCAACGCTAAGTCGCAAGCTAACCTCCAGGCAAGGCACATATTTTAATCAGTGAGAACTGCTCGAGGCCAAGGAGCGACGGTATGACAAGCAGACAGCAACTGGCAATGAAATATGCGCCTATTTTTTATGACAGTCTTGTAAGTGCTGCACTCCAGGCATACAAAGCCCATGCCAGTTCAATCAAGGTTGCTCTTCGCTGAAATGGCTAAACTAACATTTAGGAATTTGTAGTAACTGTAGAGATTATTCACCGCATGCCAGAGGTGGCAGCCTCAACCTGTCCTGAATGACAGGCCATGCCATACAGCAGCAGCAAGTCAGCAATGAGAAAGCAAAGCTAAAAGGCGTGCACATCCTTTGTGTCA
Organism: Amblyomma mixtum; assembly: GCF_055824585.1. NCBI lineage: Eukaryota > Metazoa > Arthropoda > Arachnida > Ixodida > Ixodidae > Amblyomma > Amblyomma mixtum. Next base: position 304,311,971 of record NC_143012.1, on the reverse strand, counting down.
GATGCTTTGTGTTCTCAAACTCTTGACATCCATTGAAAATTATACTACATCATGTGAAAGTCTTAATTATATCAGCAAGAAAAAAAAATAAAGGAACCACTAGCTGGCTTCTTTGTATGAGAGAAGATCACGTTCACAAACACATCACCAAATAAGAGGACAAAAAAATGCACTGCGATGACCAACACAACTCCTCCAGTGCTGTTAACATTGCATACGCTTTTCTACTCTTTCCGTGTACTTCCTGTGTGCTAGGAGTGCCAAGAGCAAAGAAAAAGCTTCAGAGACAAATGAATTTCAATTTGGCTAAAAGAGGCTTAGGGCTACCTCAACAAGCTATTCTGGTACCTTATACCGTAGTACAGAAAACAAAGACTTTAGAATACTCTCCTATCAGTGTAGATAGGCCGTAGTTCTGTGGTTCATAGCTTGGCCCACCTGAAAGGCTGCACCAGCAGTTAGTACGCAAGAAAGTACCAACTAAATGTCTGTACAGATTGTGCAGTAGTTTGCACAATAAAGAAAGCATAAATATGAGCCATGATCACTTTGACAGTTTAAAGAACTGCTTCTACTGGGTAAGCTACCAACACCCTCAAAACTGCTAATATGCATATCAATGAATAATAAGAGAAAATGTCATCCAAAGACTGTACACCACCACCAGACACCTCTAATCAGGTACACTAAGCTTCTGGCCTAATAAGCATATTATTATAATTAAATTCCAAAAATGGCCCCTTATGGTTTGTGACTTACAACACCAATGTATTGATTATTTTACCACCCGAAGACTGACATTTTTCTGAGAAATGAAATAAACAAAAAGTTGCTTAGAGAATTGTACTACCTAGGTGTCGGTAGCTTGCAGTTGCTACTTAGAGAAGTGTGTCTACTTCAAAGCATTGGTAGCCAATTACTTATTTTTGAAAATCCAGATTTTAAGCACAGCACTGTGTCAACTTGTGCATAGACTTTTACAACTCTCAGCCTGGAGTATGGATTGAGATTTACCACTGGTTTTTGATGTACCGTAATAATATACACATAATTGTCTACGAAGAGTATTCGTTTGATATTAAATGCACTATTATGATGGGAGAAACTACCTGTATTTGTAGCTGCATGTTGGCAAGGTTATAACTAAAAGCTATATTTGACTGGAATCAGCAGAACCTTTCTTTACGACATTCAGCCAAGTGCATTGATGATCCCAGGAAATGAACCTTTCACTCTGCAGCTTCAAAATTGCACCAGATCCTAAAGGCATGAGCTGGTTTAATTAAATGAGTAATTTCGCAATTCTATGCACAGGTCCCTGCCTTCTCCAAAGCAAACATGTCAACAATGGCCAACAGCATGCCAATGGCAACAAAGCATTTGTAATTCCAAGGACTGAACAGGAAACTGATTATCGAAATCATAAATACAGAGAATTCATATAGGCACCAGTATGTAGACATCCTCTTAAGCATACCGATTGTTGCTGAGACAACCACTAGTAAAATACCTTTGCACAGAACTGCTACACACTGTCTCACATAGTAAGGCAGCTTCCCATGAACATCCCCAAGGGTTAGTGACATTAGTACTTTAGCTGTCATATTTCTTGCTTCAGGCATAAAAACATCATTGCTAATTGTGAGCGACAAAATTTTTGCATAATTTCCATATTTTCACAATAAGCTTTTTCAGTTAAGTAGACCCAGCGTCTTTTGCTAACAGTGGAGGACGAACATGATCTAACGAAACCTGTGGTGGGACAGGTAAAAGAATTAAAAATTGTCTCAGCTGGTACCGCCAGGTAAAACAGGTTCAAAACATGGTGTAACAGACTGAACAGTATGAGCTATCATGGAATTGCATGTGTTATCTGGAGGGTGCAGAAGGCGAAGATGCCCTAATGAACATCACTATCAACTCTTAACCCTTTAAGGTGCTTTGTACATAGCTGTGTAGAAAGGAAACACACAGCCGTTTCTTAAAGTGTGCTATACCTAGCAAAAATTCTTGTTTCAGGCTTATTTAGCATCCCTCTTGCAGATGCTCTGCTCTTTTTTAGGCTCACTAACGAAGGCACCAAATAATATTTTTCAAAATAGCGAGCTTGGTAGCTTGGCCGCTTTAGGCAGAAAAATTTTGCCACCTGCAATAACATGCATCTGATTTTGATCGTAATGTGAATTAGTGCACTGCACGGGCTCGGGCCAGCCCGAAAGCCCGGGCCCGGCCCGGGACATGATTTATTTTGCCGGGCCTGGGCCGGGCCTGGGCCTGAAGTTGCGGGCCCGGGCCGGGCTCGGGCTTAAAGCTGCGGGCCCGAGCCAGGCTTCGGTCCGTACAGAAACGGCTGGTGTCCGACTTTTCATTCAATATTGCAGAGTGAAGTGCAGAACTGCGGCATTGAAGCAGCGACACGTTTGAGCTATGAGTCATAGTACGCGCTGAGAAAAAAACTAAGCTTTATTCATTCACTTATTTATTTCCTTATTTCCACGCCGCGGTGCAGTAAGAGTAAATTTCAACCGGCCTTAATTGGCCATTGATCATTCGCGTTCCCAAAACATACCTATACACTATTAGAAATGCATTAGGGAAGAACATATTAGTTTAGTACGCTTATGGTTTTCAAGCACATACCATGAAATACTAAAGCCTTTTAGCTTTTCGTTTCTGCTGAAAGGTGACCAGTTCGGCTACGAGCTCAACCTGTGAGATCGCGTTCAGTAAAAAAAATGTCATCCTACTGCTTGCTAGGCAGCTTTAATATTTATACTTCGCAGGCGGCAGAATGTAACTGATTACAATCATGGGGGAACGCAGAGTAGACTAGTACGCGTGTATGCAGCCCTTTTTATTTGGCTCTCGGAACTGCCGAGTTTATCTTTGCCCAACTACACGAGATCAGTCTCCGAAAGACGGGCCTGGCGAGAACTATTCTTCATCACTTCCTTCTGGGTTAAAAAGAACCAACTTTGTTTAAGCCAAACTGCGGTTTCAGAACCTTTGTCGGCCAGTTCCTTATCGGTGTAGTAGCAGTCTACTTGCTCAGTTACTGTGAAACGGGCCGGGCCCGGGCTGGGCTTCCCTCCGGGATTCGCGGGCCGGGCCGGGCTCACTAGAGCGATAATGTAGCGGGCCCGGGCCGGGCCCGGGCTTCAAGCCGCGGGCCTGGGCCGGGCTCGGGCTTCAGGTCGCGGGCCCGGGCCGGGCTCGGGCCTCAAATTCAGGCCCGTGCAGTGCTCTAATGTGAATCTTCAAAATAGACAGTATTTTCACGACCCTTCAGGTGTTAACAGACAACTCTTGGCATTCTGATGTTATTTCCAACCACTGCGACACCTCGAACAAAATTTTTCCCATTCCTGTAAAACATATACCACTGATATTTTGCACTGGAAAACTAAAAAATTGTCTTTCTTGAGGCCCGAGTAGGAGGGATTCACGTGACGTCATGGCCGTAATTTTGTTGACCAGCATGTAGCCTCAGCAGTGCAGGCCAGAGCAGGAGGTGATGATCCCATTAGACATTCATGCAGCCTTTCGCAGTGCCACACAGACGACGAGATGGCAGCCGCTGTGACGCGAGTGCATACACCCTATATACTATATAGGCTAAAACTATTTGCTTTCAAATGAACCAAAAAACGCCACCTAAAAGCGTTAAAACTGCCTTGTGTGCATTTACATTTACAACATGTTAGATGTATTAAAACTGCAAAAAAATGCTACAGGTTGTAAAGCTCTGTTGTTGTAGAAACTGCAGTCATCACCATTTCCAGAATGAAGTTACATAACAACTGTGCTGACATTGCTATGTTCAGGCATTTTCTTTTTTTATCACAGCAGAGCCAACAATATTATATTCAGAAGTTTTAAAAAATGAAATCATTTCGCACACAACTACTTCCATCATTTTTGGCAGATTTTGCACTGCAACTCATAAGCAGTAATTGCTGGTAATTCATCACAATAGATAAAATGTAATGAAGGTCTCCATTTCTTCAAACCTTTTACACAACACAGATGCACTTTGTGCACAGCCAGAAAGAAGGGAATCATAAAACATTTACAGCACCGCATTTAGACAGGAGGAACTATTACAAAAAAAGGTTCATTACACAGCTTACCAAAGAATCAGAGAGGTGACTATGGGGTTGCAGGGATGCAGATCGCACCGGGAGTAGCACTAAGAGGGGAAGCAGATAAGTGGGTGAGAACTTCAGCACCAAGACACAGGAAATGGTGCAGAGGTGTATGAAGTGATGACATGCCAGGCCACTGCGCCCAATGCTGCTGGCCCTCATGACGCCTCTGCAACGGCTTGTATGCTTTTGCTTGCCGCAAGTGCATGGTTCTTTTCAGCATTCCGTAACTCCTAGTGAATACTGTATTAAAAAAAATGCAGCCCAAGTTAGGAGGCAGGTCAAAGTAGAATGTTACTATCCACCTATAAGTCATAACCAGAACAACAGTTGGCAACAGAAAGAGCCAAAGGGAGCATTCACTGATGTCACAGTTGCCGCCATTTTGTTGTCCACGCAGCACGGCGAAAAGTTGTACGCATCTGATGTGCTTATCACTGCCCGCTCCACAGAAGATATGAGTCGGAGCACTTCTAACCAAAAGTACAAAGTTTCACTGTTTTAGTAATGCAAGAACATTAAAAGTGACAACAGGTCAAAGCAAAGCACTGCATTTAAATTTTCATGGGTATATTTGAAAACATACATGGAGCACAATGTCACTATCAAAACATATTTAGGAAAAGAATGCAATCACAACAGTTGTGTCACTGACAGAAAAAGAATAAATACTTTTTATTCCTGCCATCATAATGATAGCATGAATGCAAATTTCGATGCTTGCAACAGAAATGTTAAGTTTTTTGTTCAGTATGCAGTATCTTCAGCGAGTTGTGCAAGTCTCCTAATTTCAGCTTCTCAACGTAGACGTTTACTATGTGTGTTTCAGCAGGGTGGCCTTTGGCTGCAAGTAGCAAGCTACACCTTTAAAGTACATCACAGAACCTTACAGCTTTGAGACCAAGAAGTTATTTCCCATGCTTAAGCATCACACATGCTTGACATGGCTATGGCTTGGTTTAACCGTATAAATAGCCTTTGCACGTTGGACTGCAGAATATTGCGTGCTCTCTGTAATGTTTTTGGCTTCTTAGGCAGGAGGCAATGTACCTACAATTAGGCTTCAGGAAGGTTTCCGACTAGGCTCACTGATGTCGTAGTTTGGAAAAAGCGACCACAGTACTCGTGAGATCAGCGCCCTTCAGTCTGTAGAGCAGGCCGTATTGCAGCTCTGCACAATCCCCAAAACTTTTTTGGCAGCAGGGCCTTGTTGGAAGCAGTGAATCTCCACCCGACATGGCAATGACAGCTACTGCACTGCAGAATCGTCCATGCATAACCAGGAAACCAGCTGTAAAGCGTGCTCGGGCGACCATTCAGGTATACGCCAGTGGCTTTGCGCACAGTTATCATCTCATGCACATACCCGTGAGGGTTTACATAGGCACCCTGCGGTCCGCTTTGTGACATGCTGAACACATCGCTCCGGTCAGCCATCTTCTGGCTGCATTCCTTGCACGTGAGCACACGACAGTCGCGAAGAATAGCCAGTTCACAGCGTAGCCTATGAACAGTGTTGTTGTAAGACAGCATCTCGAGCCGCAGTTTGTCGTCCAGGAGAAGACTGCTGGCGACCCAGTAGGAAAAGCGACATGGATCGCTCGGCAGGCTGAGCGTGGCGAAATTCTCAGTCCAGTCGCGCAACTCAGCCTCTATCTTGGACACCAGCAGATTCGCGTCGTACTGGCGGTACACCCAGGAAGGCCAGACTGTCATGTGGGCGAAGCCGTACGGGTCCCTGTGGCGCGCACTGGGAGCGAACCGGGTCATGGTGCGCTCACGGAACCTTGCCAGGCTCGGAAGTCGGGCGACTTCGCCGACGTCAACGGTTGGCTTGTCGGGAAGTATTTTAATGCTGGCCATCAAAATTCCATCGCTTCTCGTGCGGGAGCTGATTATACGAAACCTTTGGCGGCCTTCCGCCTTCACCAAGAGGGTTCCGACACCGGACAAATCGTCAACCTCTTCTTTATAAGAGCGTATTTCAGCAGTAGTACCAAGTGGTTGGGGAGATGCGCTGTTCGCACTTTCGCCTACAATGCCGAATGTCCGGTCGTTTTCTATAATTCTGTGCATCATGGATATCTCCAGGGGGCGAAATATTTGTAGCGGAAGGATCTGACCAGGCACCAGTATGACGTCGTGGGATGTCAGTACCGGTATCGTCTGCAGGCTGTCCTCCTCGAAGACCGTCCTGCCGGTGAGGTCCTCCATATCATTACCAAGGTATGTGTGCTGCGCTGGCAGGGAGGTGTCGTACGAGACGTCCATCGCGGAAGCGGACGCCGAGTCCTCCTCCTCGTCAGCGTCGTCTGCCCTCGGAACGAGGTGTATTATATCATCCGCCATCGGTTGGCCTCCTCAGCACAGTACAAACCTTCTGCTTAACGTCGTAAGAACGCGTGTGCGCAGTCGTTCACTTCATTTTTAGACCACGAACAGCGCCATATTTGTTATTAAGGCCAGGCACGCTGGAAGCGAGAGTTCGGGCTTTCTTTGTCACTCTACAGATGGCGCGGCCGCCGCGGCCGCAGGCCGCTCTGTGTTCTCCGGTTCGAGGCCGAGTTGCTCTGTCGTCTGCTACAACTCGCCGCAGCGGATGCAAGGGCGATGCCTTAATTCAGTGCCGCGGGAAAAGAACAGATCTTTGCTCATATTGTAGGAGAAAACAATGCCGTCTTACTTATTCCTGATGACACGTGATAATAAAATTTGGCGTTAAGCAGAAAATGAGCACCAGCAAAATATCCTCGTGTGGGCGACACCGGCACGACGCTCTTGCTCAAAGCAGTACGCGTACGCCGTCTCTATTGATGTGAAGGTGCTCTGGAATCTACCGGTCTAATTTTATGAGTAGAAAATTCTCATCACAAACATTTAGAACCAACGAATAACAGCAGAGACCGTGAGAGCGCGAACAATTCGAAGTAAACGTGTGAAACCCGTCAGCAGCATTCTTTATCTATGGCGGTTGACATCGTTCAAGAACAGGAGTTGTAAAGAACTGGAGCTGAAGCGTGTGCACAGGCTCATCCAGGATCAAAATTTGTTTTCCGTTCCTATTTTGAACATTTCTGTCTTCTTTCCGTGTGTGTGTGTGTGTGTGTGTGTGTGTGTGTGTGTGTGTGTGTGTGTGTGTGTGTGTGTGTGTGTGTGTGTGTGTGTGTGTGTGTGTGTGTGTGTGTGTGTGTGTGTGTGTGTGTGTGTGTGTGTGTGTGTGTGTGTGTGTGTGTGTGTGTGTGCGTGCGTGCGTGCGTGCGCTTGGGTATTGTATAGGTATGAAATAAGGGTTCAGCCATAAAAATACGACTCTGCTCGCGGCAAACTTCAAGCAAATGCTGTAGAAGTTTTCCTACCAGCCGAAAACTTGTGTAAATTTATTTTAAAAAATGAAAAATGCACTATAAATATAATTTCATTTGCCCGCAGACTAGAGCCTTCTGGCGCAGCGGCCTATTCCGAGAATCCGCATTTTCAACCCAACAGTAGCCAAACCAAATAACAAACCTCATTTTCCCGACATGAACTGTTCTTCAAGAGGCTCCATCTCACAAGCTGTTCGCAGCGTTGTGAAGGATGCGGCGATCTGAGCCAATCAGAACACCGTGCGCCGCTAAACATGTTCCTCCGTTTCTTTCACCGCGCAACTAGCAGGTCGATCCCTGGGAAGGAAAGAGCACCAGTGCTATTCTAGAGCACTATACCAGTGCCGAGCTGCTGCCCGAAGGAAAATAGGGCTATAGTTGCGAGAGAGTGAATATAACTGTAATTAATTAGGCATAGTGAGGCGGCGTGGCCCCCCGGGTGGGGCCGACTGCTTGGGCCCACGACGTGGGAGCGACTTGTTGCGATTTGTCTGTAGTTGTCAGCAGTCCATTCCATCCCTCCTCCGTGGGAGCTGGCAGTAGGGCATGTGGGGGCGGTTGTTTCGCGCATCCCCATAAGATGTGAGCATGTCTTCCGGGGATACCATTGTTACAAATTGGACAAGGGTGGAATTCACCGTTGGTGATAAGCGCCAAACAGGAGGGACTGAGGAGCGAATGAGTTTGTAATCAACGGAGCAGGGTGGCTTATGCTCTGTTCGAGGTCAGAAAGGGGGCGGGGGGTACATTCGGCGTTTTCATCAGTATAGGTTAATAATTTCAGCGTAGGTGTGTGGAGTCTCCGTCAGGGCGGGCGGGGAGGAGGGCGCGTCGGCCCCCGGTTCGTAAAACCTCGGGCTATGGTGGTCGACTCCCTCGTTCCCGGAGTTGCCAGCATGGCCAGGAACCCAGACTACGCTGATCTGTCGCGGAGGGACGCAGTCTTTGAGGATGCGTGACGCGGCAGGGCGAACGGAGCTGTTGGAGTAACTGCGGATGCAGTTTTTTGTATTCGCTAAGGATTGTGTGAGTGGCAAGATGAGCGATGGCCAGCGCTATCGCAACTTCTTCTGTAGCAGTGGGAAACGAAAGGCTGCGTAGTGGCTGCGTTACCCTCACGAGGAGGGCAACAAATGCTATGTAGGTGTTGTTATTGTATATGGCGGCGTCTACATAGACTGCGTCGGTGTCATCCATGTAAGCGCGCTGTGTCTACGCTTGGGCTTTATGGCGGCGGCGTGTGTCATGTCGTCCAGGTAACATATTCTTTGGCAGGGGTTTGACTACCAGGCGACTGCAGATACCTGTGGGAAGGGGTGCGAGGAAGTGAAAGTCGCCCACAGGGTTGATGTGTAACTTGTTGAGAATATGGCGACCATGAACGGTACGTGAGAAGCGGTGGATTTGAGCTGTATTGTGCGCCTCTGTCAACACAGTTGCGAGTGAGTGAGTAGAAACTTTATTGATTTCTAAGATTTAGCCTGCGGTGGAGGTCTTCTTCAAGTCTTCTCTTCAAGTCTTGAGGTTGCCTCCTTAGCCTTGGGTGGTCCCCTAGTCCAGGGCTCCACTGAGTCTGGCCACCTCGCTTGCGTGTGCTATGAGTGCCCTTTGGGCCTCTAGCTCGCAGCTGGTGAGCCGGCTCTCCCGTTGCTCCGCACTTGGTGTGTCGTGTTTGTGGAACGATATGTTTCTGTCGCATTCCCATGTTATGTGGTATAGTGTTGGCCTCGCTTCGCACCAAGGGCATGTGGCGCGGTATTGTGTCGGGAACATCTTGCTTAGTATATATAAGTTGGGGAAGGAGCCTGTCTGTAGCTTCCGCCATTTTGCGGCTTCTTCCTTGCTTAGCTCTTTGTGTGGTGGGGGGTATTTGTATCTTAGCCCCCTGTATAAACTTAGTGTTTCAGAGTACCCAGCCCCTAGGCTAGTCCAGAGCTCCTCCGGGGCTTGTGACCCCCCAGCTCGGATAGTAAGCCCTCGAGCTAGTTCGTCCGCCCTTTCGTTGCCCCAGACCCCCGCGTGGCCTGGTATCCAAATTATGTTATGTTTCTCTCTCCTCCCCGAGGGTGTCCCCTCGCTGAGGATCCTGAGTGTCGTTTTGCCTACCCTTCCTTTTGTGTAGTTTCGACACGCTTCTTGTGAGTCTGTTAAAATATTCAAGGGTCTCCCCTTTCTATCCCCCTCCCTCATTGCTAGGGCTATCGCTATCTCCTCCGCCTCTGCTACATTTGATGCCCTGGCCGTGAGGCTCGTTATGTGTTCTCCCTGGTGGTTGACGACTACCGCCACCATTTTATTTCCTCGTTCACCATAGTACGGGGAAGCGTCGAAACTCCGCTTCAAAAAGTGGCTATAGTTCCAGTTGCCTCTTTCTGGGTGATTACGGATGGTTGCGCCATCTGGAAGTGAAAAATGCAAGCTGTTGCCTTATGTCGCCATTGTTTTCTGAAGCGGCTTTTTTTTCTTCCTTTTCTCTCTTCAGCACGAACTGTCAATCATCCATTATAGGGGTAATTAATAGAACAGTTGATTAAATAATTAAGTAATTAGCATGAACGAATACTTAAGTAAACAAAATCATCAATATGGGTAAATATTTATTTCGATGAAGCAATTTAATAAGTCGAATTATGCTATTACTACAAGAATAAATCGCTAATTTAAACGACTTTATGAACAGCTTACCTTCAGAATTACACCATGAAATTTGGTTAAGTCATCAAACAATTCATTAATTGGGTGATTAATTTATTAACTGATCATATTAACTAGTTTATCAGGGGAATTCCCTCAAACCTTCGTTTGTAATGTAACCGAACGGATGAATTACTGAATTAGTTGATTAAATAATTAACATTCCGGTGTGCTTACAGATGATCTAGCAATGGGACCCACGTCTTAGATGTGGTAGAACCGAAGTTAGAGCGAAAACACGATTTCAAGACCGCAAACGCATAAAGAAAACGAACCAGCAGCAAGAGATCCGGCAGCAGTGAGAGAAACGCTTTCGGATTACTGCACCAAAGCAGACCTAAGTGCATCCCTGGAATTTTGTTCTTTGCCAGGACAGATTTTTTTTATACCCTGTGGTAGCATGAACACAACAGATTTCCAGCACGCTGTCAAAGCTCGTCGCTGCGTATGACAAAGGTATAGTAGGATGGAACCCAAGAACGATGCGGCTTTTCCCCTTGAAAGCCGATTCTCACGAACCTCCTTGCGTCACTATGCAGGGAGCGGCGTGGAAACGCAGAGAGGGAACTACCCCCACCATTGAGGAAGGGGACTATTTCTTTTCATCTATAACTCCCTGCATTGTATGCTTGAAGCGCGAAGTCAACAGTAATATGCTAGAGCTTCTTTACAAACTTAAAAATTTCACCAAATGTACTCACCTTTCATCTTGTTGCATTTTTTTTTTTTTTTGTTTTTTAATATGTTCGGTAAACCACAAGGCTGCAATATGAGCCAAGAACGGAAAGATCTGCAGTGGCGGGCTTTTTCTCTAACAGGCTAAGCAGCGTAATCCCGCCCATTAACAAAGCAGCGCTGAAATGCCAAAAGTAACCGAGAAGCGGTGGTTTGCTCCTTAGACCCGTGGCGGAGCACTTATGGCAGCCCTTAAGCTCTGAATCTTTGTAAAGTAATGTGAACCCTTGTCCTCACGTTCTGGCACCTTCCGGTCTTTATGGGCGCCGTAAAGGCTCCAATATAAGGTTCGAAAGCAAAAACCTGCTTCTCGGTTACTTTTGGCAAAGGGGGTATGTTGCCACCGTGAGCATTAGTTTTTTTGTGTGTGTGCAAAGGGAATAACGGAAGATGCATAATTAAGGAATAATCGAAAGTAGAGCGGGGAATAAGCATTTATTAGCAGCGAAAACACAATGATCTGAGATGACAAAGCTCCAGAAGGAAAGATTCACGAGAGGAGATTGAGTCATCTGTACATTCGGGACAGCTGCACTAACACCAAACTTAAAGACCAATGAACGATCAGTCAAGCGTGGTCCATCTTACACGGCGTTTCTCGGAGCCGCTGATAATAAATATGTAGGGGGAAAAAAATAACGAGTTTACAAAATGCCAGAACCTTGGCAGGTTGCAACTGCGAAAACCTGTTCAGCGCTGGTGCTGCCACGAAACTACATTTCCTTTTCAGGGCTGTTCTACAACGTCCGCCAGGCGCAAATATCGGCGCAGGTGCAACCAGCAAAGCCACGGAAGTGCATCTAGGCCGGGCCGGCCGTCGGGCGTCTCATTGCAGACGACACTGTGCCGAACAACACCGGCTGCTTTCATGAAGCCGTCCATCTCGTCCAGATCACCAATGCTCTTTCTGACCATGTCCTCAGCTTCTGTTTTATTTACTGACGACATTTCTTGAACTTTTCCGACGAGCATGGGGTTCGAGCCGATTAACTCGAGTGCCTCTGCACCAGTTTTGTCGAAGGCGTGGCCGCTTACGAATCGCGCGCTGCGGACCAGCAGCTGGCCGTTGCGGGTGAGGACTTCGTTAATACAGTCTAGCTGCCTGTCTGGAACAGTGTGCTCAGCCGTCGTCACCGAAAGGAGGGTGATGTTGCTCCGGATGGACTTGGCGAGCGTAGAGAAGAACGCTCGTGGTGGATTCCGGCGGTGCAAGTTGTACGTAAGCGCCCGTAACTTCTTACTCGAGCAGACGACGTCTGCGAGGAGGCTTCCGGCTCGACTGCCCCCACACCAGCCCTCAATGACGAGAGCCGTGATGCTAGTGTTGAGCGAGAGTCCTTCGAGCACAACCATTGACTCCTTGCGTTTCGCTTCGAAGCTCAATGTGACCGTGCTCAGTGACTTGGTGAGCCTCAGGAATTCAGCGAGAATTTCCGCTTGTTCGGCAGCAATAGAGGCACGAACTTCCACCGTCAGGGTTGACAGGCTGTGGAACGTTTGCAGCTGCTTAAATTGGCCAACCGAGCGCGCTGCTGCGCATACCAGCAGGAAGATGCTTTCAACTCGGGCCCACTCTGTTATCCCGTCCACCTGCGGGTCACCTCTATAAAGGCAATCGATTATTACTTGGACGCCGGTTCCTGGCTCACTGACGACACGATATGAGTCGAACACGTATGAATTCATCTGGTGCTCCAAGCGCACATCTTCGACAGAGTCTTCATTCGCCAATGTGTGGAACAACACCCGCTGGTCCTCCGGTGTACGGAGAAATAAAGGGAATCTGAGTCTTCGCAGTGACTTCACATTGCGCACCATATAGACAAAGGGCTGCATGAGCCTGCAAACCACGCTGTATGAGTCGCTTTCAGTTTCGAATCCTGAGCTCTGCACACTGTTCGGCTCTGTGAAGGTCAGTCTGCAGGAGATGAGCTCCAGCTGCTGCAGTTTCTTGGCACTGGACAGGGATCTCGCCAGCGCCCAGGCCCCACTGGTGTCGATGATAAAACCATTCAGCTCTAAAATAACCAGCGTCTTCGAGTCCTCCATCACTCCTGCGACCTCGGCTACGTTAAAGGTGGGTCTTTCGATCCAACTGACCAGGCGCAACGACTTCAGCGAGCCGCTTTCTTTGATAAACTGCGAGAAAAGACGGCGGTCTTCTGTTTTGAACCAGCTGACGTCTATGCAAAGGTCGCTGATGGTCGTGTTGCTCTGCAGCGCTGCCGTGATGCACCACATGACTGGTGAATCACACTGCATATATCGTCCAACACCTCCAACACCTAAGTCCTCGATCGCCAGCCGATTCAGCTTGCCTTTTGTCCTAATTACGTGAGCTAGGGTGGCCACGTTGTTGTATTCTTCGTCGGCGTCGAAAACGTCCAGGGAGATCTCCTCGAGGTCGGACAGGCACTGCAGCGCGTCCAGCAGCAGCTTGTAAGTCGATGCCCGCTGGAATATCACGCAAAACTGCAGGTTTCTAAGGGCAGTGCACTTAGCCAAGGCGTCGTAGAAAATAGGTGTGTACACGTGGCAATCAAAGACTCCCCATTTTTCTATCCGGAGCGCAGTGACGCAGTGATGATTCGTCAGCAGCCAATGGAAGAGAAGCGCTGAGCGTTTGACGCGGCATTCGGTATGCCTACCGTAAAAATCCTTAGAGCAGACCACGGCCAGCTCGCCACGGTTGTTCCGTTCTCTGAGCTGCACGCCTATGTGTCCCAACACACTGTTCCACTGTGGCAGCTGACGCGGCAGTTCGCAGCTCTGCGCGCTGCCTCCAACACACTGCGCTTCCAGGTTGGCTCCGCTTCTGGACAGTGTCGTCTTCAGCTCCTGCAGACTGGTGTACGCTTTGTTCAGGGACGAGAACAGCTCTGGACACAGACCAATCACGTAGGCCGCATGCTGCTGCAGATTCCAGTCTTTCGGAGCCATCGTTGGCTGCAAGAAAGGATGGCGCGGGTTCGAATCAGAATTTCTGTCAACGTGTTCTACATGAACGTGTATATTTTTTGGGGAGGGGAGGTAGGTGGAAGCACCAGCACGATAATCAGCAATATTTAATAGTTATTCCATTGTTTTACATTGCATTATTTAATAAAGGAGGGACTCCAGAACTCAGGACTTTAGTTGTTCGAACAAATTAACAAGAAACAGAGAAACATCAACAAAATGAGAGCTGACTGCGTATTTCTGTGTTTTCCCATTTCCGCCTCTAAATTTTAATCAAGCGCACAAAGCTGGGCTAGTTGGTTGCTAGTACAATTGTGAGACATTCCAACGGCTAAAAAAGTTGAAGTCCGGCGTTGGCCTGTTTCGTCTACCTTCGTCCGTGTCTTTTTTAGCCGCTGGAATGTCTCACAATTGTTCTAAATTTTAACTTGGGAGAATAGTATAGTTTGTGTTAGAGTCCAGACGGTGGGTGGAACTGGTTTATTGCTGACGGCTTGTCGGTGCACACAAAGAACATGCAGAAGCCATGCCCCATACCAGGGCAGGCTATTTATACCCTTGTGGTGGCGCTAAGGTACCGACGACCGTGGCCCCTGCTGGTTATAATATGCAACACTATCTTTCCCTCCCCTTACTTTGGATCGTTACCAAGCGACCCTTCGTACCCATACCTTTCGGGCACTCGCACATCCTGCACGGACGTGCAGGCGGCTAATGTACCTTTACTTGATGAAATCTCAGGCACCGTCTCGCTTTGAGGTTCTGCGTTCTCTGACAGCGGCATCTCGGACCAGGGAACCCTCGACGATTCCACTTTACATCTTATGTGATCTGCATGACAAAACCGAAGAACCCCGCCTACACGTACCAGGAACGTCACTCTTGACACCTTCTTAACAATTTTTCCAAGCCACCAGTTCACCATTTCGTTGCGAACCGTGCGGACATATACCTCTTCGTCTGGCGTACATTCGCGGCTGCTTCCCCTTTTCGCATCTGCCGTGAGCTTATTTTTCTCACTTCTGTTTTTGCATACCCTCATTCTGCATCGTTTCAGCATGGACAGCCTGGTCCGAATTCTTCGCCCGAGAAACAATTCGCGGGGCGCTGATTGTGTGAATGAACAAGGCGTCGTCCTGTATGAAAACAGAAAATTATCAATGCGGTGCTGTAAGGACCGCCTTCGACAGGCTCTCTCATCTTCGAGCTGCAATTTCAAGATACCCCTCTTTGTGGACTGCACAAGTCTTTCTACTGCACCGTTAGACTGAGGGTGATATGGTCGTCAAAATTGACTTTACACCATTTTGCTCCAAGAACTGTTGAAATTCACTGGATCTGAATTGTGGGCCGTTGTCTCTCACGACAACGCCGGGTAGGCCATACGCTGCAAAACTGCTCCTTACCGCCTCCACCATGGCGAAGGCTGATGTGCCATGCATTACTTTTATCTCGAGGCATTTTGAGTAGGCGTCTACCAGCAGCAGTAAATGATTTTCCTTCTACCTCTGCAAAACCCAAATGAACCCTTTCCCACGGGTTTGCAGCTATTGGCCAAGGTTGAATCGGTATAGACTGCGCAGAATTCCGCACACTTTGACAGACCACACAAGTTCGTACTGTGTTCTCTAGACCTCTGTCAAGATTTGGCCACCAAATCCAACTTCAGGCTAGCATATTGATTTTCGTCATTCCTGGGTGACTCTCATGCATTAAAGACAGAACACTTGGCCTGAGGGCGGTCGGAATAACAACCCGATTGTTCCACAACAAACAACCCTGCTCTATCGGCAGCTCATGTCGGCGAATAAAATACAGGCGGTGTTGCTCTTCTGTTCCTTGCAGCCAACCTCGCCATGTCATGTCGACCACTGCTCTCAAAACCTCATCCCTGCTTGTTTCTTCAGCTACTTCCTCGGCTGTGAAGGGAACCTCCGGTATACGCTAGCCTTCTCTCGCAATCCACTCTGACACCCTTAAAGGGCAACTGACCATGGTCAGGACATTTTAGAAAAACAAGCCCGCTGATGAGGCATTGAACATAACCCCTGCAAAATACTAGAGCCATGCGCGCCCCGAAAAGCTGTAAAAATTGAAATCAAAGCCCGCTCGTTCTTTTCTTCCAGAAGCAAACGGCCTCATCCTCTGCAACCTTCGAGTTGACGTCATACTGCAAACTTTCACTAAAGGCACTCCATTGGTGCGTCGTTCTAACTGACGGGCGAAGGGTGGGCGTAGCCGGTTCGTCGCGTCGTCTGCGCGTTGCGCGCACGGCTACAAGGCCGCATGGAGGAAAAAAAATATTCAGGGGGGCAGTTTGCTGACCTAAAGTGCGGTGAGGCGAAAGCCTTAACGCGGTGTTGCTGCTTGTATCATTGATGTGCGGTTAAGACGTTAAGCTTCGCCTGTAAGAGTGGAACGCGACAGCGTCTTGCAACGCTGCCAAGGAGTCCACAGAACGCCATCGTCCGTTCGGCTGAACGCCTTGCTTGCCGGCAAATTGATTTTTGAGGAAAGGAAATGTATCTGTCTCGCATATCTCGGTGGACACCTCAACCTCGCCGTAACGGGAAGGGAGGAAGATGGGAGTGAACGGAGACCGTATTTACTAGACGCGCCTTTGTTCATTCCAAACCATCTAGCTGGCGCATGGCGTAGTGCTCGTCTCGCACTCCGGAGATAGATTCCCCAACTCGACCAATTTCCTACTCCGTTTTATTTATCTGGTCTGACGAGAAAGGTTAATTAGGTTAATTGTGTTACTCATCATCATCAGCCTGACTACGCCCACTGCAGGGAAAAGGCCTCTCCCATGTCTCCCTGACCTTTCCCCGTTGCGGCCACCGTATCCCCCGCAAACTTCTTTTCCCCTAGCCTGGTGCTCGGCTCTTCTAGGGTGAGATGCTTGGGAAAAAGAGTCCTAGTTGCCTTGACGGATCAGAGATAAGTTTCGCCGTCAAGAAACCCTAAATCCGCCTCATGCGGTAGAAGCCCAACTTGTGGCCCTTTTATTTCCCTTAAGTCAGACATCCGCAAAAACCGGAATCTCATCCGCCCACCTAACTTTCTGCCGCCCCCTGCTACGGTTGCCTTCTCCTGGAATCCACTCCGTTACCCTTAAAGGTGCACTGAAGAGGAATCTGAACTCGTCTTTTTGCCGGGGGAACTCGATCTACACGTTCCGAGCATTCTTAGAAACTGCGATTTATTGCCCTGTGTGGCCGATTTCCCTAATTAAATCGGATTAACGTCCGGCTCCCGCTTTTTTTTTTTAATTCTCCGCGTACGGTGGGCGGAGTCGGCCAACATATCCCCTTACTACTTCCAGCACCTCGCTACCAGTTGCGAACTGCTGCTTCTTTGCTAGGCTGTTGAACATTACTTTGGTTTTCTGCATGTTAATTTTTAGCCCCACCGTTCTGCTTTCAGTCTCGTTCTGCTTTGCAGTTCAGGTCCTGAGTGGCTTAGCAACGCAATGTCATCAGCGAATCGCAAATTACTCCGGTATTCTTCATTAACTCTGGAGAACGCTGGCTCCATGCCGCCGGAGCAGACGTGTTCACATCGGCTCTGTCACTGCTAACCAATTACGCAGTGCTAATTGCCTCGAAACAAAGTTTTCCTTGCACCAATGTGTCCGTGAAGGCGAGCGGCATCGACCGATACCAGCTGACCCTAGAGGTGCGTTTTTCTTTGCCAAATTTTGTGACTTTTTCTACCGCTGCCGTGTGAAAGAGTGCTAGGCCTAAGCTTGTCCCGCGGACGCTTGGCCCAGCACCGTCGCACCGGTCGCCGCCTGCCGCACTCCTCGGCGGCGGCCGAGATGGAGGCGTCCGTTACGACGAGTGAGGCGTCCGCTACGTCTACAATGATCGTGGACAACCAAATGTGCGTTCAAGTTCAACCGTACTCCTCGGCGGCGGCCGAGATGGAGGCGTCCGTTACGACGAGGGAGGCGTCCGCTACGTCTACAATGATTGTAGACAACCAAATGTGCGTTCAAGTTCAAGGCAAAGAGATATCACCAGAGGAATACCACAACGACGCCGGATGGACGCTCGCGGGGGAACGCATGTCGAGGCTGCGCCAGCGGACCCCCGACGGCGGCAAGCCTGACGGACCCGGCGGGAGTCAAACAAGCCCGAAATCGAAATTCCACAAGAACGTCAGAGCCTCGGCCATCAAGGCAGCACGCATGCCAGCCATGCCACTGGAAGAGAGCAAGATAGTCGTCAGACCCAGAGGGGGACTGGACATCGTCAAGACCGGCACCACCACCGTCGCTGCGGCCATACTCGCCGCGGCCAAGATCACGAGCGAGGAAAGCGCCGCGGACACCATCTGCCCCAACACGCAACAGAACATCATGGTCGTCAGTACACCGAACGAAGACAACGCGGCTAGGTACGCTAAAATCCAGGAAATCTATATTCAAGACAACTCCTACGAAGTCAGCGCATATCGCACGGCTCCTCACGACACCGTAAAGGGCATCATCAGAGGCATCCCCATCGATGCGAGCACCGAAGAGATAGATAGGAACATCGTCAACGAGAGAAACCCGCTAGCAGTGGGCGCAAAGAGGATCGGCAGCACGACCACCGCGATCGTGGTGTTCCAGGGACCCAAGGTACCGAACTTCGTCCGATACGGAGTCACCCTGATACCGTGCCGCCTCTACAGGAAACAGATCGACGTTTGCAAGCAGTGCGGCCGAGTGGGACACCGAAAGGACGTGTGCCCGACCCCCAATATCAAGACGTGCCTGGCCTGCGGACTCGCCAACCCCAAAGAAGACCATCGCTGTACCCCTAAATGTAAGCTGTGCGGGGACGAACACCCGACGACCGGAGACCGAACGTGCAAGGCGAAATACAAGATCCCCTACGTAGTACGCAAGCGACAATGGGAGCGCCGACAGGCCGAACGCCAGCTGCTGTCGGAGAGCGATTTCCCGCCACTCGACAAGCCGCCAGCTGCGGAAAAGTCAAGGACTCCATCTGAGAACCGCGCGCCACATTCCAGAGACAGCAGCTGCAAGAGAAGCCTCAGTAGGAAAAGGTCACCATCACGTGAGCGAGTCAGCTGGGCCGACGCAGCTAAAGGGAACAATATAAGGAACGCGCATAAAATCACCGAAGCCACGAAGAAAGACGATATAAACAAGATGCGAGAAGCCAACGAGACATTAAGACAAGAGAACGCGGCGCTGCGCACGACCATCAACAGCCTCACGAGAGAGATCGCCGAGATCCGTAAGTTGCTGCAATGCAACAACGAGCCTCCACAGAGACTCACGCCAAGCACAAGCACGACCGACGAAACAACCATGAACACCCAGGAGACAGCCGTAGAGGAACCGGCACCTAAGAAGCGAGCCGTCGAGGCCACGCGCAAGCAAACAGAGAACAATCGAATCGACAACCCCGAGGCCAAATTCGAAGCGACGTTCACCAAACTCGAACAATTAATCACGGCGAACATCGCAGCAGTGACAGCAATGAAACAAACAATGGAGATCTACCAAGCCGAGAACACGAACAGATTCGCCTACATCGAAAGGACCCTACAGCCGATAGTGAGCCACCCGACGTTTGCGCCCCTCTTCGCGCAACACCCACCCAACCAGGGAACCGCGTACACACCAACGCAACCATGGCTGCCAACGCAACAACAGCAGCAGCCGTAACAGCGTGGCAGTGGAACTGTCGTGGCCTCGGAAGGAAGAAGGCAGTCATCCAACAGCACATCGCACATGCCGCGCGCAAACCAGACGTGATCCTATTACAAGAAACGCTCACCGACGCACCGTCCCTGCCCGGCTACAGAGTGCACAAGGGCCAGCCCGACGGGAGAGGCCTGTGCACCCTGGTCAGGAAAGGAATCACGTTCGTTGAGCACGAGCTGCAAAGCAATATGAAGATCGAGCACACACTCACCGAAATCATCCCGGGCAAGAAGAGAAAAGGAAGCATTTTTCTGCTCAACATATACAGCAACCCATCGCAGAGAAAACAGAGATTCAAAACAATACTACACAGAGCTAGCACCGCGGCAGGCCGCAACACGCTAATCGTCTGCGGCGACTTCAACGCGATGAACCCAGCCTGGGACTATAACAAGTACACAGCAAAGGGCCGCGACCTGTACCAAGACGCCATGGAACTCGACTTCACCCTCATCACGGACCCGACGCACCCGACGAGAATCGGTAACTCTGTGTCCCGGGACACCACTCCGGACCTCACGTTCGTCAAGAACGACGTCCGGGGCGCGATCACCTGGCGAAACACGGGAACCGACCTCGGCAGCGACCACACCATCGTGGAAATCAGCATACCGGAACACAACGACACCAGCATCAAAACACACAGATGGGTAGACTGGGATGCCTTCCGAGACGCCAGAAGCCAGAAGACAGACGCTGACGGCGAGATCGAAGACATAGAGACGTGGACGGCCGAAATCACCAAGAGCGTACGCGACGCGACCAAAGAAATTGAAACGGATGCTGCGATTGATAAAGTAGACAGCCGGCTGGCGCATCTTATCGAAGCCAAGCAGTCGATACTCAGTCGCTGGAAGAACCAACGGCTCAACCGCAGACTCAGAAAGAAGGTGGCGGAGGTCAACCGAGCGATCGAGGAGCACTGCCGCGCTCTATGCACGCAACAGTGGAACGAGATCTGCAACGCGGCAGACGGGCAGATGCATAGCGGGAAGACGTGGAACCTGCTGCGGCACCTGCTCGACGAAACGAAGACCAAGTCGCACCAAAGGGATAGACTCGCCAAGCTCATACATCGGGATGTCTCGGTACTGGGTGCTGATGCAGTCACCAGGCGCATCAATGACAAATACCTGCCCACTACGCCCACCGAACAACACGCGCCGTACGGCGGCCTACCCAACGCGAAGCTCGATCGTGACATCGACGTCGAGGAGGTCCGCGCGGCCCTGCACGCCCTCAACAGCCGGTCGGCAGCTGGCCCGGACCTCGTCACGAACAAGGCGCTCAAGAACCTCGACGACGGCTCGATTGAGAACCTCGCAAAATACTTCAACAAGTGCTGGAGAGCGGCCGCGCTACCAAAGCAGTGGAAGACAGCCAAGACTATCCTGATACCCAAGCCGGGGAAGCCACCGGACACGGACAACCTTCGGCCCATCTCGCTCACGTCCTGCGTGGGCAAGGTGCTGGAGCACGTCCTGCTCAACAGGTGGCAAGACTACCTGGAACGAGAGGGGCTGTATCCGGCCACGGTGATCGGCTTTAGACAGCACCTCAGCACGCAGGACGCGATGCTGCAGCTCAAATACCAAATCATAGACAATGGCGGCAGCGCCCGCGACAACAAGGCAATCCTGGGTCTCGACCTAAAGAGCGCCTTTGATAATGTGAAACACTCGGCGATTCTGTCCCAAGTCTCTAAGCTCAACATGGGCGAAAGATCCTACAACTACATCAAGGACTTCCTCACGGACAGGACCGCCCAGCTACGAGCAGGCGACCTACAAACGCAAGAGAAGAAGCTCGGGAGCACCGGCACACCGCAGGGATCGGTCATTTCGCCGATGCTGTTCAACCTGGTAATGATCGGAGTGGCCGAGAAGCTCGCGGACATCGAAGACGTCAGGCACACCATCTACGCGGACGATATCACACTGTGGGTGACCGGCGGCAGTGACGCCCACATCGAGGGCGCTCTGCAAGCAGCCGTCGACGCGATAGAAGACCACCTGGAAGGCACCGGCTTGAGATGTTCGCCGAGCAAATCGGAGCTCCTCATACTCCCACCTACCAACAATGGCAGATGCAAGAGCAGACAACGCGAATGCGAAAAAATCAGAATCGTAACCAAATCCGGCAACGTGATCCCCGAGGTCAGCAAAATCAGGATCCTAGGCATGGTCATCGAAAAGCATGGAAGAAACGGCGAAACCATCGCCCGTCTCACGGCAAAAGCGGCCAACGCTATGCGACTCCTCAAAAGAGACACTTCCCGGAAGGCTGGCATGAGAGAGGAGAGCCTAATCAGGCTCGTCCAATCCTTCATCATCAGCCACGTCGCGTACGTTGCAGCCTACCATAGATGGCTGCAACACGAACGCAACAAAATTAATGTAATCATCAGGAGAGCGTACAAGGCGGCGCTGGGCCTGTTCGAGTCCACGAGCACGACCCGCCTCTTACAACTCGGGATCCACAACACGCTCGAAGAAATAGCCGAAGCGCAACGGACCTCTCAACTGGAGCGGCTGTCCACGACCAAAGCCGGGAGGAAGATACTGGACGACCTGGGAATAGGACACTCGAACGACGCGCAGACGAAGCTCCCCGTCCCCGAAGAGGTCCGACGCCAGACCAGAATCGACCCCATACCCAAGAACATGAACCCCGAGTATAACAAGGAAAGAAGAGCGGCGAGGGCCAAGGCTCTCATCGACCTGCACGCCAACGACGAGCACGCGCGGTACGTGGACGCGGCCGAATACCAACGGAACGCCTTCGCAGCGGTCGTCATAGAGGCGTCGACCGGCGCCACGAGGACGGCAGCGAGCGTGAGAGGCGCCGGAGCGGAACAAGCGGAGGAGGTGGCCATCGCCCTGGCCATTGCCGACGCAGACTGCTACACGGTGCTGAGTGACTCGAGACAGGCGGTGCGAAACTTCGCCAAAGGCCAAGTCTGCAGGGAGGCCGAGCGCGTACTACGAGCGACTAAACTGCAAGACAGAAGAGTAAGAATCAAGTGGTTTCCGGCGCACGCGGGCGACGCGTCGGAACGCAGTGCGAACCACAATGAGACGGCACATGCAGCGGCGCGAGCGCTAACCAACCGCGCCCCGGCAACAGACCGTCCGACGTGGTTCGGAGCCAAGGACCGCATGACCGACTACAGCGAAATCACGAAGGCCTACCGCCTGGCTCGCAGGACTCTCCCACCCCCGCACCCGAGGCTGAGTCGAACGGAGGCGGTACTACTGAGACAGCTCCAGACCGGATCGCTACCGAGCCCGAGACTGATGCATCGCATGTACCCCGAGACCTACCCGACCGATACGTGTAGAGTCTGCCGGAGGGAGCCGGCAGATCACACGCACATCCTGTGGGACTGCATCAAAAATCCAAAGGAAGCAAGATCAGGAACAATCCCGCCGCGGCTGGAGGCAGCCTCGAAGAGCAACGACCATGACCAACAGCTATGGGCCGTCCAGCAGGTCCTCGGGGCGCTCGAAAGGCAGGGATCCAGCGAGCCGGCAACGGCGAGCGGAGACCCGCGCCGAGTAACGGCAGCCTCGTAGACGACGTAGGCCCTCGTCGGGGCGCGCGAGCGTCCAACTGCAGGCACAAATAAAGTTTACTCCAATCCAATCCCAATCATTAACTCTTATCCCGAACTGTTCTTATTTCAGTCCCCGGAATACCTCCTGTAAGCAGGCGGTGAATAGCATTGGCGAGGTCGTGTCTCCCTGCTTGACACCTTTCCTTATTGGAATTTTATTGCTGACTTTATGGAAGACTATAGTACCTGTGGGATCGTTATCTTCCAAAATTTTCACATAACACTCTTCCACACCCTGATTCCGCAATGCCTGCATGACAGGGGAGGTTTCCACTGAGTCAAATGCTTTCTCGTAATGAATGAAGGCTATATATAGGGGTTGGTTATATGCTGCGCATTTCTCTATCACCTGATTGATAGTGTTATTATGGTCTATTGTTGAGTATCCTTTACGAAAGCCTGCCTGATCATTTGGTTGATTGAAGTCTAAGGTTGTCCGGACTCTATTAGCGATTACCTTGGTTATGCAATTCCATCGACACGCGGAGTTTTTATTTTAACCCGGTGGAGAATTGCGAAGCACCGGGATTCGATCCCCGGTCCTCTTGCACGCGAGGCGGATGTTCTACCTCTGCGCCATTGCTGCCACCTCCCGCTATAATTATTACTATTATTACTCAATTAGTGATTTATCATAGAATGCCTTAATTCGTGTTCCGATATCATTCAAATGCCATCGATTAAGTATCGATTAAGTAATGATTCGCATATGCCCATATAAGACACGTAACCGAAACGCGGACATGTCTGCCAACACGGCTGCTAACGACAGTATGAGGCATTAAAGGCTTTCGCCTTAAAAAGCTGAGGAGGGAGCGTCCGGCGACAACCTTGTAGCCTAGTCCCCAAGCTAGTTTTTTTTCCTCCATGCAAGGCCCCCAAAACAAGGTTTTTGTTACTTGTGCCAATTCATGTATGCTTCAGCGTGTTCTGTGCGTATGCCGTGTCGTGTGTAGTAGAGCCTTTCCCTCGCTAGCACACTGCTTATCGCTCGTTTATCTTGTCTGCACTGCCGCTGTCTTAGTTTTTGTCGGCTCCGTTGAAAGAAATGTCGCAAACTAACAGAGCACACAAATACACACAGAGAAGCACACAAGTGCACAGAATTGCTTTCCAAGAAATGCCGGACTGTTCCCGGTTCCGCGCACAGCGTCGCGTATCGAAAAGAAAGGGACTCCCGCCCCTACAGTCATAAAATGGTATGGATACGTCACGGAAAAATAAAACAAACAAAATAAAAACATGCAGGCATGAAAAGGATGCTCGCTAACTAGGGATGACGCTGACGAAAAAAGACAGATGTATGAAAGGAAGCACTAGCTGACATGTTGAAGTGGTCGAGCTGATCCTGGCTGATCGCATCTCTCGATTGTTCAGTATGCGGAGAAAATGCAACGACGCTGTTTCGTTGTTAGATGCGCACGCAGCGACTGGAGTCAAACCACGATGCGGCACAAATTTCCAGGAGGTTATGAGTTCAGTCGTGTCTGGCTGCACCGGATCGGCCTTCCAGACAAAACGGTAAATAATGCGGTGGTTTGCGGAAGAAACTTCACTCCGGACGACTACCTGTGTGTTGCCGTACGGGTCCATTTGTTGGGCCAGTCTTTCCAGCCGTTCACGCACGGCGGGGCCCATTTCAGTGCGAGGAAGATCGCGAACTTTCGAATCTCAATGACAAACAAGAGTCCGTTGACAACTTCGGGCCACAGTGCGGGAAAGACAGGACACAATGACAGACATGGCCCGCGCTGGCCTTCCATTGGACGTTTATTTCGTAGATCGAGGAGCGGAAACAGAGATCCCGGCAAAGGGTAAGACTGCACAGAGTGCTAGAAGCAGTAAAAAAAAGCTGAAAAAAAAAACAAAAACTCAAAAGCGCAGGGAGAAACCGCAAAGGTAAAGACTGCACAGAGTGATAGAAACAGTAAAAAAAAAGCTAAAAAAAACAACAAAAGCGCAGGGAGAAACCACGCACGTGTTGACTTCTCAAAGGCCTGCCGCGAAAAAAAGAAAACGTCGCCGAGGAAAAGCACCAGACAACACGGAAGGCACGGAGTGCGGTAAAACGTGTGAGCACAGCGGAGCAAAGCAGCAAAGGCACGCGCACCAAGCAATGCACAATGACGAAGGAGAACCGGGGAACGAACACAGGCCGGTAAACGACAGGGGTCCAGCAGTTTTGTTGCTTACCCAACAAGGAAGGGCAGGGAAGGGAGTGGAAAAGGTGAAAAAAAAAACCCCTGAAAAAAAGGAACGAAAACAAACTGGGGAGAGGAAGAAAAAAAAAACAAGAGGAAACAGCGCGAGGAGACCCTAGGAGCAAAATAGTGCGAGTCTTGGGCGACCCGCCGCTACCGCCTCCCCCCCCCCCCCCCCCCACACACACACACACAACTAAATAGACCGGGTAGCAAAACGCAAGAAAAGAATTCTTTTCAGTGAGGGGGCATGACGTAGACATGTGGCGCACCCCACCAGACACCACGCCTCCGGATAACATCGGAGGCGGAAGGGTGATTTTCACTAGCGGAGCCTACTCGACGAGGCGCGAGAGAACAATCTCCTGGAGGGAACGGAGGGAACATGGCGCTCTGTGGTGTGTTTTCTACGTTTTGTCCTTGTCTGTCGCGCCGAAACATTTCTTGAAGTAAGGAGAGGAGCATGGCGGGGTAGCTTGATTGCGATGACTGTAATTGCACTATTAATGAGACTTTCCAAAAAATATTTGCGGCCGCGCCTTCCGGGCAGGATGCCTCGATACCAGAGAGGTAGATGATATTTTCGACCAGGAGGGGGGCAGTTGCCCTTTAAGGACCAGCAGTTACCCTGCCTTCGCATTACATGCCCTGCCCAAGTCCATTCCTCTTGATTTCGACTAGGATGTGATTAAACCGCGCTTGTTCCCTCACTCACTCTGCCCGCTTGCGATGTCTTAATGTTGCACCTATCATTTTTCTTTCATAGCTGACTGCGTTGTCCTTAACTTAAGCTGAACCGTTTTCGTTAGCCTCCACATTTCTGCCCCATAGGTGAGTGCCGGTAAGAAAGAGCTGTTATATAGTTTTCTCTCGAGGGATATTGGTGAGCTGCCATTCGTGATCTGAGAGAGCCTGCCATATGCGCTCCAACCCATTCTTATTTGTCTAGTCACTTCCCTCTCATGATCTGGATCAGCAGCCAATACCTGCCCTATGTACACGTATTCCCTTACCACTTCCAGCACCTCGCTACCGATTGTGAACTGCTGGTCCCTTGCGAGACTTGAAAATTACTTTGGTCTTCTGCGTGTTAAATTGAAGACCTACCATCATTCTGTTCTGCCTGCCTAACCCATTGATCTTTGCAGCTCATCTCCTGAGTGACTTAGCAAGGCAATTTCATTAGCGAATCGCAAATTATTCAGGTATTCTCCATTAACTCTTATTCCCAAATTGTTCCCAATCCAGGCCTCAGAACACCTCCTGTAATCATGCGGTGAATGGTATTGGCGAGATCGTGTATCCCTGCCTGACACTTTCCTTATTGGAATTTTATTGCTGACTTTATGAAGTGATATGGTAGCTGTGCATTCGTGTTAGATATCTTCCAGTGTTTTCACGTAAGACTCTTTACACCCTGATTCCGCAATGCCTGCATGACTGCTGAGGTTTCAACTGAGTCAAATGCTTTCTCATAATCAATGAACGCTATATATAGGGGCTGGTTATATCTTGTACATTTGTCTGTCACCTGTTTGATGGTGTGAATATTGTCTATTGTCGAGCATCTTTTGCGAAAACCTGCCTGATCATTTGGCTGATTGAAGTCTAAGGTTTTCCTGATTCTATTAGAGATTACCTTAGTAAATTCTTGCAAGACAGTAATCTGATCGGTCTGTAATCTTTGAAGTCCTTGACGTCTCATTTCTTATGAATGAAGATAACCTTAGCGTTCTTCCCAGCTTCTGGTACGCTCATGGGCATAAGGCATTGCATATACAGGTTGGCTAGTTTCTCTACCCCCCCCCCCCCCCCCCCCCGTCCTTTCAAGGCATCTGCTGTTACTTGATCCTCACCTGCTGCTCCTCACCATTTGCATTGCTCCTAAGGATTTCTTTACTTCCTCCTTCGTTACTGGCGGGATGTCCTAATGTTGTGCTCTATTGCCTCTCTCATTATCGTTCTGATTACATTTCCTACTGTATAGCGAACTGAGAACTTTGTGCATGCCATGTGTCTCGACAGATGGTGAGCGCTCGCCTGCTCAGGCCAGACGACGCCGGAACTGCTCCGAAGTGCGGGAACTTTCGCTGCGCGGGGAATATGACCGTTCACTTGCACGGCATGAAATGGGCTCGAGCCGAGTGATCTGAGTTCACCGAATTCTCTCCGAGGCGACGATATTCTGCAGGAAATGTGCTTTAATTTAATCGCGCGACACTTTGCGAATAATACTGAAAGCGAGTGTTACTCGTCGAAGGTGGCACTAAATTATAGCTCGTGTGATAAGGAAACTAGGGCAAGCAGGGAACGCGGATCTGAACTGTGGGAGTAAAATAGGTATTCTCGGATACAACTCAAGCAGTAATCAGCAAATCCCTCTAAAACGAGGCCTTTCAACCAATGCTGTCGACACGGCCGTGACGTCGCGTCCGACCACCCTGCGCGGGGTATTGGGCATCTGCTATGTATAGGTGCTAGGCGATTGGCTGCTACATCTTGTCAGTATCGTAATCGTTGCCTGAAGGGCCTCTCTGGTGGGGATTTACTGCTTGGTTGCTGATATGTCGGACTATAAAAGTACAAGTTTCGTGCGGAGTGTACTCGGCAGGTTCTCCCATGTAATGAGATTAGCAGCCTGCCATTATCAATCAAAGAGCAAAGTGTTTAATACTTTAGAGCACGTACTCTCCTCCCCAAGTTCTCCGCGGAGGACAATGGAAAAGCTTGAGGACAGCACAGCGAGCTATGGAAAGTAAAATGATAGCGATGACCGTAAAAACAGGAAAACGTGAGAGTAGTTTAGTTAATAACATCACAGCTGAAATCAAGAAGAGGAAATCGACATGGGCAGTGCTTGTGATGCACAGAAGAGATAACTGATGATGCCTTAGGGTGGTGAAATGGACTCCCATGGGAGCCGCCGCGGTGGCTCAGTGATTAAGGTGCTCGGCTGCTGACCCGAAAGACGCGGGTTCGATCCTGGCCGCGGCGGTTGAATTTCTTTGGAGGAGAAATTCTAGAGGCCCGTGTACTGTGCGATGTCAGTGCACGTTAAAGAACCCCAGGTGGTCGAAATTTCCGGAGCCCTCCACACGGCGTTTCTCATAGCCTTAGTCGCTTTGGGACGTTAAACCCCATAAACCAACCAACCAACTCCTATGAGAAGGTAACTGTAGCAAGGAGTGGCATAGACTCGGGGCGTCTTGAGGTTAGGAAGTTTGCGCGGGTGAGGTGATCGTAGCTGGCGCATACCAGGGTTGACTGACGCCCAATGGGTGCAGGTTTTATCCTCCAGAAGTCTTAGTTGAGCCGGCGATCACGACTTGTGTATAGCTCAGGAGAGGGCAAAACATACTCAGGAACTTGAATTTGTGAGGTGCGAGGCGTAGAGTCCATCCTGCATTAAGAAGACGTCTGCAAACTGTTGCATATTATAACCAGCAGCTTTCGATCTCTTAACGTTACACCTATCATTTTCCTTTCCATAGCTCGCTGCGTTGTTCTTAACTTAAGCTGAACCCTCTTTGTTAGCCTCCACGTTTCTGCCCCATAGGTGAGTACCGGTAGGATACAGCTGTTGTATACTTTTCTCTTCAGGGATATTGGTAAGCTACCATTCATGATCTGAGAGAACCTGCCATATGCGCTCCACCCCATTCTTCTTATTCTAGTTATTTCCCTCTCATGATCCGGATCTGCGGTCACTACCTGCCCTAAGTAGACATATTCTTTTACTACTTCCACGGTTACTACTTCCACGGAGGGAACAAACGCCGGTTAATGACATCTTAGTTGAAATCAAGAGGAAGAAATGGTCTTGGGCAGGGCATGTAATGCGAAGGGTAACGGAGTGGATTCCAAGAGAAAGCAAACGTAGCAGGGGACGGCAGAAAGTTAGGTGGGCGGATGAGATTAAGAAGTTTGCGGGGATACAGTGGCGGCAACTAACAAAGGACAGGGTTAATTGGAGAGACATGGGAGAGGCCTTTGCCCTGCAGTGAGTGTAGTCACGCTGATGATGATGATAACCAGCAGGGGGCCACGGTCGTCGGTACCTTAGCGCCCCCACAAGGGTATAAATAGCCTGCCCTGGTAGGGGGCGCGGCTTCTGTATGTTCTCTGTGTGTACCGACAAGCCGTCGGCAATAAACCAGTTACACCCACCGTCTCGACTCTAACAATGACGACGAGGAAACCACGAACCTGCCGGCCCTGACTCAAGCATCAAAGCGCAGCAGCCATCATGAACGACGCCCAAGAATCAGCACCGTCCATTGACCACCAGCCGTTCATCGGGCGCCTGCCGGAATTCTGTACCACGACAGGTAACATGGCTACCTACGCTGAGTGGTTCGAGGCCTTCGCGAAAGCGAATAAGCTGGACGAGCAAAGCAAAACGGACGTGCTTATCACTATACTGGGTGACGGCGCATGTACCACTGTGCGGAATATCATGTTTCCGTAGGATCCGGACAAGAAGACTTATCAAGAGATAAAACAGGCGCTTCTGAACCATTACGCGCCGAAGCGGTCGGTAGTCACAGAGCGTTATAACTTTCATAAACGCACACAGGGGCCCCGGAAGACAGTTCACGTCATCATCGTAGAATTGAAACGATTGGCGGCGAACTGCTCGTTTGGAACGTTTCTGTCTGAGGCACTTGTTGTTGGCGTGCGCAGCGAGGCTATTCGGTGCAAGCTCCTGGCCGCTGAAGACGACAAGGGCCTAACGTGGGAGAAAGCATGCGTTATCACCACTTCCATGGAAGCCGCTGAGAGCCACGCGAGGGAGATGCTACCGGGACCCAGCGTGACACGAGAACCAGAGGAGGACGTCAGGTGGCAACGTGGCGACAGCGCAGGGACAAGGCGGTCGACCAGCCACAATCGACGACGGGGGACGGCGGGCGCAAGGAAAGTGTCCGCTGACAAGGACAGGATACCGTCGTGCTTTCGTTGTGGGGGTCACTATCATCAGCAGGACTGTCGGCACATCAAGGCAAGGTGCTACACTTGTTCTCGGACAGGACATTTAGCTAGCATGTGTGCCACAAGGCAAAGCAATTTCACTGGGGAAGAGGTGTCTAGTTTAAAATTATACGCCCTTGGGGAAAGAATTCATCCGTACATAGTGGACATGAATGTAAACGGGCAAACCATTGCTATGGAAATAGATACAGGCTCAGCGGTATCTATTATTCCAGGAGATGAATTTGTGAAACATTTTGGACATCTGGTTTGGTTTGTTTGTTGGGGTTTAACGTCCCGAAGCAACTCAGGCTATGAGGGACGCCGTAGTGAAGGGCTCCGGAAATTTCGACCACCTGGGGTTCTTTAACGTGCACTGACATCGCACAGCACACGGGCCTCTAGAATTTCGCCTTCATCGAAATTCGGCCGCCGCGTCCGGGATCGAACCCGCGTCTTTTGGGTTGCTGACCCAAAAGACGCGGGTTCCCGAATTCGCAGGGTCCATGACGAGCACGCGTAAACCTGAGCACACACGTACAAAAGCGCCCGGAACGCAACGGCCGCGAACGGCGCCGGCCGTGGAATTAGAAGCTCCTGCTACTTTAAACATAACCGCCGTACAACTGAACAGCATTCCTAATTGTACGGCGGTCATAGGTGACAAAGAATTTCTGGCAATATTTTTAGTAACCGAGAGGAGGATCCTGGCAGAACAGCGAGCGCTATCCGCGAAACTGACAACGCCATTACCCGCGTGCGTAGCGAACATGTGCACATTTCAATCTTCCAACCGTTGGTTCCTGCTTTAACCCACAGGCGCGGCATAATGACTAACCTAGCAGGAGCACAAAACACACATGCGCCACTAATTTACTTTACAGTAAATAAGAAAAAACCGCCTACCTTTACCAATTTTCAGAGATCCAAAGGAGATGGCGTCCTCCCGTGGCGGAAGGTACTCAAATATCGCGGCATAGTGCGGAATACAAAATGAACGCAAAAATTAACGGAGCTCGCCGCCAGTGGCGCGCGAGAGAGATATTGTATCAGCGCTGCGGGCGCCTCAGTTGACGAAGCGGTGGCGCTGTGGTCGTGTTAGTGGCTCCGAGAAAAAAATCTGTGCTCTTATAAGGGAGGAACTTTTCTTTACTATGCATGGTGTTATGTTTTTCGGGCTCCTCCTTCCTTCCTCCATGGGCTCCTCCATGTACGGGGCCGTCGGCGCGGGTCATGGCGGGTTTCGTTGCATGCACATGAGCGTTAGTTGCGTCATACTACCGAGCTCCGTACGGGCTGTGTGTGCGGGCGGTGTTGACGACTTTGTGATGGCGCGGAAGTAATTTCTGCCGTCTGGGCTCAGTAACATGCACTAACACTGTGTATCACAGGGCTGTTTTAGCATTTTGCGGCCACCTAAATGCGCACGCCGCTACCATGGTTCAGTGCCGCGATCTTGGAAAGAGCGTCAGTGGCTCTAATATTTCTGCCGTTTCGAGCACTGATCTCCACTAGGGAGCTGGATGCCGCATCGGGCTCCCGAAAGTGAAGCCACCGGAAGTAAACGGCCTTGTCCCGGAAGTCAGCCTTCGGCAGTGCATGAAATCGGACCTCAGCACGGTTTTTCAGTTCCAGTTTTGTTTTCCCACTTAGCATTTTGTCTTTTCGCCGTTCTCGTCTTTTTCCATGACAATGTCTACCTGTTGCGCCGTCAACTGAGCGAGGAGACCAGCGAAATCTTCGGGAAAGACGTTTCAAAAATAAGGGCCCATTGCATCTCAATGGGACGACACTAGCAGACGACAGGACGTCGCTACACACGGCAAGTATGGAACCTCGTTTGCTCAGCTGTGTGTCGTCCCATCGCCAACACTGCTTTTTACTGTGATGCACGTTCCCGCGCTCAAGCCCAAGTTATGCCATCAATGGGAGATAAATTTAAGAAAGAATAGATGGAAACCTTCACCATGCATGCAGCTGACCTTGCAGCGACCATTTCACCGAATTATGTTTAGACAGAACCGGAGCGCGGGCTATAGGTTACTATCTGGTGAGGTGTCGATGGTGTTCGGTTGGTTCGCATTAGCGCCTCCAAAAGGTATGGTACTGCTTTTTCGACGGAGCGCGTCATGTACCGTTTCGTACTGGTGCAAGTTAAGCGTGAATAGGCTTTTATTCGTGGTTGTTGACGCAGTTGACTTCTAACAGCGCTTCTCTTGCGCACTGCAGCATTCGTCTTTCTTGTCAGTCGTTCCTCTCGCGCTGTGTCTTTTCTTTGCTGCACGAAAATTCGGTTTTAAGATGGCCTAGCCCCATAGTCATTCCACTACTTCTCCTTCACGGTCGGAAGGCAAGAATCAGACAAAAACATAGTGTTTAATGCACATACTCCTTTGCCGCGGCAGGGTGAGACATGCATGCCTGTTTTCTTCGGTTTCTCTGAAATTACAGGGTTCTGCACACAATGCTCACATTTCTCGCGTTCAGCTTGCTTGTTCCTTTCATACAACAGCAGGAATTACACGAAAACAACGCAAAAAACTGAGAACGAAAGGGCGAAAAACGCGACTTTTTGCATTGAAATACACAGCAGACACCCGACTTCCGGGACAAGCAGTACAACTTCCGGTGGCTTCACTCGCGCTCGTCTCGGAAAGCGGGAATGCGGCATCCAGCCACCTAGTGGAGATCAGTGGTTTCGAGCGTAATGGTCATGCATTGCAATCTTCCGGTCCCTGCTGCGCTTTAGGTGTGGGTATCGTGGTATACGTTTGAAATAAAAAGAAAACTACGGTCGCATTCACGGATGTGTAAAGCAACGGATTTGTACAATATTCAAGCTTTCTGCTGCAATGGCATGGAACTCTTTCACTTTAGAGTCCAAACACGAAATGCATGTTTTAACATCCTATACTAAAATGTTACGAGAAGTTGCAAGACGCCCTGTTTATTGCGTATAGGGGGCCTTTTATGTGCTGTGGCCGTGGGTGCAGAAAAGACGTTTATAAGCTAGAGCACAATATGACGCATTATATGAAACATTCTTATATGAAACATTCACGTGAGCAAAGCAACTAAAATTGTTAGAAGTACCTTGCACAGTTAATAATTTCTATCCTGGTCATGCTCGGAAGTGAAATAGTCTTGAAATTTAACAGAGCAGATTACAACACAAGTAAGATTCGTTGCGTGACCGGACATGAAAGTACGTTACGCATTTAGAGACCTTTTTCCAAAGGCCTGAAGCAGCTCTGCGACCATAGATTACTGTGAATCATTTTTTTAATAAGGTCCAGAAGACTTCCCACACATAATTATATAATGCAGATGCATTAAAGCACTAATGTTTTCTCACTGAGCTGCCGAAAAAGCAAGCAAGGCAGATGATCCGCTCCTTGTTGAATGATTTCGCGCGGCAGACGTCCTCAAAACACTCAGCGAAAGCACGGGGCAAAAGCAATAATAAAAAAATAGGCAAAAAAATGTGATGCTTCAAGAAAAATTAGCTGTGGTTTAAACTTTGGCTAACCATGGTGAGAAGCTAAAGCTTCCTTTGTATGGCTACGTTCACAAACGCCACGCACACTGCCGAACGAATTGTCGGTAAAGCGTCGATGAAATGCACGCGTAGCCGAGTGGTCACACTCGCTGAGTCTGATCACAGTCTTTCAGCGCTCCATCTCAGTTGAAACCATCTCCGCCCAGTGCCGAGGTTGGAGAAGCCTCCGACTCTGTGTCGCCGGTTAGTTAAAAGGTTAGGTGGCCTCTCGGCCAATAATCAATTTAGGCCGCCGCGGTGGCTCACTGGTTATGGCGCTCGGCTGCTGACCCGAAAGACGGGGGTTCGATCCCGGCCGCGGCGGTCGAATTTCTTTGGAGGAGAAATTCTAGAGGCCCGTGTGCTGTGCGGTGTCAGTGCACGTTAAAGAACCCCAGGTGGTCGAAATTTCCGGAGCCCTTCACTACGGCGTCTCTCATAGCCTGAGTCGCTTCGGGACGTTAACCCCATAAAACAAACCAAACCAAACCAATAATCAATGTAATCTCCACCTACCATGGTAAGGAGGTTGCTCACAGTCCGATGGGGCTGTTGCCATCTGCCATGGTGGGCAGATTGTGATGACGTCAGTAGGTCACATGACCTCTCGCAACCAATAGTTGAAATTCAAGGATAAACTCACTGGCGCTGCTCTCTAGAAAACCTGGCGTAGTAAAGCTTTCGCTTCAAAAATTCAGTCCTGAACAGGAAGCGAACCCGGGACCACCATTATCTGCGGGACAGTCGTTCTTCCAACGAAGCTAACCGTGGCTATTGTTGATGGTATGGCGAGGCTGAATCAATCAACAACTCTAAGTGAAAACGATTCTGGTGGCGTATATACAAATAAAGCAGCGCATGGACCCATAACAGTATCCTCGTGGTGCATTACACTGCGGGGTGTAGAAAAAGGTTGCAATGCAGAAAATTCTGAAGCGTGCTGTCTGAGATCTTATGTGGAACGTGTGAGAAATAAGCGGATCAAAATAAGTTCAACAACCAGCAAGTTCCACTTAAACCTGCATGGTTCGCTGCGGGACGGCCTGTTCCACATAAAGAAAAACAAATATAAATGAAAAATTCTTATGGCCCCACATAATTAAGTGTGATCCAGATAAAATCCCCCTTGTTCCAGGGAAACTGGTGAGCTGACTCAGTTTATGTGGAACATAAGTGGAACCAGATTAAGAGCGAGAAATGGCGAGGAGCGGCGCACAGCAGAAAGGAAGCGGAATCGAGGCAGGCTAGCTGAAGTTGGATGCGCAGGGTATACCTATAACGGAAACTTTTCTGTAAAGTAAGATAGATTGAACACGTTTAGCGTCAAGAGCTTCGACAAGTGAGCTGTAGCTTTTTGCGCAAAAGTTTCACAAAACAGAGCGCTTCTAGTTGCAGTGAAAACGCGTCCAAGGCTTCACTAGTTCAGCAGCGGTAATATATATGTGCATCGAAATGAAACGTTTTACGGGATGCGGTTGCGCTGAAAAAGTTTCGTACGGTGGCGCCGCTTTAGCAAGTCACTTGAAGGTTTAAGAGGACGTCCCTTCCCCATCCGCTGGTATACAGGCGACTGGGTCGTGAGGCAACGCTACAATAACTTTTTTTTTTGGCCGAAAACACGCGTCCCGTAAACTTCCTCTGACAGTACAGGTCGTTCGTCTGATCATGTCTGCCTACGACCAATGAATAACTCACTGTTTCAGACATCCACGAGTTCCCTCGACAAACGCTGCTTCCTGCACATGCCAGAGGTGACGGCTGACGAAAGTGAACCACGACGGTAAGCAGCAAACCGCCCGCAGGCTGCGGCGGTTTTCAGCTCTTCACGGTGCGACTGGCAAGTCACCTCCCGATGTCCGCCTTCTTATCCTTGTCCGTGACCAGCCGGGACGAAGGGGCAGCCTGCGATTCGACAGGGTAGATAGAATGCACGCAGTGAGTGCGATTTTGGCGGGAAGGAGCACGGCATGTACTGCTGTGCCTTTCCCTGCGCCCATCTTACAGCGGTCGCGATGTTTGAGCAACGGTTTGAGGCAACCGCCTGGCGACAGCCTGCGCGTTTCGCGTAGCGGCGGCCGATAGCCACGTCTGACCTTTATAATGACCTCGATGTCATACCAGGGTGAGAGATGGGCTACCAAGTCGAGTCGTCGCGCAGCGGCGGCCGGTAGCCATGCGTGACCTGTAGACGCGGCGCACTGCGTTCCTTCTTTAGACACGGTGCGCCGCGTTTCTTCCGTTAGAGGCGCTGCGCTCGCGACTCGTTTCACATGCTGCGAGTTATGTCGACCTGCGGATAGAGAGGGCCGTAGCCGCAGACGGGTTGCAATCGTCTTGACGTCTCGCGGTTTCAGTCAGCGCACGAACGTGCTTTTTAAGCATGAAATGCTTTTAGCCCCCGTTGTCGGCAGTGTGGTGACGTCACGCCGAGACCGAGAGCCATCATCCGGGCACTGAAATGCACTCATCCGGGCACTGAATTCGTCATCCGGGCTCTGAAATGAGAACATCCGGGCACCGTACGAGCCTTAACGAGATTTGTTATTGTTGTTGTTGTGACTGAGAGAAGGATGAAAAGGAAATTGCACGGGCCTGCTACTGGCTCGAGCCAAGCCACCACCGCTGCCACGTGCAGATAGAGGAGAGTTAAAAGATCAGAGGAAGGACAGGAAACGAAAGACGCGCGTCGCAGCAACAACTGCGTCCGCCGGAGCGGACGCTGCTCAAAAAAACAGATAAGCGACCGAAGCCGCACTCGCCGAAGCGAGATTATTTAACGAGACTCTCTAAGCCCTCCTACGCGACCGGCATGCAAGCGCCGGTTGGTCTCCAAAGGAGTCACAAATAATAACTGCTGCCAGTGCCTTCTCAATGTTTATCAAGATATCAGTCGCTGTGCGTTTGATAATGCACGGAATTATAATTTCCGATTTCTAATAACGTGCAAAAAGCACATAAATGCCACGATACGCTTCGTTGTCATACGTGATCTCTTAGGGGCTTCGCGCATCGAAGCAAAGCCGAACAGGCGCACAGGGGCCCGGGGGAGAAGCGCTGCGTTCAAAGGGCAAGGCATCGCGCCGAACGGGTGGTGGCGTTCCTCCCTTCCATTACGGTGCGGTTCGGGTGTCCACCGAGATGGCAGAGAATTACTGCGCCATTTCCTTTCCTCAAAAAACCTTGCGTTCAAAGGGCAAGGGATCGCTCTGAACGGGTGGTGGCGTTCCTCCATTCCTGTACGGTGCGGTTCGGGTGTCCACCGAGATGACATTAGGCCCGTAAACATTTCATGCTTACTCTACTCTCGGTTACGGGAGAGGCAGAGATTTTATAATAATGCAGAACTGTATAGGAATGCAGCGCGTCAAGAGCCACTTCTTCTGGCCTGGCCTTTCCTCCAGCGTCGCTAAATACGTCGCATCTTGCCCGCTGTGTGAGCGCCGAAAATGGCCGACGTCATGCTGGACATCTGCAGCCTCTACCATGCCCCGCCACGCCGTTCGCCGTCGTCGGCATCGACTCGTACGGCCCGCTTCCCCTCTCTACGCGAGGTAATCGTTGGATACTCACTGCCGTCGACCATCTAACACGCTACGCCGAGACCGCAGCCTTGCCTGATGAATCGGCGCCCGAAGTTGCCACATTCTTTCTCCAGTCCATCGTACTGCGCCACGGCTCCCCTCAGGTGCTTCTCAGTGACCGCGGCCGGACGTTCCTATCGAGCGTTGTTGCCGAAGTTCTGTAAGCTTCTTTACGCTTCACAAGATGACGTCCAACTACCACCCCCGGACAAATGGTCTTACTAAGCGGTTCCATCGCACCCTGTCAGATATGATTGCTATGTACCTCGAACCTGACCACCGGAATTGGGACGCAGTCCTTCCCTTTGTCACTTTTGCCTACAATTCTGCGTTGCAACGAACCACTGGTTACTTCCAGTTTTTCCTCGTTTACGGCCGTTCTCCCACTACCCTTCTCGATGCCTCTTTCTTCTCGACGCCTGCAAACTCCTCACCGTCTGTCCCCGACCAGTTCCTCTCCCGCTTGGCCCGGTGCCGCCACCTTTCTTGCCTGAACACGGAAGCCTGCCAGGAAGGCCGCAAGAGTCACTACCTCACGACTCACCGCGTTGTTTCGTTCAACCCTGGAGACGAGGTCCTGCTTTCTAACCCTCTGCGGACGCCTGGTCTGTGTGACAAGTTTCAGCCCCGTTTCATTGGTCCCTACTTGGTGCTCCGCCAAACTTCCCAAGTTAACTACCGCGTCACTCCTGTTGATCCTCCTCCGGACCGCCGTTACCGCGGGACTGAAATTGTACACGTTTCCCGCCTCAAGCCTTTCATTCGGCGCTCTGCATCAGACTGATCGCGGCCAGGCTGGCCGCTTCGGCCCGCGCGGGTAGTCGTTGTTGTTGTTCTTGTAGCCTTTGACAGAATGGCACATACCCACACTGGGGGATCGGCCAAGAATCGGGAGATAAGGGTTGGTATTCACCTGTACATAGTAAAGGCAAAAGAAAAGCATACGGGAAAGGAACACCGGGGGAGTCTACCACAAGAAGGGCAGGGAGAGAGAAAAAATAAATAATAAAAAAGTAGGAGTTTGGATTGGAGAGAGAGAGAGAAAAAAGAGAAAAATTAATTCGAAATATAATAAAGCATAAATAAGAAAATACTGTAAGCTTTAGCAAGGGAGTCGATGAGATTCCAGCAAGAAATTTTGAACAGCGTCACAAACAGACCAGTGGCTGAACCCAAGCGTGGGGGCTCCAAATAATAGCAAGAGTGGGCTGCTCAAACTAAGGCCAAGATGCTGTAAGGGCAACTCCAGCAGTCTTCTTCTCAAAGAAGTGAAACGACGACAATGGAGCCATAAATGACCGATAGATTCAAGCTCACGGCAAAATGAACAGAGGGGAGATAACGCCAAACCAGATCTGTGCAGATAGAAATTTAGAGGGGGGATGCGGCAGCGCAACCTCGTCAGAGATACTTCTAGCTGCCGAGATTGACAAATTTTTCTGCTCCAGGAATATTTCAGATGCTGATATTCCGCCGATGTTAAAAGTGCTGTGTCTTGCGCGCTTAATAACGATCGTCGCCGGAACCTAGATGCTGTGATACCCACTGTAGCCGGGATGATGGGCAGCACGGGGCCGCCTAAGGAAGCCTTTGCGAGGTTATCCGCGATCTCATTTACAATCACGGCTGCTGTGGCCGGGTACCCATATCAAGTGAACAATGTTCAAATGCGAAGGAAGGAGCGATAAAAAAGTGCTTAAAGTGGGACAGTCAACATGCGATGCGAGGGACGAACACAAAGATAAAGAATCAGTAATGACTGCCACTGCAGAAATAGAAGGATCAAGCTTGCGCAGAGCAAGAACTACTGCCAGAAACTCAGCTTGGAAAATAGGGAT
This sequence comes from Amblyomma mixtum, assembly GCF_055824585.1. NCBI lineage: Eukaryota > Metazoa > Arthropoda > Arachnida > Ixodida > Ixodidae > Amblyomma > Amblyomma mixtum. Next base: position 304,272,601 of record NC_143012.1, on the reverse strand, counting down.
GAAATCCGGAAGGCGCAGCGAAAAGGACCAGTCTAAACTCGGACAGAAAATTCCCACCCCTGCCTTTTCGTTGCACTGAGAGGCGTCGGTTGCTATCGCAATTTTCGTAGGTAGGGACCTTAAATGATCTTCTAATAGTCCATTTAAAATATGGGGTGGTAAAAGTTTCGCGTTTTGAGGAAAAACGTTGTCGAAAACAATGTGGACAGAGGACCCACTGCTTAGTGCTGGAAGGATGTTGTAAATCTGCACATTTAAAGGCTCAAGTAGCCTTTGCACGAACACAACCTGTGGGGTATGAAAACGAGGCCAGTGGACACCAAAAAAGGAGGTCGGCTGGCAACAGAAAATGCTTTGGGAACGGTGAAAATGGGATTCAAAGATTTTGAGGAAAGTCTGCACACTTATAAAGTGAAATCGGGATAAGAGAGGGGGAATGCGGGCCTCAAGGTACAGCACATTGGTAGCCACGAATTTGGGGACGCCAGGGCATATCCGAAGCACCTCCCTCTCCAAAAGGATGAGAGGACGAAGTTTGTACGAGGCCGAGCCTGAAAACAACACAGAGCCAAATTCTAAAATTAGCCTGACATACAATATGTAAATCATTAGGAGCGTATCCCTACGCATACCGTACCTGTGACTGCATAACCTCCATAACATGCCTGCGGCACGAGCCCCTTTCACAGCAACATGGTCAATGTGAGGCCGCCAGGTGAGTTTGTCGTCATAAATGACGCCTAGGTATTTTAGGGAATGAACCTGAGGTATTGGTTGAAATTTACATGAAAGAGGGACCACAACAGTATCCTGTAGAGGAAAAACAAGGACGGCACACTTGTTAACATTTAATGTGAGGTGTAAACTGCTCAACCAGTGCTCAAGAGAACTCAAATATGATTGCAATTGATCATAGAGGGAATGTATATCAGGCGCAGCCGCAAAAATTCAATGTCATCCGCATAGACGTAAGTGCGAACATGGAGGTGTAAAGGAATGGATCTCAGAAGAATATTAAACAGCACAGGCGAAAGGACAGCTCCTTGCGGTACACCTCTCGTCTGTTTGTACCTCTCGGATTGTACCCCATTATGGACGCAGAAGAATTCCCTGTTATAGAGAAATGCAGATATCCAAGCAACTAAATATACTGGAAACTGGAGGGACTGTAACCTATGTATTAGGATGGAATGCTCTACACTGTCGTAAGCTCTAGAGACGTGGAGCGCAACCAAAGCAACATACAGGCGTTGACGACGAGAAAGGAGAATACGACTCTCAAGATCTACATGTGCATTCCATATCGAACATCGTGGCCGGAAGCCGAGTTTACACGGGCTGAGAATAGTTCTGCGGTCCACGAAGGCAGAAACTCGAATAAGTAACACCCTTTCTATTAATTTTACCACGTTTAATGTTAGAGAAATAGTAAAGGGATCACCTTGGCCAGCTTCCACTCAGAAGGGATCCAAGCGTGTTTGATAGGATAGTTGACCAGATGTAACAAGGAGTCGGGAGACGCCTCTAATGGAATCTTGAGCATCTTTGAAGTGACACCATCAGGACCGGGAGCAGAAGCTGGTAATCTCTGAACAACTTGACAAATCTCCGATAGAGTAACTTTAGCGAAATAATTATTTGGCGTCACTGGCGCAAACAACATGGGACGTAGAGGAAATAGAGACGAGAACCGCTTATGCAGACCCGCGGCAATTGATTCAACCGCCTCGATAGCTGCCTTAGGTAACATAACTAATGACTGTAAATTACGAGAAGGCAGGACCTGTTTTCTGGACCGTAAAAAGCCAAATAATGCCCGTCGGTTGCCCGACTTTGAAAGATAATCAAAATGTACAGAGTCATATTTCTCTTTCGCACGAGAAACTGTGCGTTTAAAGGTGGCTGCTATGAATTTATAATCTTTCCAGTTATTTGGGCATTGGTTATAAAGAAGCTTTTTCCATGCTGCCTTCCTCCGCCTGTAATCCCTCGTACAGTCCGCGTTCCACTAATGATAAGAGGAATTCCCTTTTGAGGGCCGCACCAGGAACTCCGACTTTTTACGGCATTCCTCTATAGTCAGGCATATGCTTGTTTACTGGTGGTCCTCGGCGATGTTAGAAACTGACGCGAGGGCAGAGCGCAACATCGTCTGAAATTTGTCATAATTTACATGCGTCCGCAACGGACGAGCCGCAGGTGTTACACGACATATGATATCAAAACGAATAGGTATATGGTCACTGGAGGAGCCGCAGTCAACAGTCGACCAATATAGTGAATGCCAATTCCAGGACTGGTGAGTGTAAGATCTAAAACAAATTTAGATTGAGCGCCAAGGTAAGTGGCCGATCCAGAATTTGAACACATAAGGCTGTTATCAGAAACCCAGTCCCAAAGGCGCTTCCCACATAGATTTGTGCGGTAGCCCCAAGACACATGGTGTGAATTGAAATCGCCAGCCATGAGAACTGGGTTTCCACAGCTAGCGAGAAGCGAATCTAGCGGTCTAGTATCCTGGACTCCATAGGGGAAATAAACATTTACTAAGGAAAATGGGGACCACCCAGGAAGAACAAAGTCTAATGCCAAAATCTCAGTCAGGGGACATTTGGTGAAAAGATACCTTAGCCCTGTGGCAAAGTTTTGAAGAAAGTAACGTTAGCAAACCCCCCTACTCGTGACTGGCGATCTAGACAAAATGAACGATAATTTTTAAAATGAAAATGTTTGTCGGCTGAAAGCCACGTTTCTTGAAGAATTATGACATCCGGATTAAGGTGGGAAGATATAGAGTGTATATCCTTTGACGCTGTAAGAATAGAGCGACTGTTCCACTGTAGAACTCGCAACAACGCTATGGTTTCGAAAGCAGAGCAGCAGCAACTGCCTGCTCTAAAATGGTGTCCATCGGCTCAGTGCCAAGCTGCTGCTTCTTTGTTTTGGCCTGTGAACGCGGAGAAGTAGATGGAGATATCGGGGACCCGCTGCGCTTGAGGACCCGCGCATCAGACTCCATCATCTCGGAATCATAGATAATTCCAGCGTCACTGGAAGTACCCGAAGCAAGTACAGTGTTAGGGGCAGACGTTTGTTCCTGGGGCTGAGATGTTGCAGTTAGTGAAGAACGGACAAGAGCAAGGGGAATTACAGTTGATAGAGAAGCCAAACTGGCCTGCACAGCATTGGTAAGTTGGGAAGCGAGGACGTTAGTGAGGCATTCGGAAACACTTGCAGCAATTCTCTCTACCATTTTTGTCCTGGACGCCTCCACAGCAGACGCAATTGCCTGAGTCAGCGACGAATCTAACATCACTCCCTGACGAGCGGTCACACCTGCATATCCGTAGGCCCGTTCCTTAATCTCCAATATAGCGTCTCGGCGCGAACAGCGTTTCCTGTCTATAAGTTCCAAAATCTGAATCTCCTGCGCACGAGAGGGGCAGTTGGAGGAATTAGCAGCGTGGGCACCACCGCAAAGGCAGCACTTCTCGTTCTGCTCAGAGCAAGTGCTCGTGTCATGACTCTCTCCACAGGTGCAACAGCGCAAGGTGGATTTGCAACCGCCAGCGCTATGGCCATAGCGCCAGCAGTTGGTGCACTGCAGAGGCCTAGAGGATAGCTGGTCGACCCAAAAAATTAGAGGCCATGCCTTCATTTCACTGGGGCAAGACGTACCGGCAAAGGTGGCAATCACCGATTCTGTGAGCACCCGCATGTTGCCAACATCCCGGCTACAGCGGTGAACAGCAACGACACCTGCGGCGGACAGCAGATCAAGTGTCTCTGCTGGAGTCAACGAAGAGTCGACGCCTCGAACAATGCCCTTCGTACAAGCCAAATGTGGCGGATAAAAGAGCTTACCCGGAGAAATGCAACTGACGAGGAAGCTAGGAGATCTCTGACGCAGGCGAGGTCTGAGGATCTGCAGAGAATACCGCCGCGTCCAAACTGGCGGACCTTACTGATGGCTTCATAATGAGAAGTGGCTGACTGGAGCGCAGCCCGACCAACTCCAGGATTGGTCATCTTGATGGCACCACCATCCTTAGGCACCAGCGCAACAGGGATGCTGCCAACGCCACTGCGCAAAAAAGCCTCCAAGGGCGACTTCAGGGAATAGGGAAGCCGACCAAGAGGAGCCCCCCTGGCCGGGAGACTGGGTAGACATACCCCGGGCTTACGGCCTCACCGTGTGCTTGATGCCCACAAAACGATGAGCGCAAAGGCTCAGGGAGAAAAAAATGGCTGAGGCTTAGCTAAGGTTAAGCCTATTCAGATGCGAAGCATATTGATGGCTTGGCTTGGTAATACATGGCTTTCCTTGGTTGAATACTTGGTCATTTTAATACAACCACTAGAAGTGTAGCAAGGATTGCCGTGGCAGCTATATATGGGATCATCGGTGAATTTAATGCAGAGTGTACAACCGCTGCCCCAGCACCGGCTGCAACAGCATTCTTGGCACCCATGGAAAGTACATTGGAAACACCCTTAGTTATTCCACCACCGCCACCATTCCCTATAGGCTGCATTGATGTACCCCCAGCAGCAGCAGGCAGCGCCTCTGATGTGGAGCCTCCACCGCCGCGGCCGACCGCGCGAGCCGGCAGCCCATCTCTCCTCTGCTGTGACGTAATGTTGTCACGTGGTCAGCCGCCGCGCCTCTGATGTGGAGCCTCCACCGCCGCGACCGACCGCGAGAGCCGGCAGCCCATCTCTCCTCTGCTGTGACGTCATGTTGTCACGTGGTGTTACGTGTTCACGCTAAAAGTCAATGGTAGCTCCACCGCCGCGCTCGACGGGCTGTAGTGTAGCTTAGCATAAAAACCCATCGCCATCGCTTGGGGCTGTTCGCTTGTAACACGTCTCTGGCAGAGGGCTAGAATAAACGTCTTACGTTAAGTCTTCCCTTATATACACAACACATAAATACCAAAATATTGCCTTACATCTTAAAGTGCGCGTGGTTACAACATCACACATTCCGTGTTTCTTTATTGTCACGTCTAATCACATGTTGTCTATGCAAATGTGGAGGAAATCGGCACATCGTTCCAACCGAATTCGCAGGGAACGCGTTGCATGTGAAAGCACTGACCGAAATCACACTGCGACATCAAAGGACGGGACCGATGAGAATAGTAACTATTATTATGTGGCCATAGTGAGAGATCCCGGCCGCGGCGGTCGAATTTCGATGGAGGCGAAATTCTAGAGGTCTGTGTACTATGCGACGCCAGTGCGCGTTAAAGAACCCGAAGAGGTCGAAGAAATTTCTAGAGCCCTTCACTACGGCGTCTCTCATAGCCCGAGTCGCTTTGGAACGTTAAACCTCATAAACCCAACAAAACCAGAGAGATGTGCGTGTTATATTGTGGTTTCGGTTTCGAGAACAAAGGTTACTCGCCTCAGGGGAAATGGGGCTCTCTCAACGTCGGTCAGCGTCTGGGTCCGTGTCACTTTCTCTCTCTCCACGCCGCCGTCCCGGCGTGCCCCAACATGCTCCGGCGTGGCGTTCGCCGTGGCCACGCCGACACAACAGTACGCTGATTGCGTTTGCGTTCAACACATTTTAGCAGGAACGCGGCACTGAAGCTATAGGCTGCCGGCGTTTGCCGGGTTCATTGGCGTTGGCGTTGACAACGCCAATGAATCCAATGAATGCCGGCAGCCTCAACGCCCACGAAAATGAACGCCGGAAGCCTATCGCTTTAGCGCCGCGTTTCTGCTAAAAAAAATGGAAGACGCTTAAACTACGGCGATAGACTTCCCTGTTTTTGTGTCGATGAGGACAGCGTTAGCAACGCAATGAGACTGGCCTAAAAGTTTAGTAATGTGGTAGGTTGTCATAATAATCTGGATAAAAATGTTGGGTTATGGCATGACGAATGAAACTGCTGTGCTGAAGTTTACGAAAATGTAATGTTTTCACGTACGTGCACTAACCTTGGTTTGTTGTTGTTGTTGCGACTGAGAGAAGGATGAAAAGGAAAGTGTACGGGCCTGCCGACTGGCTCAAGCCAAGCCACCACCGCTGCCACGTGCAGATAGAGGAGAGTTAGAAGACGAAAAGTAAAAGAAAAGACGAGCGTCGCAACGACTTTTCATTCTCCGTATTTCTTGTTTTGTACAAATTCTAGCTCTGCGTCCCAAAATTTTAAATATACTCCATTCCCTGCACATGAGTGCGTTTGTATAGACGGTTTCATCCAGCGCCGACCACGCACTGGCAACACTGTGCTCCCGCATCCGGCTCATCTAGGGAAACTTCCGGTTCTGGATTGTTTTGCTGGCTTTTTTGTGCCCCCGCGCTCGTCCTGTGCCTGTTTTTTGCGATTTTTCCTTAGTATATTAATTTTAGTGCGGATTGTGGCATTCCGTGTCTTGTTCAGCGTGCAGTGGCTCTCTGTAGCAACTCTTTTCTCTGTGTTCGCTCCTCTGGCGGCGATATCGCGTCTCTGATTGTGTGCGGTGTGCGCGGTTGCTCGCTTGGAAATGTGTTCGGCGTTGTACACGTCACCTGGGGCGCGATTACGAGTTTTTGTCTCAATTTTGAGGCTCTGACGTCAAAATGACGACACCGCGAGTTGTTGACCGCGGAATCAACCAATTAGCAGCGAGGTTGTGGTGTCTAATAGTAGGGTTCCACCCAGGAAGCATTTAGTTGCGCAATAAGGGACCGTATACTAAAGTTTTGCTGTAAACACGCCGTTAATAATTTGAAGAATGTTTTATTTCGCTAACAAACTATGTTTCAAACTCAACGACATGAAGCAAAAGAAGAAGCGTCCTCAATTTTGCAATTAAGTTTGCTCTTCAGTCACTTTTGCTGCCGCGAGGGTGCGCTGACGCTGGAAAAGCGTCGGTAGCGGCGGCTAGGCGGCGTGAGCTGCCGCCTGATTCAACCGATTCAGCCTTATCCCTCCACGCACATATTCAGCCATCGTAAACATGGCAGCCAGAAAAAAAATCAGCTGATTCGACGGCTGTCCTCTTTTTTTACACATTACGCAGAATCAAAGTACTGCGCAGACGTCTTAAGTGCGCGGAAAAATCTGTTTAAAGGCAGTGATTGCTACGAGTCTGCCGAGAACAATTTGGAAGGAGCGCTTGGCTCGAAAACCGGCGAAGGCAGCTTCAAGGCAAGTTCACACTGGCGAGTTGCAATCGTCGCGCTAGTATTCTAGGCGACCGATTTCGGTCAATTAGTTACGGTTTGCGAAGCACATGTAAAGCGGGGAGGGAGCGTAATAAATCGATTTAAGCCTGTCGCGCGACCTCCGCGACTCGCCAGTGTGAACTCACCTTGCTGCTATCGATGGCAAATGTGCTCCAAGGGCGATGCGTGATTATATTTATTTTTGTTCAGAAAATACCCGGCGACCATGAATAATCACACTGCAGCAACTGCCGACATACGGAAGCAGACCGGTGCAGCTGATGGGAGCTTGCAATCTCACTGCGGGAATTAGCCGGCACGCCCGGTCACTGCGGCAACAATCACTCTTCCGCCTCGTAACCAACTCATGCCGCCCGCTTCGGGTTAAGCACTTGATATTCGTGTTGGTGGTGCCGTTCCGTTCGGATGATGCTCGGATGACGCCGCCGGGGATACTGCGGTGGCGAAAGTTTATGCGAAGGAAGTCCACCTTCGCCGCCGCCTTGTCTTGAGGGGTCTCGCCGGAAAGCGCGCACCTTCTGCGACTTAACTTTGACAGTGGTCTCCGCAACTCACCGCAAACACTTGCACAGTCGGTTGGGCTACGCCGACGTTTACTTCATTTCCTACGGTGTCTTGAAACCCACCGGCGGCGAAGGCGCGCACAGGCACTTGCCGCTCCACTGACCGCGCACTCACCCGCACACCTCCAAGTTCAACGCCGAGTTCGTCGCACAGCCATTATGCTCTTTCCTATGTCAAAACGTCGAAACAACTCGTCCGGCACGTCAAAACCGTCTTCATGCACCCTCTTACACCGCTGCTCGCGCGGCCACCGGCCATGTAAACAACCGCCATTTTCTGTCTCGAGCGGTTTGAGACCACTCGTTCTAGTCTCAAAAAATCGTCTCAATCGGCTCGCATAATTAGGCAAGCAACGTCACCACTTCTGGCGCACTTCTGACGTCGGCCGGTGACGCAAAAAAACAATATGGCCGCTGGTCACGACCGACCAATAGGAACGGGGCAAATGAGACACTTTTTGAGACACTTTCCGATTGAGACGATTTTGAGCAACTCGTAATCGCGCCCCTGGTTCAAGGATGGGTTCGTGTTGTGTCGTGCCTGGATGCAGCCTTCGCTCAGGCACAAACCTTCTTTCGGCAGTGCGAACGTTCAGGTTCCCCACCGAGGCCGATAGGAAGAATGCTTAGATAGCGGCGGTTCGCCGGGACAACTGGCAGCTGTTGTGTTTCTACCCCCCCCCCCCCCCCCCCCTTAACTCTCTTTGTGTGTTCCCGTCACACCTGTGTCCACTCGGACCACGTGGGCCCGATCATGCAGCTACCGTGAACATTAATCGAGGTCGACAACCTCGCGACGACCATGGGAAGTTGGATGCTTGGAATGCCCCTCCGAGCCTCAGCGGTTTGTGTGGCAGGAATGCCAGGGGCCATTGTCAGCCAAAACCCCAGCGAAATTCCTTGAACGGAGTGCAGCGGCGACGAAGGCAGGCGAGGCCCAGGAGCTATTGTCCGAGCAACCACCGTGAATGCGGAGGCGACCTGGCGGCGCCGTCACGCTGGCGGATAATTGAAGAATTCTGTGTCCCCGACTCGCGTTCTGGGAAATCGGCGGGGAGGCAAGTTCATTCCCCTGCTGAAAGACTTCAGGAGAATCCTTTCCCGCGGGGCTGGATGAGTCAGCAATCTCCCCCTCTCTTCGACCCAGCTGCGACAGAGTGGACAAGCTCGCACCTGCCCAGCCGTGGGCGGTAACAAGAAGGTCCCCTTCGGTCCATCGGATTGGACAGTGCTCGTCGACCATTATTCCCCAGCCAGGGATCTGGGGAAACCGGACGATATTTAACTCGGCCGTGAGTGTGGCCGAGAAGCCTGCTAGCTCCAGTCGACTACGGTTGACGAAGACGTTCCCCTTCAACTGAGGGCCATTCTCAGTCCCGCTCTATGTAAATAATGTAAATATGTGAATACAGTTTTTCCTTCATTTCCCCTACTCCCCGTCTCCGGCCCACGTTCCTTCCTCCTTCGGCATTGCGGCGGTGCTCCTGGACCCGATGCCTGGTGGGACGCGCTTCTAGCATCGACAAATATATCAACTGGTTGGCAGCGGCGGGATCTTCCACGCTTGGTCCTGGCTTCAGCAGTGGTGAGCGCTTGACTTTCTTTAAGAATCTGCCAGGCTTGATAACTCTGGAAATTTATCACTTCCTGTAGATTGTTTTTCTGCACGTGCTCGCTTAAGCATTTCACGTAGCAGCTTATTTTTTGAAAGTCCTCGTTCGAGAATTGCCATGGATTTGAGCAAGCTAAAGAAGCCAGAGTTGATGTTGCTGTGTGAAAAGCTGGGTATTGAGGCCAGGAAGAGTCACAGAAAGCCGCAGCTGATTGAGGCTATTAAGGAATGTGGTGCTAAGGAGGAGGGTGACAAAATTTTGGAGACCTGGGAGGTCATTCAGGAGGGAATCAGGAACGCTAAGGAGGAGGCCGACAGGGTTGAAAATGAACGCAAGGAGAAGGCCGTCAGGGTTGAAAAAGAACGCCTTTACCGCAAGGAAGCCGCTAAGAAGGAGGCTGACAGGATAGAAAAAGAACGCCTTTACCGCAGGGAAGCCGCTAAGGAGGAGGCTGACAGGATAGAAAAAGAGCGCCTTTACCGCAAGGAAGCCGCTAAGGAGGAGGCTGACAGGATAGAAAAAGAACGCCTTCGTCTCAAGGAAGCCGATGAAAGGCAACTTGCTTTAATGCGTTTGGAGTTGCAAACTTTACTGGCGAAGCGCGCCGAGAGGAATTCGACAATAAATCAGGAGGTTTCGGCGCGAAGTGAAATTAAAATCGTGAATGAAAACTGCGTGTCTTTGCCCATTGCCCGCGTCGCAAACGAGAGCCCGCTCGGGGTGCGTCTGACCGAGGCAGCCATCTCCCAAAACCTGCCTAAGCAGCATCACTCGATTTCCTCAAATCGCTCGGATATGCTGCCCAAAGAAAAGGGCCTTTGTTTTGGAGATAACGCTGCTCAGGTCCTTACCGCTTCGAAGGCTCGTGAATTCGCAGCGCCAGCAGAGCACGTAGTTGAAGAGGGCAAACCTTACAGCGACTGTGGAGCTCCAAGCCAGAGCGCGGCGTTAGCTGAAAAGCGCGATGCCGCACAGATTGTCCTTGCAACCCAGATAGGCGTAGGCGCAGCGCAAAAAGGTAGTCCTCCAGAAAGCAGTCGCGCGCTGAAAGTGACAACTGCAAGTTCTATTGTAAGCGAGGAATGCGTCTCAGCGCTTCCTCGAAACCATGATCAGTTCAACGATAACGGAACGCCAGCCGCTCGCGACCGAAAACTCGAAATTGAGTTATGCTCCAATGAAACCAGTGTGTCTTTGCCTATTGCCCGCGTCGCGATCGAGAGCCCGCTCGGGGTGCGTCTGACCGAGGCAGCCGTCTCCCAAAACCTGCCTAAGCAGCATCCCTCGATTTTCTCAAATCGCTTGGATATGCTGCCCAAAGAAAAGGGCCTTTGTTTTGGAGATAACGCTGCGCAGGTCCTTACCATTTCGAAGGCTCGTGAGATCGCAGCGCCAGCAGAGCACACAGTTGAAGAGGGCAAACCTCAACCTGTAAGCCCGAAGCCTGTAAATTCTCGCGGTGACGAGGCAGAGCAATCTCTAGTAAAGACTGACGATGAGACGAACGCCGGCGACTTAACCCGTGACGGTTCCGCGCTACCTAATGACGAGCCAGCCCAGGACTTACTCACTTCTAGCACAGGGGTAAAGAGCACCGATAGTAGTGCAAGCTATAGTGAGTCTTCCGAATCAGGCACGAGTGATGAGCTGGGGCTAGGTGAGGAATTGAATACCAATCTAGCATTGCCCCACTCAGATGGCTTTCTCGAACTCCTTCGTGTGGACAGAGAAACGTTCACCGCTGAGCAAGAGAAAGACCAGACTCTACGCAACTTGAGTCACCAAAGTGACATAGGTGTGTCACGAAAGAACATACCTTTCCAACTCCGTTCGGGCCTGCTGTACCGCCAGTATAAGGATAGGAAAGGTATCCAACACGACCAACTTACTGCCCGCGTCGCGATCGAGAGCCCGCTCGAGCTGCGTCTGACCGAGGCAGCCGTCTCCCAAGACCTGCCTATGCAGCATCCCTCGATTTTCCCGAATCGCTTGGATAGGCTGCCCAAAGAAAAGGGCCTTAGTCTTGGAGATAACGCTGCACGGGTCCTCACCAGTTCGAAGGCTCCAGAATTCGCAGCGCCAGCAGAGCACGCGGGTGAAGAGGGCACACGTGGCCCTGTAAAGCTTATAAACTCTCACGGTAGTGAGCCAGAGCAGGCTGGATTACAAACTGATGAGGCGAACGCCAGCGACTTTACCTGTGACGGTTCAGCGTTTGCTAGTGACGCGCCACGCAAACCAACTGCGAGGGTTTCCACTGAGCGGCAGCGCACAGAGGTGGCCAAACGGGAAGAGTTAATTAAGGGGAAAGTGCGGCTCTTGTTGACTGCTCGACTGCAATCCGAACCGCGTAGCCGCCCCAATTTGGCACCTCGGTGCTCAAGAGTTCGCACCCGCCCCGTGGGAACACAAGCCAAGAGAACGCAACGCGCGAACCCGATCCGAGAGAGACGGATACACTGGCACGGCATTCGCACTCGTCCGTTCCCTTCTCGCGTTCTGCTTTCTGAGCGTCAGCCAAACTTCAGAACCACGAGACTTGGACGAGGAACAGTTAAGGGTCCCAAGCGGAAGTTCCTAGCCTTGTGTAATTTTGCACCTGCTAGAGTAGCTATCGGACCGCGGCCGCGCAGAGGGCGGCTGAAGAATAGGAACCAGTAAATTCCTCTAATCGTAACGCTGTTTCTGGACGGTTTCGAGGAATAATCCTGTTCAGTTTATTGCTTGTTTCTTTTTGTTCATTTAACTCGCCTGTACAGAAATGCAAGCTGAAATTCCTAGCATTATGCAATGTCTCATCTGCTAAAGCAGCTGTCGGACCGCGGCCGCGCAAGGGGCAGATATGACGCATAATCTCATATTGAGTTTAATGCTTGTTTTTTGTCTTTTGTTCATATCACTCTCCTATGCGAAATGAGAGCGAAAATTTGGAGATTGGCATTGCCGGACTCAGTTTACATGCGTTGCAGTAAAGTGCGAGGTAATGGAAACGCTGATGGCCTCAGCCGAAGCTTTCCCGTGTAATGCCCTTTCCTGACTCCCCGGACGATAATCCGCTATGCAAATTTGTATTTTGTTTTTTGCTTTAGCGGGAATCATTTTTTTGTCTGTTTTGTATGTGTGTTCAGCAGCTCCACCTTCCCTTTGTGCTCTCACGGGCGGTGGCTTTCTGTGACATAAACCGTGCTACGGCACCCCCCCAAAATTTTAGAAAATTTTCCTCCCTTTTGGCTAAACAAGCTCTGTGTATTCTGGTTTGGTCAAACATGTCAACTTTCGGAGGAGGACGTAAATTTCACGCTACAGCTCATTTTCTCTAAGGAGATTTTGTTGACCGAAAACAGCTTGGCAGTTCTTGAAGTCAGTTTGGCGCTTTCTGCTTGTTGGGCTTTGGACTTTGCTGGTTGAGCTCGTTACAGCTGTCAACGAAGTAAGAAGAACCTTTGGGCCCAGCTGTGACCAAAGGCCGAACGGACACAACTCCAGGTCTCTGCGCGCAGCAGCGTTGGCTGCAACCACTACGAGACCTCTTCGGGCGGCGGACGTGCTGTTGTGTTTCTACCCCCCCCCCCCCCCCTTAACTCTCTTTGTGTGTTCCCGTCACACCTGTGTCCACTCGGACCACGTGGGCCCGATCATGCAGCTACCGTGAACATTAATCGAGGTCGACAACCTCGCGACGACCATGGGAAGTTGGATGCTTGGAATGCCCCTCCGAGCCTCAGCGGTTTGTGTGGCAGGAATGCCAGGGGCCATTGTCAGCCAAAACCCCAGCGAAATTCCTTGAACGGAGTGCAGCGGCGACGAAGGCAGGCGAGGCCCAGGAGCTATTGTCCGAGCAACCACCGTGAATGCGGAGGCGACCTGGCGGCGCCGTCACGCTGGCGGATAATTGAAGAATTCTGTGTCCCCGACTCGCGTTCTGGGAAATCGGCGGGGAGGCAAGTTCATTCCCCTGCTGAAAGACTTCAGGAGAATCCTTTCCCGCGGGGCTGGATGAGTCAGCAATCTCCCCCTCTCTTCGACCCAGCTGCGACAGAGTGGACAAGCTCGCACCTGCCCAGCCGTGGGCGGTAACAAGAAGGTCCCCTTCGGTCCATCGGATTGGACAGTGCTCGTCGACCATTATTCCCCAGCCAGGGATCTGGGGAAACCGGACGATATTTAACTCGGCCGTGAGTGTGGCCGAGAAGCCTGCTAGCTCCAGTCGACTACGGTTGACGAAGACGTTCCCCTTCAACTGAGGGCCATTCTCAGTCCCGCTCTATGTAAATAATGTAAATATGTGAATACAGTTTTTCCTTCACTTCCCCTACTCCCCGTCTCCGGCCCACGTTCCTTCCACCTTCGGCACTGCGGCGGTGCTCCTGGACCCGATGCCTGGTGGGACACGCTTCTAGCATCGGCAAAATATATCACAGCCTACAAAGAGCTCCCAGATTTGCTCTGCTCACTTCATCCAAGGTACTACGTTGTTACTTATAGTAGCGCCGGTGCTGTCGTGCGGATTAATTATATGAAAGTACTACTGCCTCATATCTCGTGTGACCCACGCGCGAGCAGTTTGACTCATCCGGAGCTTGCCCGCTCGTAAAGTTGAGTCCATAGGCATGCCATGTAAAACTTCTTGCTGTTGCGCGCAACGCCACAGCCTAAAGATATTTACGTCGGCGTTTAGACACAGAGCCGCCGTTTTTTTTTCTTTTTTATGTGTACAACCGTATCGACGATATTAGTTTACGCAGAGTAGAATCCCAGAAATAACCAGTGGATTCCATACATGCGGGAAGGTTCAGTCACTACCTGGGTGTATTTACTACGACTTTGCGGAGGCAGGTTATGGATTTTACTCTCGTGAACAGTTGCAATTTTCATTTCACTGCGGGAATGGCAAAAGTTTATCCCCTTTCAATCGACCTTGCTGTTTTAACACCACAAGGACATTTGAGAAATTCATTTTTGTGTGAACACACATATTGAGAAGAAGCCATGCTGATACAACAGAAAGCATGCATATATGCACATATCACCTTCCCCTTTTATTAGTGCGTACATAAAACCACCGCTTTACTTTCATTTCATTCTTTCATTTAAGAGCAATGAAAGTGTCATTAAAACGTCTTTAGTTGCAGATAGTCTGAGTGCGTGTCATGACATTTTTTTTATTCTCCTGTTTTGCAGGCCAGCCATCTCCCGATGCAAATCACCCAGATTATGTTCCTTCTGTGTTTCCTTACCGAACACAGGGAAACTCAAAGCAGAAGATCGCCAGATTCGAACGTGCTCAAAAGAAACTGCCTTCTGAACAAGCAAGTGGCACTGCTATGTCACACCGTTCAGGATCCCCAGGTGACTCTACCGACCCTGGTGACAGTCCTAGGAATACGTGTGAAGCTGAAACACAAACAACCCTCACATCAAAGGACATTGAAGCTCTGCTGGAGGAAAATGAGTTGACTAAGAAACGTCTCACCGAAATGGAGCAAAACCTCGAAACTGCTGAAAACAGACGTGCTGCGAAGGAGAATAAGTCTCTTGACCTACCAGAGATCACGCAAAGTTTAGCGATGCAGTCGGACAAACCATTAAAGTTACACACAGAAGGTATAAACCATACGCTATATGCGGATGACATAACAATATGGACGCATACAGGAAACGATGCGGAAATAGAACAAAATCTCCAACACGCGATCGATATTGTCCAGGATTACGCGGAATGGGCAGGACTAAAATGCTCGCCAAGCAAATCCGAACTTCTGGTGATCCGGGGGGCTAGGAAACGCGATACCAACGCAGGAGACATTCACGTACTGGTAAATGAGACTCCGGTAGCCAGAGTTGACAAAATCAGGGTCCTAGGACTTATAATACAGGACAATAGAAAGAACACAGAGACAATAAACAGGCTTAAGTCCACAATTAACATGACAACCAGGCTCATAAGGCGAATAGCTAACAAAAGACGGGGAGTCAAAGAGAAAGATCTCTGCCGAATGGTTCAGGCTTTCGCGATAAGCAGAATAGTTTACGCCGTTCCCTACCTCAAGCTAGGGCTAGCGGAACAGAACAAAATAGATGGGATCATAAGGCAGGCATATAAAGCAGCATTGGGGCTGCCCCACTGCACTCCTACGGAAAGACTTCTTAAACTGGGGATCTACAACACCACCACTGAACTATGCGAGGCACATATATTTGCGCAATTAAGGAGGCTTGCGACCTCACCCCCGGGGAGAAAGATTCTGAGCAACCTAGGATTACATGATAGAATTCCAGAAAGAAACGCGCAGGCAAAATTACAGACCAAAGTTAGAAAATTACTCACTATTAAACCACTTCCAAAAAACATGCACCCTGCTTTTCACGAAGGCAGGAGGAGAGCCAGAGCAAAGGCCCTTGAAGCCAAGCTCGAAGGCTCGGAATACACAACCTATGTAGACGCGGCGGAATACGAAGGAGGCGACTCCTTTGTGGTCGTGGCCGTGAACGACTCAGGTGAAACATTAACGGCCGGTTCGGTCGAAACAAAAAACTCAGGGACAGCGGAGGAGGCGGCTATCGCCATGGCAATGGCCAGCACCAAAGCAGTCACCATAATTAGCGACTCCAAGGTGGCTATCAACAATTTTGCGCGGGGTATGATCTCCCAGGAGGCAGAACGAATCCTAAGAGATAAAGACTGGGACCAAAAAGAGGTGGAACTAATATGGGTGCCGGCACACTCGGGGAACAGGGGAAACGATTTGGCTCACAGTATAGCTCGAGGTTATGTCAGCCGAGCAGTGAGCCGGGTTGAGTCCCCAGATTTCACGAGAGATGCATTCATATCATTTCACGAATACACCAATCAGTTTAAACTGGAAAGGAGGATCTATCCGCCACCAGACAAAAAGCTCGGCAAAAGCCAGGAGGTAACGTGGCGTCGGCTCCAGACATGAGCCTTCTTTAGCCCGTCGAGACTAGCACACATGTATCCAACACAATATAGCGCTACTTGCAAACAATGCGGCGAGATAGCCGGATATGACCACATTTTATGGAGCTGCCAAAAGGCGCCGCCACCGGCGGACCTACTACCAGTCCCTTCTCTAGAGCGGTGGGAGGCTATACTGGCCAGCTCAGACCCGTTGACGCAAGTCCGGGCCACTGAGTGGGCTCACAAGGTCGCCAAGAGCCATGGGCTCGAAGCCACCTAGTATAATGCCCACTAGGGCTCAGTGCTGACAATAAACGTTTTCCAATCCAAAATCCACACAGGGCTTGTATCCATAAAGATGTTCAAAGCACTGCTGCAGTTAGTGTTGTCCATCTGGACACCAGCCCACAGAATATCCCTGAATGCAGAGCAGTAGCTTCTTGTGTTGATGAGGCTTCGACTAGGACTGCTCACAAACGACCTTGCGTGCAGATTCGGCATATCAGTGGGTTCTGTGAGCAGAATTTTCCACTCGTGGCTTGATGTCCTAGCAAAGAACTTCGAGAAATTCGTCATTTGGCCATCCAGAAGAGCTCTGCAATCTCACCGCCTGCCAGCTTTTCAGGACCCGTTATTTGATGACCTGAGGGGTATCATTGATTGCACTGAAATATTTATTCAGTGCCCAACATCTATGGAAGCTAGAAGCCAAACGTATTCTAACTACAAACACCACAATACCGTCAAGGCACTTGTTGCAATTTCACCTTCAGGCTCAGTGACATTTGTTTCCAGGGCATGGGGAGGGAGAGTCTCTGATAAAGAGCTCACACTGTGTAGTGGCCTCCTGGATATGGTTGAGGAAGGGGATTGTTTTCTTGTGGACAGAGGATTCCGGTGCGATGAAATGTTTGCTGCTCGAGGCGCTAAAATACTGATGCCCTCCTTAACAAAAAAACGCCCTCAGCTGCCAGGAGAAGAAGTCACAACATCACGAAAGCTCTCATGGGTTCGCATCCATGTGGAAAGAGCTATTCAACGACTGAAACTCTTCAGATCACTCCAAAGTGTGCTGCCGGTAAGCTTTGTGAAAAGGTCAAATGACACAGATTTCGCAACCATTGACAAGATTCTGGTCGTCTGCTGTGGACTTGTCAACCTGCAAACTCCAATCATTAACAACCTGGGCGAAGACACTGTGAGGAATAGTGAAGCATAATGAACACTTGCTGCCTCCTCCTCATGAACGGTGACCACGTGGTGTGATGTGATAGTTTCAATGAGTACAAGACTAGACTTTTGTGGAAGTAACATTTTTATGCGAGACTCAGTTTGGCAATATTGTACCCACATTGTCTATATAACATTCCAAGTGAAAACCAAGACTAGGGTTATTGCATTTCAATGCATTGCAATTTCGCTTTAAAACTTTAATCTTCACTTCTTCTTCTCTTTTTTATTGCACATGTTTTATTGCACTGAACAATCGTCACTGCAGATGAAAAAGATTAAGCTATGCTTGAGTATTTACAGCAAAAGAACACAAGTGCCAAATAGTCAAGGTGTTTGAACGCTTCTTTACACCTTACAGCATACCTGCCATCTTGTTTTAAAAATGAAAAGCACAGTAGCATTACTGGTGTTCCCTGACATTGTAACGATATGTTGTGTTACGCAGCCATGAAACAGAAAATATGAAGTCTAGCAGTAATACTGCCTGCTCATAATGCCATGGCATGTGTTTAATATTTCACAAGCCTTAAGCATGGTATGTGAGCATTCACTGGCTGTTCGATGTCAGAAAAAAGTAACACATAAATATACAAAATTGAAACAAAGAAGCAAATCACAGAATTCTGAATATGCCCTGTTGTAACAGAATGGGACAACAGATTGAGCAACACTTAATCTGTTTTGTCAGTCTGCTTATTTTATTGACACTTAATGCATGTCCACGATTTTGGTGTGCGTTTGAGGTTTACACATTTGAGGTGAAAACAGTGTAGACATTGAGCGCACTCTACAATGCGTCCAGATTTGGCACCATGGCAGTGGCATGTGGCTTTTGCGCATTGTATCTTCTTTAAAATTTGCATTGAGTGCAGCTCTGGGAAGATGTGCTGAAAGAAAAAACTTTCTGCTCTGGCTTCTGTGTCTGCCCAGAAGTGTTCATCAAAGGTCATAGTCTCAACCAGCACCGAATGTTCTGTGTAGACTACAAAATAGGCTCGATGCAGCCCAGTAATAGCCATTTGGGCTTGTATTTGTGTGTAGTATGTATGGTCATGCCTCAGCTTTAAATCAGCATCAAGGTAAGCCAGCTTAGTGCTAGTGGTTATGGAAGCACCTTTAGCTGATGCAGGACACTTCACCTCTTACACAGCCTTCTCGCAGCATGCACATGACACAATAGCGTCTGGAGTTGCAGCAAGGAATGGCAGCCTTTCTAGCACAAACAGGCCACAGTCTAGTTTCAAGCTGGCTGTGATGCGGTTACTGATGAGTCAAGAAAGCTTGTCTTGCTTGAGGCTCTGCTTCACAGCCCCAGCGCAGGTTTGACACATGTGGTACCTTAACATAGCCCATAATTTCAGCCACAAGTCCGTCTGCCCCGGTTTTACATCTTGTTACTCGGTGCAACACAGAGGCAGTAATCCTGCCTCAGCGCTCTTCTTTCCATCTCGTGCTCTTGGACTGGCCACGAGTTGTCTGCTCAATGTGACATGTCTTCATGTGACATCTGCACTTGCCTCGCTGTCAGCAAGTTACTGTCGCCATACACAGCATGCAGTGGAGAATGCAAGGGTGGCTGTTCAAGCCCAGCTGATTTCTTGGATCCCTGGGCAGCTGCTTCACATGACTCGGGTGCAGAATCAGTCTCTTCACTATCTGTTAGCGAATTCAACAGCAGAGTATTTGGTGCAAATCCCTGTAAGAGCAGATAACAGAATTACTGTGAAACCAATAAGGAACAATAAAGGACATTACTGAATATAAGGATTCACCTTGACTTGCTGCATGAAGCCGCGAACCTCATGATCAGTCCAAGTTGGTACTGTCTTCTGCGGTCTTGGGACAATCTCAGGAGCTGGACGACCCACTTTGGGCTTAAAAAACTTGATTTTGCTAACTGGTGCTGGCTGCAAGAAATTTAGTTTTCAATCCCTGTTTCCGAAGTTTTTGTTCATGCAAAGAAAAAAAATGCTCACTGTGCTTCTTCTGGACACCGCAATCCACTTGCACTGGACATCAGTTGGCGACACATCGCTGTAGTGCACATTTGCGTGAACACTGAACAGCAGTGAAGCAACATGGGTGCAGCATTCTCCGAGGCTGCAAGTCAAAGTAGTGCATACATATTTATCAGCACTTTAAATCTGACAAAACACAAGGAAACAACTTACCTTGACAACAACAGCGTGGTCGGAACACAGAAAAGAAACATTGACACAAACACAGCGCGTGTGTTTGTGTCAACGTTTCTTGTCCCTGTTCTGACCGTGGTGTTGTTGCCAAGATGTGTAACCAACAAGCCAGCCAACATATATTAAACAATTTATTAAGAGTTTTTAGTGCCTGTGTCTCGTCTTCTTTTTCTTTGTCCTTTGTATGGGTATTGCATGTACTGTTTTCATCCTAGATAGAAACCATATCACTCGAAATGAAACATGTTAAACTAATGGCAACATGCTCTAACTGCCATGAAATCACCAACAAAGTTATATGGCATGGCATTCTGTCCTAGGTCACCTGCATACATTTCCTAAGGTGAAAATATCTAGAAGGGAAAACATCAACTCGCGGGACGTGAAAGAACACGACGGTACAACGCGAAAGATACTGAATATTTCCCCACATCCCTTCAACCTTTCCTTCCTGGGTGCCAAGAATGATCCCACACTACGGACAACGTCAACCACTTCTCAAGAATAACCCAAAGTACTAAAAAGAATTAATTTTGGGACACAGTTTCTTGTAAATGCCTCTGCGGAAAATTTGCGGCGGGGTAATGGAAGCATTCTAGGGTTATAAATTAGCAGCAATCCGTGCGATAATCTCTTCACGTTATCGAAGTATTCGCACTCGCATGTTATCGCGCTTGAAATCTGTTTCCGCAAAACAAACACACACCCGGACATTTGCTCCACTAGCGGTCGGAAGCGGCCGAGGCAGCTATTTAGGGAGGACGTAGCACTTACCCCGCCATGCAGGTGCAGTGAGCACTCTCAACGTTCCCGTCATCGCTGACGACGCACCACGCTTCGTATGACTTAGCGTCTGGCTGGCATCCACAGTGGCCGCGACGAGAATGACACCGTCGCCACGCCGGCCTGCTCTGAACGACTTCAGCCGCTTTACCTTTCCACTTAAAAATGCGTTGTAAGCTGCAGTCATTTTGTGGCTTTTGAACTGTTCCTTTGTGTAGAAGCACACACCTTCAACGAGGTAGACGAAAATGTCCGTCACTGTAAGAGGTGGAAGATTGCGCGAGCCCGATGTGAAGGCGAACCGCACGGCATCGTCAAGCGGGCCGGGAAGCTGCACACAGAACAGAAATAACAACACAGCCGCACGTTGCATGAAGCTGCGAAGGCATGCCGGAAGTACTTCCGCCGGAAATTTCCTCGGGGAAGCCAATCAGCACCAAGCGCGGTTTGTTTACAAACATTGAACGCGTCTATACGCTATGCACCCTAGGCCAATCCCCCGTCGTGGGTATCTGCCATTCAGCCTGAGGACATCATCATCATCAACAACCAAGTCCGCCGAAGCGAAGGCGCTGGCTGGAACAACAGATACCCCTCCGCTCTTACCTTGGGATTCCTTTGGCTCATTTTCAAAATAATGCTGTGTACTGGATTGTGAGAACCAGGGAACTACAGGAACAGTCAAAAAGCAAGAACAAGAAAAAAAGTTCAGGAGGCACTCCGACTGTCGTGAAGTGCGTAGAGGCGAAAACGTTTTGCGCATCACTCTGACATGCTTTAACGGCCTCTGTGGCACTGGTGACGTCATCGCTGGATGACGTCACACTTAATGACTAATTAGCAAGTAATTAATAGGTACTAAATACAGACTAATTAACAAGAGGGTGGCAGCTACCGTAATTAGGCTTAATATGAGGTATAAGCTGAAGGTGGTGCATCCCTACGCGCCTACATCAAGCCATGATGACCAGATCGTTGAAACCTTCCATGAAGACCTGGAATCGACGATGACCAAAGTAAAATCACAGTACACTATACTGATGGGCGGCTTCAATGAAAAGGTAGGGAAGAAGCAGACTGGAGACCAGGCGGTAGGTGACTATGGCAGAGGTTCTAGGAGTAGCAGGGGAGAGTTATTAGTAGATTTCGCAGATAGAAATAATTTATGCATCATGAATACCTTATTCCGCAAACGAGCCAACAAGAAGTGAGAAGAGCGCCAATGGTGAGACTAAAACTTCATACTGTGCGCTCACCCTGGCATCGTAGAGGATGTGGAGGTCCTCGGTAAGGTCCGTTGTAGCGACCACAGAATGGTAAGGCTTAGATTTGAAAAGGGAACGGAGGAAATTAGTGAAGCGGAAGTCAATTAAAGAGTTAGCACTAAAAGGGAAAGTAAAGGAATTCAGGATTTTGTCGCAGGACAGATTTTCCGCTTTAACTTAAGATGATAACCGTAATGTTGAAACAATGAACGATCGTCTCACAGATATCCTTACGGAGTGCACCGTAGAAGTAGGGGTATAGGATGGTTCGACAGGACACCGGAAAGCTATCTCGGGAGACTAAAGATCTGATTAAGAAACGGCAAAGCTTGAGGACGTCTAACTCCGTTGACAGAATAGAACTTGAAGAGCTGTCGAAGTTAATAAATAAGCGCAAGGTAGCCGACATCAGGAAGTTTAACATGGAGAAAATCGAGCATGCTCTAAAGAGCGGAGGTAGCCTAAAAGCAGTGAAGAGAAAAATAGGCAATGGTAGAAACCAGATGTATGCGATAAGAGACAAAGAGGGCCGTGTCATTAGCAATATGGATAAGATAGTTAAAGTAGTCGAATAGTTTTACACAAATCTATACAATAGTGAATGCAATCAGAATGCTACTAAGAGAGGCAGTAGAACTCAGCAATGGGACATCCCGCCAGTAACGAAGGAAAAAATAAAGAAAGCCTTAGGAGCAATGCAAAAGGGGAAAGCAGCTGGTGAGGATCAGATAACAGCAGATTTGTTGAAGGATGGAGGAGAGATTGTGCTCGAAAAACTAGCCACCCTATACGCATTGCTTTGTGACCTCAGGCGTACCTAGAGCTAGTAAAAACGTTAACATTATCTTAATTCATAAGAAAGGAGACGTCAAGTACTTGAAGAATTACAAATCGATCAGCTTATTATCTGTTGCATACAAGGTATTTGATAAGGTAATTGCTAATAGGGTCAGGACAACCTTAGACTTTAATCAACCAAATGATCAGGCAGGATTTCGTAAAGGGTACTCGACAATAGACCATATTCACGCTATCAATCAGGTTATAGAAAAATGCGCAGAATATAACCAGCCCCTATACATAGCGTTCATTGATTACGAGAAAGTATTCGACTCAGTAGAAGCCTCAGCAGTCATGCAGGCATTGCGGAATCAGGGTGTAGAATAGTGGTATGGAAAAATATTGGAAGATATTTATAACGGCTGCACAGCTACCACAGTTCTCCATAAAGTCAGCAATAAAATTCCAATAAGGAAAGGTGTCCGGCAGGGAGACACAATCTCGCCTATGCTATTCACTGCCTGTTTACAGAAGGTATTCCGGGGCCTGAAATGGTAACAGTTGGGGATAAGAGTTAATGGAGAATACCTAAGTAATGTGCGATTCGGGGATGGAATTGCCTTGATAAGTCACTAAGGACATGAACTGCAAAGCATGATCAATGAATTAGACAGGCAGAGCAGAACGATGGGGCTAAAAATTCACATGCAAAAATACCAAAGTAATGTTCAACAGTGTAGCAAGAGAACAGCAGTTTGCAATTGATGGCGCGGTGCTGGAACAAGTAAGAGAATATGTCTATTTAGGGCTGGTAGTGACTGCTGATCCAGATCATAAGAAGGAAATAACTAGAAGAATAAGAATGGGGTGGAGCGCATATGCCAGGTTCTCTCAGATCATGAATGGAAGTTTACCGATACCCCTCAAGAGAAAAGTATACAACAGCTGTATTTTACCGGTACTCACCTATATAGCAGAAACGTGGAGGCTAACAAATATGCAAAGAAAAATGATAGGTGTAACGTTCAGAGATCGGAAGCGGGCGGAGTGGGGGAGAGAACAAACGCGGGTTAATGACATCCTAGTTGAAATCAAGAGGAAGAAGTGGGCTTGGGCAGGGCATGTAATGCGAAGGCAAGATAACCTTAAGGGTAACGGAGTGGATTCCACGAGAAGGCAAGCGTAGCAGGGGGCGGCAGAAAGTTAGGAGGGTGGATGAGATTAAGAAATTTGCGGGAATACGGTGGCCGCAACAGGTGAAGGACAGGGTTAATTGGAGAGACATGGGAGTGGCCTTTTTCCCTGCAGTGGGCTTGGTCGGGCTGATGATGATGGTGATGACTAATTAATGACGCTCATGCTTTGCTTTTAGAAGTGGAACGTGACGGCATGTTGCAGCGCAGGCACGGAGTCCACGAAACGCCATTGCCCATTCGGCGCGATGCCTTGCCCGTTGCCACCGCGGCGGGTGGCGGTAGTGAAAGATGTGCGCTGCAGGCGTTTGCATTGACAACATTGTGCTAGAAACAGGGGGCTGAAGCCATAGGCGCTGAAGCCATAGTGCGCATAACTGACTCCCCGGGTTAGTGGAGGCCTGAATCGCGCTGATAGGTACGTGGGGTGATGAGAAAGAGAGGTGTGGGTTACAGGCATTGATAACGTTGTGCCTGAAAGGCGGCGCTGAAGCCATAGGCCGTCGGTGCTCATTCATTGTGCTCATTGGCGTTGACAACGTTTTACACTCCGATCATTTTAAGGAAAGGAAGTGCGCATAACTGGCTCATTGGGTCAGTGGACGCCTGAATCGCGCGTATGTGGGGTGATGAGAGACAGATGTGGGCTGCATGCGTTAGCGCTGACAACGGTGAGCGAACTCTCGCGATCAACCATTAACTGACCTTCCAGGGTGGCAGGGTGGGTGGCGGCATTAATGTAGATATATAGACAAACAGGAATTCCTTACCACTTATTCGGGAGAGAGAAATCTTTATTTGCGGAATATTTGTAGAACATGTGGGTGGGCCGCCTAGTCCGGTAGTACACTGGTTATTGGTGCTGCGCTGGCCCTCCCCACCAGCGAGTGCTGCCGGTCAGGATCATCGCTGAGCAGAATAGCCTCCCACTGCTACTCTGAGGGGTTTGGAATGGGGTAAACTAAGGGATTAAATTGGCATGCCCACACCACGCGGTAGAGGTTAGCTACCACTGTTAAATAATCTCTTCCCTTTTGTACCGGTTGTACCCGTGCTTAATTGCGCAGTGCAGCAATCTGTGGAAAGCGCCGATGCGATCACCCACCTGGGAAACGCTTGATAATCGGGTTGTTGGTATTGGGTAGGACCGGCTCTGTCATTGCTCGGCAGTGTGAGTCGCACTGGCGCTACCGGTTGATTGTTTACGCGTTTTGCGATCTAAGCAACAGCCGATTCCAAGTCACTGCTGTAAACGCCACACTTGATGGCAATTTGCATTTGGTAAAACTTGTGCATTCGCTCTCAACAACCGCCGAAATCACGCACTGAACTTTGCGGGGTCATTAGGCCTAGCAGTCGCGGAAGGTGGTCGTCGTCGAAATTTGGCAAGCCTTTATAGCTGTCCACTTGTGAAGGGCAGCCGCTCGTTTCGCTTATTTCCAATACGGATGAGGTAGAAATCAAGCGCGCATATTTACTCACAGCATCGTCGCATAAACGTGAAGTTTTTGCTCAGTCGCCGACCCGCCGAGGACATGAAGGATGACCGTGGTGCGCTGATCGGATTCGTCGCGGTCGTTGGCCCGAAAAACATGCCACACTACAATGATATCCTGCAGTGTATCGTGATGGAGTCTCTGTCGGACTGGTGGGACCGTTGTGACAGCTGACGTCACCGTTGTACACGAAAACAAGCTGAAACTTTCGAATGCGTTTGGAAAGCGTCGTGTCGCACCGCTGGAGTACGTCGAGTCTGAATACCACTCCAAGTCTCGAATACCAGTCGACTCAGATGCCGTACGAACCTACCTGTGTATAGCACAGGTATAAGAAACAAAAGAGAACCATTCCCTTGTGCTCCTTTGTTTCGGTGACTGTTGGATTTCTTTGTATGTATGTATGTATGTATGTATGTATGTATGTATGTATGTATGTATGTATGTATGTATGTATGTATGTATGTATGTATGTATGTATGTATGTATGTATGTATGTATGTATGTATGTATGTATGTATGTATGTATGTATGTATGTATGTATGTATGTATGTATGTGTCGTGTCCGGTCGCTGTGTTGAATGCAGCGAAAGACGCACACGGTACTTTTAGACTTCGTTTATTTAAAGCTGAAGAGGGTGCGACCAGCGTCGACCGAGGCAGCAGCCGAACTGGCCGCCCGAAGAAAGGAGGGAGTGGAGAAGCGTCCACGGCAGGGAGTGGCTTCCCAGAACAGGAGGAGGGTGCGGGGGCGCACCGTGGGGGGGCATCCGGCGACAGCGTGCGACGAGGGGCAAGCGGTCGTTAGGAGGAGGATGCGAGTGGTCGTTAGGAGGAGGATTGAGTGGTCGTTAGGAGGAGGATGCGAACTGTCGTTAGGAGGAGGACGCGGGGGCGCACACACACAAAAGCAATAAGGGGACACAACACTTCCTTCCCCCTTAGAAAGTTGCCTGGTATCGTGCAGGGGGTCGGCGCTCACGCGTGGAGGCGCGCTGGCTTTGTGCGCTCGGGGGAGAAACACTTGTAGGCTGGCTGTTGTTCGCTGTGTCTCCTGGGTCTGTCCTGGGCGAAGTCTCTTCTTCCGGGAAGAGGTGCCAGGCTATGTCGGAAAATGGTGCACGTGTTCTCTCCGCTGGCGGACAGCTCTCAGACGGCGTCGTAAATCTACGCAGCTGGTTGAGATGTCGGCGTGCTACTGTGCCATGTATGTTGACGAGCCAAGAGCGCAGGCCTATGCGTCTGACAATTGTAGCTTCCTCCCAGCGTGGCTTTTTCAGAAACTGTCGGGCGAGGACGCGCTGCCCCTCATTAAGCGTGCCGCAGCGCGGAATTGCTTTTTCTTCCCGGAACGTCTCTGCCTTTGGCTCGGGGAGGATGGCTGTGAGCTGGGTTCGCATTTCACGCTCGAACATCATTTTCGAGGGGGTCTCGCCTGTTGTGCTCTGAACCGTCGTGTGCTGCTTGAAGAGAAAGCGCGCAAGGCGGCGCTGCAGCGAGCCTGTCTGATCTCTTTCAAGGGCGCGTTTTAGCTCGGCTACGTAGCGCTCGGCTTGTCCGTTTGTCGCTGGGTGGTAGGGGGCCGATGTAACTGATGAGATCCCGTTGTCACGATAAAACTTGAGGATCTCCGCAGACACAAACGGTGTTCCGTTGTCCGACACTACCTTGCGCGGCAGGCCGAACGTTGCAAATAGTGATCGGAGGTTGTCAATGACTGCTGCCGAAGTCGTCTGTCCCATTTGCCTTATCTCAAGCCACTTTGTGTAGGCATCTACGACCACAAGGAAAGTGCAGCCCTCAATTGGTCCTGCAAAATCAATGTGCAGTGTGTGCCATGGTGTGTCTGGCTTTTCCCATTCTGGGACAGGAGCTTTCGGCGGGGCGCTCCGGCTGCTCTGGCAAGGCTGGCATTCTCGCACCACTGTTTCGATGTCGTTGTCAATGCCAGGCCACCACATGTAGCTTCTGGCACACTTTTTCATTGCAACGATGCCCCGATGTCCGGCGTGGATGAGAGACATAGCTTGTGCGCGTAGTTCTCTCGGCATCACAACTCGGGACCCAAATATGATGCAGCCGCGATGGGTGCTCAACTCTGTAGCTCGCCTGCGGTAAGCGTCGAAGTTGTCCCCTTTGAGTTTATGCACGTTGCCTTGTTGAACAGCTGTGTAAACTAGCCGGAGAGCTGCGCACTTCTGCGTAGATGCTGCAACTGTGCCTGCTGTAAGCGGAGGTTCTGGCAGTGCTTCGAACATCAGAACGTCTCCTGGTGGAAATGGTTCGTCAACAGTTGCGTCTAGTGGCAGACGGCTTAGCGCATCGGCGTTTTGATGTTTACCGCATATCATCACGCCTAGTGGAGAAAACCAGTTTCTCCCTAGAAGGCTTGATCCTGTGCCCTTCACAACAAGCAGAGGTAGCGTATGGGTCTGGCCGTTGTAGTTAACCTGCACGTTGGCAGAGCCCAATAGTGGCAGATTCTGTCCTGACCACGTTCGCAGGTGCGTGTCGTCTTGTTGCAGGGCGGGTGCGTCAGATGGCCATGAAGTTCGGAACGTGTCCTCACTGATCAGAGTACAGGCTGCGCCGGAGTCCACCTCGAACTTAATCAGCTGGTGATGTACGCTTACTTCTGTAAAAATCTTCGGTCGCGTGCCGAGATTCATGGTGTTCAGGTCGTACAACACAGATGGTGTTGCTGATGTTGTTCCATGGAGATCAGATAGCGGCGTATTCTCTGAGGCGTTGACGCTGTGATTAGGCTGGGAAGGTGACTTTATCTTGGCAAGTCTCCGTTTCGTAATGCATGCTCTTTCGATATGCCCTCGCTTGTGGCAAAAATTACACGTGGCTGACTGGAATCGACATCCCTGGGGGTTGTGTTGGTCGTCACACCGCCAGCAGCGTTGTGCCTTTTTGACCGATTTTACAACAACAGAAGGCTTGCGCACCTGGTTGCTTGTCTGGTGTACCGGCTCGGTGTTCCGGCGAATCCCTCTCTGCTGGTGACCGGCGCTCTCCGCTCGAACGGCGATGTCGTAAGCTTTGCTGAATGTGAGGTCCTTCTCAGCGAACAGGCGCTGCTGCAGTGACTCGTCACTCAGTCCGCACACAAATCTGTCGCGTAACATCACGTCCAAGGGAAGCATGGTGGTGTTAGCAGAAGAAGCTGCGTCTCCCTCCTGCCCGGTAGCTGTTGTCGACAGCGTTCCAAAATTGCAGTCGGCAGCGAGCTTCTTGAGCGCGGCTACGTAGGCGCTCACAGTTTCTCCTCCCAGTTGATCTCGTCGTTGGAAGCGAGCCCGGCTGTAGACCTCGGATGGCCTTGGGTCGTAGTGCTTTTGCAGCGCTTTTACGATGTCGTCGTAAGACACTGCCGCTGGTGTGCTTGGCTGAATAAGGGCGCAGACAGTATCGTAGGTCTGCTCCCCGCACAGCGTCAGCAGGTTGGCCCTCTTCAAGGCTGGGTCTGTGATGTTGTTAGCTTCAAAGTAGAACTGAAGGCGTCCAACCCACGATGACCACGATGAGCCGTTGAATTCTGGTATCTGATTGGGAAACCCTCGCGTAGCCATGGCTTGTCAATAGCGTTGCGTAGCGCGGGTCGAATCCACTTTCTCGTCGCCACTGTCGTGTCCGGTCGCTGTGTTGAATGCAGCGAAAGACGCACACGGTACTTTTAGACTTCGTTTATTTAAAGCTGAAGAGGGTGCGACCAGCGTCGACCGAGGCAGCAGCCGAACTGGCCGCCCGAAGAAAGGAGGGAGTGGAGAAGCGTCCACGGCAGGGAGTGGCTTCCCAGAACAGGAGGAGGGTGCGGGGGCGCACCGTGGGGGGGCATCCGGCGACAGCGTGCGACGAGGGGCAAGCGGTCGTTAGGAGGAGGATGCGAGTGGTCGTTAGGAGGAGGATTGAGTGGTCGTTAGGAGGAGGATGCGAACTGTCGTTAGGAGGAGGACGCGGGGGCGCACACAAACAAAAGCAATAAGGGGACACAACAGTATGTATGTATGTATGTACGTATGTGTGTACGTACGTACGTACGTATGTACGTACGTACATACGTACGTACTATCGCGCTCAATATGAGTTGCAACGCGCGGTCATCGACCGGGGCTCGTTCTGTGGTGTGCCTCCTCCAAACAGTCGCTCGGAATTTTGGGAGAAACTGCTGTTCCAGGAAACAACAGCACCCCCGCTCTGGAAAAAGTTTCTCCCAGAATTCCGAGCGACCGTTTGGAGGAGGCACACCACAGAACGATCCCCGGTCGATGACCGCGCGTTGCAACTCATATTGAGCGCGATAGTACGTACATACGTATGTATATGTATATACGTATGTATGTATACATATACGTACGTATATGTATGTATGTATGTATGTATGTATGTATGTATGTATGTATGTATGTATGTGTGTGTGTGTATGTATGTATGTATGTATGTATGTATGTGTGTGTGTGTATGAATGTATGTATGTATGTATGTATGTATGTATGTATGTATGTATGTATGTATGTATGTATGTATGCATGTATGTATGTATGTATGTATTGTTGCGACCCGGGTAGCATGGCCGGAGACCGGTGATGGGACGAGGAGGATGGGAGACTGGGTTTAGAGGAAGGTAACGAAAAACTTTATACACTTATTTACATTATTTACATAGAGCGACTGAGAATGACTCTCAGTGGAAGGGGAACGTCTTCGTCAACCGTAGTCGACTGGAGCTAGCAGGCTTGTCCTCGGCCACACTCGAGGCCGAACACGAGACGGGAACACAGAAGTCTTCAATTAACCGCCAGCTTGACTGGCGCCGCCACGTCGCCTCCGCTTCGCTGTGGTTGCTCTGACAATAGCCCCTGCGCATCTCCTGCCTTCGTCGCTGCTGCCACATTCACCTGCACTCCGCTTCCGCTGGGGTTGCTGCTGATATTAGCTCCTGCCTTCACCGCTGCTGCCGCGGTCACCTGCACTCTGCTACACTAATTCATTTAGGCTCGGAGGGCGGCATTCCGAGCCCCCACTTCACCACCGCCGTCGCGAGGTTGTCGGCCTCGTCTATTGTTCACGGTTGCTGCTGGTCGGGCCCACGTGGCTAGAAGTACGGTCACGACAGTATGTATGTATGTATGTATGTATGTATGTATGTATGTATGTATGTATGTATGTATGTATGTATGTATGTATGTATGTATGTATGTATGTATGTATGTATGTATGTATGTATGTATGTATGTATGTATGTATGTATGTATGTATGTATGTATGTATGTATGTATGTATGTATGTATGTATGTATGTATGTATGTATGTAATGTATGTATGTACGTATGTATGTATGTGCCGCGCTACGCTGAAGGGCTCAAACTGTGAGCAGTATTGCTTTCGCAATGAAAGTGGGAAATCACCTGCGTTTAACGTACGTAAGCGTGCATACGCTCCTGGTACGTAAACAGCATAAATTTATGCCCTTTTCTCACTCTATCTGTGTACGCCGCGACCGGCGACGTGGTGCGCACAGCGAGAAAGAGCAGCGGCGCGGCAGTTCCACCTCGCCCGGGCGTCAGCAGAGGAGAACAGGTCCTACCTAGTTTTTGCGGCGAGCGAATCCGCTTCGCTTGCCGGATTTTTGAACAAGTGTGAACGCGCCTTATGACTGCAAAAAAAGTGTATTTCAACATTTAGTCAGCTTTTATTAATATAATCTTGTTATTTGTGCGAAACAGAACGTAGCGATTGTGGCTCCACACGAGCTTGGCGTATGACGCAAGAACCATTTCAATGGCCATTGAGATTTGCCGTGTAGCAGGACCACTACTCCCTCGAGTTCGATGGCGACCGGAAATCTCGAAGGCCCTCGACTCAATGGCCATTGAAACTGGCCGTGTGACAGAGGTATAAGTTCAAAAGCTATCTCATTCGGCCCTCTTCTTCTTTTATGCCGCTCTTTGTAGCATCGAGAAAGTCTACAAGCTGCATGTAATATACGGGAAGAAAAAGGGCCGGAGGATACAGACTACGCGGTATTGAGCAAAAAAGAAGCCACCCAGCGACCCGCTCGCTGCTGTTTGCAGCACTCGAGACCCGCAACAAACTGAGCGCCTACAGCAC
This sequence comes from Amblyomma mixtum, assembly GCF_055824585.1. Taxonomy (NCBI): domain Eukaryota; kingdom Metazoa; phylum Arthropoda; class Arachnida; order Ixodida; family Ixodidae; genus Amblyomma; species Amblyomma mixtum. The sequence goes on along the minus strand of NC_143012.1, from coordinate 304,241,263 downwards.
GTTGTCGGAACTAATGTGCTTAGCTTCAATGAAATTAATAAAATTTAGTTAAGACCCCATCTCAAGGTACATCATGTGCAACATTCTTGGACAAAAACTAAAAAAAAATGGAATATTGTAAATTGAAACTATTGAAGGTAATGCTCCGTGCTTCTGATATGTAGCGAAATCTCTCTTATTAGTTAAGACTGCCATAGAAAACCTTTAGGGAACGCTTCTGATGGTAGCGAAAACGTAAATAAATAAAAAAATTCGAAATTTTTCCTTATATTGAATAAATTGCGTTCCTAAACGGTTTTCTGCTCAAAAAGGCTTGTTCCCAGAACTGTTGGGTATGTGCGCACGTTATAGTTTTTCCTGTGTATGTACAGGTATGTACAGTGGAAGGAAAGATGCTTGATTACAAAAAAAAAAACAAAGCACGGAATGGACTGCGCATTTATTAGGAGAAAATCATAACTATCTGCGATGGTAATGTGTCACAAGAATAGAATTAATGCGGCAAGCACGAAGATGGAAACAAAAAGATCAACATCATAGCAGTTCCACAACACATGAACAAAAACTAGACAAAACACCAAATAAAAGATCAGTGAGGCGTGAACCATTGCACGCGACTATTCTGAGAGCCGCAGATACAAAGCGTACAGAGGAGCTAGGAAAAAAAACAACATAAGAATAACCAGTTTATAAAAGGCGGCAGCCTCAGTGGGTTTCAAACACAAAAACTACTAGTCAATGCTGCTGTTTCCGAGTTGACTGGCTTTCTGCCGCACATCAGGCCGGTCTACAATGTCCACCAGGCGCAAATATCGGCGCAGGTGCAACCAGCAAAGCCACGGAAGTGCATCCAGGCCGGGCCGGCCGTCGGGGCTTTCTTTGCAGACGACTCTGTGCCGGACCACACCGGCGGCTCTCATGAAGCCGTCCATCTCGTCCAGATCACCAATGCTCTTTCTGACCATGTCCTCAGCTTCTGTTTTATTTATTGGTGCCATTTCTTGAACTTTTTCGACGAGCATGGGATTCGAGCCGATTACCTCGAGTGCCTCTGCACCAGTTTTGTCGAAGGCGCGGCCGCATACGAATCGTGCGGTGCGGACCAGCAGCTGGCCGTTGCGGGTGAGGACTTCGTTAATGCAGTCTAGCTGTCTGTCTGGAACAGTCAACTCTTTCGTCGTCAACGAAATGAGGGTCATGTTGTTCCGGATGGACTTGGCGAGCGTAGAGAAGAACGCTCGTGATGGATTCCCGCGTTGCAAGTTGTACGTAAGCGCCCGTAACTTCTTACTCGAGCAGACGACGTCTGCGAGGAGGCTTCCGGCTCGCCTGCTCATACACCAGCCCTCAATGATGAGAGCCGTGATGCTGGTGTTGAGCGAAAGTCCGTCGAGCAGAACCATTGACTCCTTGCGTTTCGCTTCGAAGCTCAATGTGACCGTGCTCAGTGACTTGGTGAGCCTCAGGAATTCAGCGAGAATTTCCGCTTGTTCGGCAGCAATAGAGGCACGAACTTCCACCGTCAGGGTTGACAGGCTGTGGAACGCGTGCAGCTGCATAAATTGGCCAACCGAGCGCGCTGCTCCGCATACCAGCAGGACAATGCTTACAACTTGGGCCCACTCTGTTATCCTGTCCATCTGCGGGTCACCTCTATAAAAGCAATCGATTATTACTTGGACGCCAGTTCCTGGCTCACTGACGACGCGATATGAGTCGAACACGTATAAATTCATCCGGTGCTCCAAGCGCACATCTTCGACAGAGTCTTCATTCGCCAATGTGTGGAACAACACCCGCTGGTCCTCCGGTGTATGGAGAGATAAAGGGAATCTGAGCCTCCGCAGTGACTTCACATTGCGCACCATGTGGACAAAGGGCTTCATGAGCCTGCGAACCACGCTGTATGAGTTGCTTTCAGTTTCGAATCCTGAGCTCTGCTCACTGTTCGGCTCTGTGAAGGCCAGTTCGCAGGAGATGAGCTCCAGCTGCTGCAGTTTCTTGGCACTGGACAGGGACCTCGCCAGTGCCCAAAGCGCCACTGATGTCGATGAAAAAATCATTCAGCTCTAAACTAACCAGCGTCTTCGAATCCTTCACCGCTCCTGCGACCTCGACTACGTTAAAGGTGGGTGTTTCGATCCAACTGAACAGGCGCAACGACTTCAGCGAGCCGCTTTCTTTGATAAACTGCGAGAAAATACGGCAGTCTTTTGCTTTCATCCAGCAAACGTCTATGCAAAGGTCGCTGATGGTCGTGTTCCTCTTCAGCGCTGCCGTGATACACTGCATGACTGGTGGAATACATTTCACATATGGCCTAACACCTAAGCACTCGATCGCGAGCCGATTCAGCTTGCCTTTTGTGCTGATTACGTGAGCTAGGGTGGTAACGTTCTTGTAGTCTTGACCGGCGTCGAAACATTTCAAGGCGATCTCCTCGAGGTTGGGCAGGCAGTGCAGCGCATCCAGCAGCTGCTTGTAAGTGATCATATGGAATTCCACGCCAAACTGCAGGTTTCTAAGGCCAGTGCACTTAGCTACAGCGTCGTAGAAAATGGTTCTGTAGATGCGGCTATCAAACACTCCCCATCTTTCCATCCGGAACAAGGTGACGCAGCGGTGACTCACCAGCAGCCAATGGAAGAGCAGCACTGGGCGTGTGAGGCGGCATTCGGCATGAAAACCGTAGATATCTTTGGAGCAGACCACGGCGAGCACGCCACGATTGTTCCGTTCTCTGAGCTGCACACCTATGTGTCCTAACACACTGTTCCACTGTGGCAGCTGAAGCAGCAGTTCGCAGCTGTGCACGTTGCCTCCAACGCAATGCGCTTTCAGGTTGGCTCCGCGCTCGGACAGAATGGTCTTCAGCTCCTGCAGCCTGGCGTACGCTTTGTAGGGGGACGAGAACAGCTCCGGGCACAGACCACTCACGTAGGTCGCATGCTGCTGCAGATGCCAGTCTTTCGGAGGCATCGTCGGCTGCAAGAAAGGATGGCGGGGGTTCGGATCAGAATTTCTGTCAACGTGTTCTGCAGGAACGTGCAACGTTTTATTTTTTGGAAGGGGAGGTAGGTGGAAGCATCAATATGATAATCAGCAACATTTCATTGTTATTCCATGGTTTTACATTGAATTATTTAATAAAGGAACGACTCCAGAACTCAGGACTTTAGTTGTTCGAACAAATTAACAAGAAGCTGAGAAACATCAACAAAAGGAGAGCCGACTGCGTATCTCTATGTGTTTTCCCATTTCCGCCTCTAAATTTTAATTAACCGGTGAAAGCTGGGCTGGTTGCTAGTACAATTGTGAGACATTCCAACGGCTAAAAAAGTTGAAGTCCAGCGTTGTCCTGTTCCGTCTACCTTCATCCGTGTCTTCTTTAGCCGCTGGAATGTCTCACAATTGTTCTAAACTTTAACTTGGGAAAATAGTACAGTTTGCAGACGTATTCTTAATGCACGATGGATTCTGCGCCTCGCACCTCACAAATTCATGTTCCTGAGTATGTGTTGCCCTCTCCTGAGCTATACACGCGTCGCGATCGCCAGCTCAACTAAGCCTTCTGGAGGATAAAACCCTCACCCATTGGGCTTCAGTCAACCCTGGCATGGGCCAGCTACGATCACCTCACCCATGCAAACTTCCTAACCTCAAGAGGCCCCGACTCTCTGCCACTCCCTACAGTTACCTTTATATGGGAGCCCATGTCACCACCCTAAGGCATCATCAGTTATCTCTTCTGTGCATCACAAGCACTGCCCATGTCCATTTCCACTTCTTGATTTCAGCTGTGATGTTATTAACTAAACTGCTCTCACGTTTTCCTGTTTTTACAGTTGTCGCTATCATTTTACTTTCCATAGCTCGCTGTGCTGTCCTCAAGCTTGTCCACTGTCCTCCGCGGAGAACTTGGGGAGGAGAGTACGTGCTCTAAAGTATTAAACACTTTGCTCTTTGACTGATAATATCAGGCTGCTAATCTCATTACATGGGAGAACCTGCTGAGCACACTCCGAACGAAGCTCGTATTCTTATAGTACGACAAATCAGCAACCAAGCAGTAAATCCCCACCAGAGAGGCCCTTCAGGCAACGACTATGATATTTCCAAGATGTAGCAGCCACCCGCCTTGCACCTATACATAGCAGATGCCCGATACCACGCGCAGGGTGGTCGGACGCGACGTCACCGCCGTATCGACGTCATTGGTTGAAGGGCCTTGTTTTAGAGGGATCTGCTGATTTCTGGTCGAAAGTTACCCGAGATTACCTATTTCACTCCCATGGTTCAGATCTGCGTTCACCGCTCGCCCCAGTTTCTTTACCACACGGGCTAATTTAGTGCCACTTTCAACGAGCAACACACGCCTTCATTAACATTCGCGAAGTGTCATGCGATTAAATTAAAAACCATTGCCTGCAGAATATCGTCGCCTCGGAGGGAATTCGGTGGACTCAGGTCACTAGGCTTGAGGACACTTCATGCCGCGCATGAGAACGGTCATATTCCCTGCGCAGCGAAAGTTCCCGCACTTCTCAGCAGTTCAGGCGTCGTCTATAGCCCAAGCAGGCTAGCGCTCACCATCTGCCGAGACAGATGGTGTGCAGTAAGTTCTCAGTTCGCTATACAGTAGCGAAAGTAATCGGAACGTTAATGAGCACCCGCCACCCCCGGCCAGCAACGAAGGAGCAAGTAATGAAAGCCTTAGGAGCAATGCAAATCGTGAGGAGCAGCTGATGATCAAGTAACAGCAGATCTCTTAACAGACGGTGGGAGATTGTGGTAGAAAAACTAGCCAGCCTGTATATGCAATGCATTATGGTCATGAGCGTGCCAGAAGCTTGAAAGAACGCTAATGTTATCTTCATTCATAAGAAAGGAGACATCTAGGACTTGAGAAATTACAGACCGATCACCTTATTGTCTATTGCCTACAAAGAATTTACTAAGGCAATCGCTAACAGAATCAAGACAACCTTAGACTTCGATCAGCCAAAAGATCAGACAGGTTTTCGTAAAGGATGCTCGACAATAGACAATATTCGCACCATCTATCAGGTCACAGACAAATGCGCAGAGTATAACCAGCCCCTGTACACAGCGTTCATTGATTACGAGAAAGCATTCGACTCATTAGAAACCTCAGCAGTCATGTAGGCATTGCGGAATCAGGGTGCAGAAGAGCCTTACGTGAAAACACTGGTAGATATCTACAACGTACAGCTACTATATCACGTCATAACCTCGGCAGTAAAATTACAATAAGGAAGGTGTCAGGCAGGGAGACATGATCTGGCCAATGCCAATCACCGCCTAATTACAGGAGGTGTTCTGAGGCCTGGATCGGAATAATTTGGGGGTAAGAGTTAATGGAGAACACCTAAGTAATCTGCGATTCGCTAATGACATTGCCTTGCTGAGTCACTCAGGAGATGAGCTGCAAAGATCAATGGGTTAGACAGGCAGAAAAGAACGGTAGGTCCTCAAATTAACGTGCAAAAGACCAAAGTAATGTTCAACAGTCTGACCAAAGTAATGTTCAACAGTCTGACCAAAGTAATGTTCAACAGTCTCGCAAGAGAACAGCAGTTCACAATTTGTAGCGAGGTGCTGGAAGTCGTAAGCGAATACGTGTACTTTGAGCAGGTAGTGACCGCTAATCCGGTTCATGTGAGGGAAATAACTAGAAGAAAAACAATGGGACAGAGCGCATGTGGCAGGCTCTCTCAGATCATGAATGGCAGTTTACCAATATTCCTCGAGAGAAATGTATATAACAGCTGTATCTTACCGGCACTCACATACAGGATAGAAATGTGGAGGCTAACGAAAAGGTTGGTTTATTTGGTTTATTCGGGTTTAAAATCCGAAAGCGACTCAGGCTATGAGGGACGCCGTAGTGAAGGCCTCCGGAAATTTCGACCACCTGGTGTTCTTTAACGTGCACTGACATCGCACACCACACGGGATTTTAGAATTTCGCCTTCATCGAAATTGAGCCGCCGCGGCCGGGATCGAACCCGCGTCTTTCGGGCCAGCAGCCGAGCGCCGTAACCCCTGAGCCACAGAAAGGAAGCAGCATCGAAGTAGGCTAGCTGACGTTGGATGCGCAGGGTACCTATAACGTAAACTTTCCCGTAAAGTACGGTAAAATGAACACATTTAGCGTTGAGAGCTTCGACAAGTGAGCTGCAGCTTTGTGCGCAAAAGTGTCGCAAAACAGAGCACTTATAATTGCTGAAAACACGCCTTGCCGTGAAAACGCGTCCATGCCTACACTTGTTCAGCAGCGGTAATATATATATGTACACTGATATGAAACGCAGTATCGGAGGAAAAATTACGGGATTCGGTCGTACGGGAAAAGTTTCTTTCGGTGGCGCCACTTTAGCCAGTCGCTTGAAGGTTTAAGAGGACGTCCCTTCCCCATCCGCTGGTAACAGACGAATGGGTCGTGAGGCAACGCTACACTTCCCCTTCTGACAGTACAGGTCGTTCGTGTGACCATGTTTTACGACCAACGAATAACTCACTGTTTCAGACGTCTACGAGTTCCCTCGACAAACGCTGCTCCCTGCACACGCCGGAAGTGACGTCTGACGAAAGTGAACCACGACGGTAAGCAGCGAACCGCCCGCAGGCTGCGGTGGTTTTCAGCTCTTCATGGTGCGACTGGCAAGTCACCTCCCGATGTCCGCCTTCTTATCCTTGTCCGTGACCAGCCGGGACGAAGGGGCAGCCTGCGGTTCGGCAGGGTAGATAGAATGCACGCAGTGAGTGCGATTGTGGCGGAAAGGAGCACGGCATGCACTGTGCCTTTCTCTGCACCCATCTCACAGCGGTCGCGATGTTTGAGCAGCGGTTTGAGGCAAGAGCCTGGCGACAGCCTGCGCGTTTTTTATTTTGCGAAAGCAATACTACTCGCAATTTCAAGCTTTCGCGTGACCCGGCCGCAGTTACGTTTGACCTTTAGCGGAGTGAATATGGGCGACCAACTCGCTCCTTCAGATAGCCCGGCTGCAGTTGCGCCGCGCCGCGCACCTGTGGCGCTACTGCCGCTGTGACGTCATACCGGCTGTAGATTATGGGCGTCCAACTCGCTCCTTCAGAGAGCCCGGCTGCTAGTTACGGTGCGTTTTTGCCGCGCTGCGCACCTGTGGCGCTACTGCCGCTGTGACGTCATACCAGATGTAGATTATGTTTTCTTTCTCTCAAACGCAGCATCAAAAACAAAATATAAAATAAATTACCGAAGACGCTTTCAGTCGTCGCGCAGCGGCGGCCGGTAGCCACGCGTGACATCTAAACGCGGCGCACTGCGTTCCTTGAGTTGGAGGCGCTGCGCTTTTGCTTTCACAACCTACCAGGCTTAACCAAAGCTGAGCCCCCGCCAATTTTTAATCCTCTTATCTCCGATTGTCCCTGCCCTGACCCTAGGGCCCTGGGCAGGCAGGGCAGATGTGCCCCGCCCCCTACGACCTTGACTACCCTGATGGCAGCGCCCGTCGAAGCAGGGCCTCGCTTCCCCACCGACTCGTTTCACATGCTGCGAATTATGTCGACCTGCGGCTAGAGAGAGGGCCGTAACCGCAGACGGCTTGCAATCGTCGTGACGTCTCGCGGTTTCAGTCAGCGCACGAACGTGCTTTTTTATAATAATGCGGAACTGTTTATTCTACAGAACACATAAGAAATACGAAAATATTGCCTTACATCTTAAAGTACGCGTGGTTACAACATCAACACATTCCGTGTTGCTTTATTGTCACGTCTAATCACATGTTGCCTATGCAAATATGAAGGAAATCGGCAGGTCGTTCCGACCGAATTCGCAGGGAACGCGTTGCATGTGAAAGCACTGACCGAAATCCCACTGCCACATCAAAGGACGGCACCGATGATTATAGTAAGTATTATTACGTGGCCGTAGTGAGAGATCCCGGCCGCGGCGGTCGAATTTCGATGGAGGCGAAATTCTAGAGGCACGTGTACTGTGCAACGCCAGTGCGCGTAAAAGAACCCCAGGTGGTTGAAGAAATTTCCGGAGCCCTTCACTACGGCGTCCCTCATAGCCCGAGTCGCTTTGGAACATTAAACCTCATAAAGCCAACCAAACCAGAGAGATGTGCGTGTTATATCGTGGTTTCCGTTTCGAGAACGAAGATTACTCGCCTCAAGGAAATGGGGCTCTCTCAACGTCGGTCTGCGTCTGGGTCCGTGTCACACTCTCTCTCTCTCTCCACGCCGCCGTCCCGGCGTGCCCCAACATGCTCCGGCGTGGCGTTGGCTGTGGCCACGGCGACACAACAGTGCGCTGATTGCGTTCACAACGTTTTAGCAGAAACGTGCACTGAAACAATAGGCTGCCGGCGTTTACTGGATTCATTAGCGTTGAGCCGGAAGCCTCAACGCTCACGAAAATGAACGCCGGCAGCCTATTGCTTCAATGCCGCGTTTCTGCTAAAAAAATGGAAGACGCTTTAACTGCGGCGATAGCATGCTGATGACTTCCCTGTTTTTGTGTTAATGAGGACAGCGTTAGCAACGCAATAAGACTGGCCTAAAAATTTAGTAATTTGGTAGGTTGTCATAATAATCTGGATAAAAATGTTGGGTTATGGCATGACGAATGAAACTGCCATCCTGAAGTTTACGAAAATGTAATGTTTTCACGTACGTGCACTAACCTTGGTTTGTTGTTGCTGTTGCGACTGAGAGAAGGATGAAAAGGAAAGTGTACGGGCCTGCCGACTGGCTCAAGCCAAGTCACCACCGCTGCCACGTGCAGATAGAGGAGAGTTAGAAGACGAAAGAGTAAAAGAAAAGACGCGCGTCGCAACAACCGCGTCCGCCGAAGCGAAGGCGCTGGCTGGAACAACAGATAACCATCCGCTCTTACCTTGGGATTCCTTTGGCTCATTTTCAAAATAATGCTGCGTACTGGAACGCGAGAACCAGGGAAATACAGGAACAGCCAAAAAAGCAAGAACAAGAAAAAAAAAGTTCAGGAGGCACTCCGACTGTCGTGAAGTACGTAGAGGCGAAAACGTTTTGCGCATCACTCTGACATGCTTTAACTGCCTCTGTGGCACTGGTGACGTCACCGCTGGATGACGTCATACTTAATGACTAATTACTAGGGCCAGGAACTTTAGGCATTTGCCTAAACATGCCTATAAATGCCTAAACGGGGGATTTTTGCACCTGCCTACCTTTTTGTCATCTTTTGGGAAAGACTACCTATTTAACCGCACTTTTTGCCTATAAATGCCTAAATCCGGCATTTCGGTCCTCGGTGCCGTTTTTTTAATTTTGAGACATCTGTCTCAGTATGGTGAATGGCACGCGCCGATGCACTCACAAAAGGCACGGGTCTCGCCGAACGTTTTTCTCGAAGACTAGCTTGAACATAGTGTAAAGAAGTGTTTTTCTCGAACTGTAGCAAGAGGCGAGTTTAGAAAGAGACCCGACATACATTAGTGCAAACTGCTCAACATTGACGGAAAGGATCACAAAGTTTGAAAAGGCTGGACTCTTAATAGATGAATAATTGAAGGTAGTGACAGAAGTACCAGCAGCACTTCGGGAACTGGAAGGAAAGGGCGCTACTGCTTGTACGAAGATGCAACAATTGGTATAAAAAAATAGATGCCTAGAAACAATTTCCCAAATCGGAGACTTTCTACGCGGAGACGATACGGCCACATCACCTGAAGGCCTGAGCCCTTATCAACTCTCATGTTTTAGGTTCGTGGCACTAACTTCATACGACGTAGAAAGAAGCCTTTCAAAGTACAAAGCTATGCTTAACGAAAACAGAAGGAGCTTCAAGTTCGAAAACCTGAGAATGTGCTTTATTTCTTCAGTTGAGGACTGCGTACGCTCCGTGCTTGACTGACAAAGTTGTACAGGGTCGTCCACTCTAAGTACGAACACGACGCAGCGTGGCCGCGCTCCGCGGGGCGCGAGCGTATCCGGCGCGGTCGCGCATCGAAGCTCTGCGGCGCAGGCGCACACGGGCCTGGAGGCGTTGCTTCGTGTCGTCTGCTACACCGCGGGTGTGCACAGTGCTCGCTCTGCGGTGAAGCGCACCTAACTTTCGGCATGATTACAGCGCTCCTGTGCACCGAGGCAGCACTGCGGAAAAGCGTTCTTACTACAGCGCGTTGTCGCTGGTTGCGTGTACGACAACCCAGCGGCCTCTCGTCTCAGTGCCACGGTATCGGTGATATATATTGTTCCGAAGAAGACGACGCTGGCAGTGGCGCGGGACGGAACGCTCGCGCTAGGCCAGCGGCCATTAAATCATCTTTTATCCATCATTCAACACGCCTCATTCTTCGGCTGGCCCCCACGTTACATTTGGTGTGAGCTGCTGGGGTCCCTTCATCGCCATCCTGGTCCCGGAGCTTCGGTGTCCTGCGCCTGCCGTGGACGTCGGCCGTGAGTGCCTGGTCCGCGCCGCCCGGCCATGCCCCAGCCCGCCCGACCTGAACCGACCTCGCCGCTCACCCCAGCCCCGTCCCCCGCCCGGACCACAAGACACGACGACCCAAGATCCGACCGACCCGAGACCGGACCGACCCAAGACCCACGCGTGAAGACACCGTCCCCCTGCCCCTGCCGTCCGGTGCGTCCACGGACCTCGACCGTCAGCTCCTGGCACCCTCCAGCCCGGATGCTTCGTGGACCAGGACTCATCTGCCTATCATTTCATCCACCTTGGCGGCCAGCACTTCACCACCTTGACACTTTCTAGCCTGGAAGCCTATCACCGTTTCTCCCATCCCTTCATCGACGTCTTCTTCTGTTTACGATCGGGACGATCTCTCGGTGGCCCCGGGTAATGTTACGAAGAAGACGACGCTGGCAGTGGCGCGGGACGGAGCGCTCGCGCTAGGCCAGCGGCCATTAAATCATCTCTTATCCATCGTTCACCACGCCTCATTCTTCGGCTGGCCGCCAGGTTACAATATCTGAAAGAAGCCAAAGTGTTCGAAACAAAAGTGGCGGGTATGACCCTGACTGCGGAGGTCCCGTTTCAATGCAGGCGAAATGCAAGGCATGCCCGTGTACTGTGGAATGTCAGCGCACGTTAAAAACCCCCATGGCATCGACAATAACCTGGGATCCTCGACTATACCGTCCCTTGTAGTCTATGTCGCTTTCGGACGTTAAACACCCTAAAACAAATCAATTTAAACCTGACATGACAAGTTTGCAGCAGTACATGCATATCCCCCACATCGCGGCACTGAGAGGAAATTCCGCTGAGTTGTCGTACGCGCAACCAGCGACAGCGGGCTGTAGATAGTGCGCTTTCCCGCAGTGCTGTCTTAGTGCACACGAGCGCTGTAATCATGCATTGAGTTAGATGCGCTTCACCGCACAGCAAGCACTATGCTCACCCGCGCTGTAGCAGACGACGCGAAGCACCTCCTCTAGGCCCGTGTGCGCCTGCGCCGCAGAGCTTCGATGCGCGACCGCGCCGGATGCGCTCGCGCCCCGCGGAGCGCGGCCACGCTGCGCCGTGTTCGTACTTAGAGTGGACGACCCTGTACCTATGAATAAGGAGTATTATTCAAAGCGCCTATTTTTGCTTTATAGTGCCTATTTCAATATTTTTTAAAGCTTAGATGCCTGCCTATTTCGGGGCTTTTTAGTGCCTAAATTTCCGGGCCCTACTAATTACCAAGTAATCAATAGGCCAAGTAATGAATAGGTAAGTAATGAATTAGAGGTACTAAATAATGACTAATTAACAAGACGGTGGCAGCTATCGTAATTAGGCTTAATAAGAAGTATAAGCTTAAGGTGGTGCAGGCCTACGCGCCTACATCAAGCCATGATGACCAGATCGTTGAAACCTTCCATGAAGACCTGGAATCGACGATGACCAAAGTAAAATCACAGTACACTATACTGATGGGCGGCTTCAATGAAAAGGTAGGGAAGAAGCAAACTGGAGACCAGGCGGTAGGTGACTATGGCATAGGTTCTAGGAGTAGAAGGGGAGAGTTATTAGTATATTTCGCAGATAGAAATAATTTATGCATCACGAATACCTTCTTCCGCAAGCGAGCCAACAGGAAGTGAGAAGAGCGCCAATGGTGAGACTAAAAATGAAATAGACTTCATACTGTGCGCTCACCCTGGCATCGTAGAGGATGTGGAGGTCCTCGGTAAGGTCCGTTGTAGCGACCACAGAATGGTAAGGCTTAGATTTGAAAAAGGAACGGAGGAAATTAGTGAAGCGGAAGTCTATTAACGAGTTAGCACTAAAAGGGCAAGTAGAGGAATTCAGTATTTTGCTGCGGGGCAGATTTTCCGCTTTAACTGAAGATGACAACCGTAATGTTGAAACAATGAACGATCGTCTCACAGATATCCTTACGGAGTGCACCGTAGAAGTAGGCTGTATAGGATGGTTCGACAGGACACCGGAAAGCTATCTCAGGAGACTAAAGATCTGATTAAGAAGCGGCAAAGCATGAGGACGTCTAACTCCGTTGACAGAATAGAACTTGTAGAGCTGTCGAAGTTAATAAATAAGCGCAAGGTAGCCGACATCAGGAAGTTTAACATGGAGAAAATCGAGCATGCTTTAAAGAGCGGAGGTAGCCTAAAAGCAGTGAAGAGAAAACTAGGCATTGGTAAAAACCAGATGTATGCGATAAGAGACAAAGAGGGCCTTGTCATTAGCAATATGGATAAGATAGTTAAAGTAGTCGAATAGTTTTACACAAATCTATACAATAGTGATTGCAATCAGAATGCTACTAAGAGAGGCAGTAGAACACAGCAATGGGACATCCCGCCAGTAACGAAGGAGGAAATAAAGAAAGCCTTAGGAGCAATGCAAAAGGGGAAAGCAGCTGGTGAGGATCAAATAAAAGCAGATTTGTTGAAGGATGGAGGAGAGATTCTGCTCGAAAAACTAGCCACCCTCTATACGCATTGCCTTGTGACCTCAAGCGTACCTAGAGCTAGTAAAAACGCTAACATTATCTTAATTCATAAGAAAGGAGACGTCAAGGACTTAGAATTACAGACCGATCAGCTTATTATCTGTTGCATACAGGGTATTTGATAAGGTAATTGCTAATAGGGTCAGGACAACCTTAGACTTTAATACACCAAATGATCAGGTAGGATTTCGTAAAGGGTACTCGACAACAGACCATATTCACGCTATCAATCAAGTTATAGAGAAATGCGCAGAATATAACCAGCCCCTATACAAAGCGTTCATTGATTACGAGAATGCATCCGACTCAGTAGAAACCTCAGCAGTCATGCAGGCATTCCGGAATCAGGGTGTAGAATAGTGGTATCGAAAAATATTGGAAGATATTTATAACAGCTGCACAGCTACCACAGTTCTCCATAAAGTCAGCAATAAAATTCGAATAAGGAAAGGTGTCCGGCAGGGAGGCACAATCTCGCCTATGCTATTCACTGCATGTTTACAGGGGGTATTCCGGGGCCTGAGATGGTAACAGTGGGGATAAGAGTTAATGGAGAATACCTAAGTAATGTGCGATTCGGTGATGGCATTGCCTTGATAAGTCACTAAGGACATGAACTGCAAAGCATGATCAATGAATTAGACAGGCAGAGCAGAACGATGGGGCTAAAAATTCACATGCAAAAATACCAAAGTAATGTTCAACAGTGTAGCAAGGGAACAGCAGTTCGCAATTGATGGCGCGGTGCTGGAACTAGTATGAGAATGTGTCTATTTAGGGCTGGTAGTGACTGCTGATCCCGATCATAAGAAGGAATTAACTAGAAGAATAAGAATGGGGTGGAGCGCATATGGCAGGTTCTCTCAGATCATGAATGGAAGTTTACCGATACCCCTCAAGAGAAAAATATACAACAGCTGTATTTTACCTGTACTCACCTATAGGGCAGAAACGTGGAGGCTTACAAATATGGAAAGAAAAATGATAGGTGTAACGTTCACAGATCGGAAGCGGGCGGAGTAAGTGAGAGAACAAACGCGGGTTAATGACATCCTAGTTGAAATCAAGAGGAAGAAGTGGGCTTGGGCAGGGCATGTAATGCGAAGGCAAGATAACCTTAAGGGCAACGGAGTAATTCCAAGAGAAGGCAAGCGTAGCAGGGGGCGGCAGAAAGTTAGGAGGGTGGATGAGATTCAGAAATTTGCGGGAATACGGTGGCCGCAACAGGTGAAGGACAGGGTTAATTGGAGAGACATGGGAGATAATTAATGACGCTCATACTTTCAGTTTAGAAGTGGAACGTGACGGCGTGTATCAGCGCAGGCACGGAGTCCACGAAACACAATTGCCCATTCGGCGCGATTCCTTGCCCGTTGCCACCGCGGCGGGTGGCGGTAGTGAAAGATGTGCGCTGGAGGCGTTTGCATTGACAACATTGTGCTAGAAACAGGGGGCTGAAGCCATAGGCGCTGAAGCCATAGTGGAGACGCTGAGGGCGCGCGAAGGGAGAAGACGGGCGCACATCGGCTCCTATTCTGATCGCTCCTTATTGCGGTCTGTCAACTCGGACCCCACGAATCTTGGCACCATCGTCTCCGCGAAGATCAGCGGCACAAGTGGGCCCCACTTCCATCAAGGTGGGCCCATTTTTGACGAAATTCTGAGATTTTGAAGCTTTCGCCCACCGCCGCGGCGCTAAGCCTAACGGCGGCGGGGCGTTCGCCGGCGTTCGCCAGCCCCGGCTGGGGATTCCCCGGCGATGGCGGCTCCAAATACGGTTACCGGCTATGATCCGCTGTCCATGCAAGTCGTACGCATGGAAACCGTTCAACCCGAGGACCTTACAACATCGGAAGATGACTATTTGGCAGATATGGTCAAAATCTGGAGACGCCGGCAGAAGACGAACGCTCCCAAGCCAACTGGAGCCGCCGCCCAGCACCAGGCGGCAGTTCGGTCCCCGCACGCTTCGCAAGGAAGTGTCGGTGGCGCGGCCTTGAAGGGTGCAACTTGCAAACCCCAGTGGCGGCCGCAGCAGACGCCGCGCATTGGACGCGACGACCTCATCGTGGTGCTCAAGCCACGCGAGACGCTGGATCTGAAGGCCACCTTCGCTCCAGGTGAAGCCGGAGTTGCCGTGCGCAACATCATACGGGACTGTGGAGAGGTGCAACTCTCTGTATGGCCCGTGTGGGACCAAAATGTGCTGGTGTGTGGCGTGAACTCTGTGCCAGCCGCTGAGAAGCTCCTCGGCGATGTCACGCTGACGGTCGGCGACCGCCAGCTTCTGTTTCGCGGGCACGCCAAGGCTTCTGGCGAGGTCTGCAAGGGAGTGATCAACGTTCACCCCGGCGAAACGTCGGCCTCCCTCAAGCAGAAGCTGGAGTGGAGACACGGAGAAATACTTTCTGTGCGCAAGCTGGGCGGCACCGCCATCGCAGTGGTCACCTTTCAAGGGAAGAAGGTACCCCGCCAAATCTTCTGCAGCGACCAGGGCATTCCTGTGAGACTGTACAAGAAGACGATCCCCGCCTGTCATCGATGCGGCACGGTGGGGCACCGGGCTGACATCTGCCCGCGGCCGCAGTCGGGACGCTGCGGCCTCTGCGGCTCTCAGGTGGCCACCACACCCGAGGGCATACCACAACATGAGTGCACCCCCCGATGTCTGCTGTGCGCGGGTGCCCACTTCACCGGTGCTGCCGGCTGCGTCGGCAAGTACCGGAAACCGATCAAGCCGGGACCATCACGGAGTCAAAGCAAGCGGAAGTCGGCTCAGAAGCAAGCTCCGCCCACCAATGCCAAGGACAGCAAGTCCACTTCTGCGCCGGGCAAGTGCGGTCATGTCAAGACGGCTGTGAAGTCCGGGACCCAGGCGAGGTCGCCGAACTTCAGCGCTGGGGATTTCCCGCCTCTAGCGACCGCCCAAAACAAGGTGAGCGATTGGGCTAGGGCTGCCTCCGGGCCTCTTTCTCCCTCCCTCTCCCCTACGGAAGCCGCCCTACAGAGGCAAAATGTTGAACTTAGGCGCCAAACAGAATTCCTAGTGCGGAAAATTCAGGAGCTGGAGGCTAAGTTAGAGGGACGTAAAGAACCTCAAGCTGGTCCTTCCGAGCCTATAGAACTAGCCGAGCCGGAGGACCGAGATGAGAATGCCTCGGTCGCATCTGGGCTGACAAGCGTGTCGCAGCAGTCGGCCAGCACAGTGGTTGGTAGGCTGCCAATGGTGGAGAGCCGCCTGTACAACCTGGAGAGCGAAATCGATGCTCTGCCAGGTAAAATCATGGAAGCGGTCCGGGGCTCCATTCAGCAACTTCTTCAGGCCGAATTGGCAAAAATCATGCCTGCTATAGTGGCACAGGTTACTGAGACAGCTCTCTCTGTCGTTCAGGACCAAATTGAAGCTCAACTCAGTCAAAGCCGCTCCCGCTCGCGGTCTCCGCGACCAGACCTCCGCAGGCGAAAGGTGGTCCTTCGCCAGGCCACAGGCTCACTAGAAAACATTCCGGCCGCTCTCTCTCCGGACGTGCTGGTGCCTCTGCCTGAGGCCCCATCACCTTCGGGGGTGGGACCTGGCCCCCAAAATTAAATAATCACGTTCACGATGGCTAGCCGACCCCAGCGGAAAGCCAACAACAATTCGGAGCAATTCGAGATCATACAGTGGAACTGCAGGGGTCTACGGAGCTGGAAAAAACGGTCACACCTCCAGCTCTACCTGCAGTCTCTCGGTACCGCACCGGCGCTCCTAGCTCTTCAGGAACCCGGCGCAGATGCTAAATTCACAGGGTATAGCTCGTTTCAAGGCGGTCCTACAACGTGCATCCTGGTGAACAAAGCGTACACCGCAGTCCCAGTAGACCTCGAACTGGAGACTGAACAGGAATACAGTATGATCAAGGTCCTGCCGCTCAAGCGCCGCGACCCATCAATACATGTCCTTAACATTTACTGCCCCCCGCATAAGCCGCGCGTGACCTTCAACGAAATCTTCTACCGCGCGCTCAAATCGGCTGACAAGGAACCTCTAGTGATCGTTGGGGACTTCAATGCTCCAAGCCTACATTGGGGCTACCACTTTGAGAAGGCCAGAGGACGCAAGCTGGCGGAGCTCATCTCCACACTTCGTCTTACACTCCTCACGGATCCGTGTTGTCCCACACGTGTGGGCAACTCGGTTACGCGAGACACATGCCCTGACCTGACTCTCGTTACGAACACCAGAGACGCTACCTGGGAGAACCTGGGAGAGACTCTTGGTAGCGATCACTGCCTTCTCCGGGTCACTCTTCTGGCGAAGGCGGCTCGCAAAAAGTGCGGCCACACTAAATTGACCGATTGGCATAAGTTTCGAACAAAAGAGATACCTCCCGTGCTCTTATCCGGCGGATATGCGGAGTGGGCAAAGCAATTAGACACAATACAAAGACAACACGTCACGACACTTCAGACCACTGAAGAGATCCCTGCAGTGGACAATCACCTCCTGCACTTGTGGGAGGCTCGCCGGAGTCTTACCAAACGGTGGAAGAAGCAAAAGCTGAATCGCAAACTTAAAGCTCGCATTGTCGACCTCACGGAGCAGGCTGCGGCGTATGCTGCCCAGCTCACCGATTCAAACTGGATAGAGAAGTGTAATTCGGCAGCGCGTCAGATGAGCTCGAGAGGAACATGGCGCTTCTTTCGCAGTCTCATCGACCCCACTCAAACGAGAGGGGAGACGCAAAGACAGCTCCGGCGGGCTTTGCACGGGTACCAAGGTACGACGGCTCAACTCGCGGACACCCTGTGCGACAGATATCTCTGCCGCATAGAGGACCCAGTTGGGCCCGAGTACGAGTACGCGGGAAAGCCGAATCCCGACATTGATGCCCCTTTTGAGTTACACGACCTTAAGGCGGCTTTAGCTAAAATGCGGCGAGGTACGGCTCCGGGTCGGGATCGCATAACAGTCAATCTGTTGGCCAACCTCCCAGATTCGGCCTACCTCCACCTGCTAGGGTACATTAACCAGATTTGGGACGGGCGTCCACTCCCTCCCGAATGGAAGACCTCCTTGGTCACTTTCATCCCTAAGCCAGGCAAGCCAGTGAATACCGACAACCTGAGGCCCATCTCACTAACCTCTTGTGTGGGCAAGCTTATGGAGACGATGGTTAGGGATCGCCTCTCTCCACACATAGAGACCAAGGGCCTCTTTGCAGACACTATGTTCGGGTTCCGACCGCATATGTCTGCGCAGGACGTCCTCCTCCAGTTACACCGCTACATAATACGACCCACTGCCATGCGCCACAACGACAAGGCCATCCTTGCCCTTGATCTTAAGGGGGCCTTTGACAACGTTCGTCATAGCAGCATCTTGGCTAACTTGAGTACCACTGATTGTGGGCGCAAGGCATTCACATATGTAAGAGACTTTCTCTCCAAGCGTCAGGCCTTCCTCAAGATTGAGGATGACGAATACGGACCATACACGATGGGTACACGGGGTACACCCCAAGGGGCGGTCTTGTCGCCACTTCTTTTCAACATTGCCATGATGCAGCTTCCCCACCAATTGGCCCGGGTGGAAGGCATTCATCACGCACTATACGCGGACGACATAACAATTTGGACTACCGAAGGGAGCCTTGGGGAAATGGAGGACCGCCTTCAGCGGGCCGCCACCATAACCGATAGCTACGCTATCGGCTGTGGTCTCCAATGTGCTCCCGCAAAATCGGAACTTCTGCACATCAGATCCGATCCTAAGGACAACACGAGTTTGCAAATCTCTCTGACGGGAGGCCCCATCAAAGAGGTCGGGGAGCTCCGCATACTAGGTCTGTTCATCCATAACAGGCTCAGCCCGGAATCCACTATTGCCAAACTCAAGCGCGTAGGCGAACAGGTCGGACGCATGATCCATCGCGTTTCTAACAAGCGCGGCGGGTTGCGAGGCAGGGACGCGCTTCGGCTCGCCCATGCCTTCGTGACCAGCAGGATCCTCTACTCCGCTCCCTACCTTCGCACTACGAAACAACAATAAGAATCGACACCATCGTTAGAAAGGCTACAAAGCGAGCACTGGGCCTCCCAGTGGCCACCTCCAATGCTAAGTTGTCGGCGTTGGGGGTGATCAACTCCTACCAGGAGTTACGAGAGGCCCACCTCGTGAACCAATATACGCGACTCTCGCAGACGGCATCCGGGCGCCGCCTGCTAGACCGCTTGCACATCCAACACGAGTGCACTCCAGAGGAGACGTGTCGGATTCCGGAGCTATGGCGTCACAAGCTCTGGGTCCCTCCACTCCCGCGCAACATGGACACATATACACACGAAGGCAGACGAGAGGCGCGCGCTCGGGCCCTCGAACACCAACACGGATCCAAACAGGGTGTATACTACGTTGACGTGGCAGGGCCGTCGCCCAATGGATTCTACACGGCCGCAGTAGTTCACCAGGATCAATGCGTTAACGGGCTCTCCTTTCGAGCTCGAAATTCAGCACAGGCTGAGGAAGTAGCCATTGCGCTTGCCGCCTCGGACTTGAATTCGAAGGTAATCGTGACAGATTCGCGTCGAGCCTGTCAACACTGCCTGGCTGGCGAGATTTCGCCTTTAGCCTGGAGTATATTAAAGCGCGCAGTGAGGGAATCGGACCCTTCGCCCAAACGCATAGTTTGGACTCCAGGCCATCAGGGCGTTAGAGGTAATGAGGCTGCGGACGCGGCTGCCCGAGCGCTTACCTACCGGGCACCTCACCCAGGCTCTTCCGGCTCGGAGATTGTGCAACCGCTTCTGCGGTTCAGAGAAATTCTGGACGACTATTGCGAACGCCATCGTCTTTTCCCGGTCCCTGCTAAGGGCCTGAGTAAAGCTGATGAGCGAACTCTGAGGCGCTTGCAGACCAACACTCTGTTGTGTCCTGCAATAGTGAAACATTTCGACCCCAAAATTGATGGGCGCTGCCCTCACTGTGGGGAAGTTTCCGATACCTTCCACATGGTTTGGGCCTGTCAAAAGAATCCTTCCCTTCCCCCCAATCCTTCCCCTTCCCGAGAGGCATGGGAGGCAGCCCTGCTCAACTGCTCGGGGCTGGAGTCTCAAAGGGCTCTAGTCCAACGGGCGCGAGTAGCGGCCTCGTCCAGCGGGGTCCCGGACTAAGGACTCCACCTATGTAAAGGGCCATTTTTGGCCTGCAAACTCTCCTGTTGTTTATTAAAAAGTTTTCACCACCACCAAGCCATAGTGCGCGTAACTGACTCCCGGGTTAGTGGAGGCCTGAATCGCGCTGATAGGTACGTGGGGTGATGAGAGAGAGAGAGATGTGGGCTACAGGCATTGACAACTTTGTGCCTGAAAGGCGGCGCTGAAGCCATAGGCCGTCGGTGCTCATTCATTGTGCTCATTGGCGTTGACAACGTTTTACACTCCGATCATTTTAAGGAAAGGAAGTGCGCATAACTGGCTCATTGGGTCAGTGGACGCCTGAATCGCGCGTACGTGGGGTAATGAGAGACAGATGTGGGCTGCATGCGTTAGCGCTGACAACGGTGAGAGAGCTCTCGCGATCAACCATTAACTGCCACCTGTCAGGGTGGCAGTGTGGGTGGGGGCATTAATGTAAAGACAAACAGGAATTCCTTACCACTTATTCGGGAGAGAGAAATCTTTATTTGAGGAATATTTGTAGAACATGTGGGTGGGCCGCCTGGTCCGGTAGTGCCGTGCAGCATTTGCTGTGCAGCAGGACCACTACTCCCTCGAGTTCGATGGCGATCGAAAACCTCGAAGGCCCTCGACTCAATGGCCATTGAAACTGGCCGTGTGACAGAGGTATAAGTTCAAATGCTTTCTCATTCGGCCCTCTTCTTCTTTTATGCTCCTCTTTGTAGCGTCGAGAAAGTCGACAAGCTGCATGTAATATACGGGAAGAAAAAGGGCCAGAGGACACAGACTACGTGGTATTGAGCAAAAAAGAAGCCACCCAGCGACCCGCTAGCTGCTGTTTGCAGCAGTCGAGACCCGCAACAAACTGAGCGCCTACAGCACGTTGTCGGAACTAATGTACCTAGCTTCAATGAAATCAATAAAATTTAGTTAAGACCCCATGTACAGGTACATCATGTGCAACATTCTTGGACAAAAACTAAGAAAAATGGAATATTGTAAATTATGTGGGATATACAGATATCCCTCGCCGCCCCGCGCTGAGTCACGAGACGAGAGCGCACGCCGCAGGGAATGGGGAGAGGAGGGCACCCGGCAACTCTCCTCACTCTCAGCTCGGACGTGACGTCACGCCTACGCTCTGGCGTCTTAGGGAAGGGGTGAACGACTGACTCCTCTTGATTGCAACAAGTTGCTCAAGAGGGAGGCAATGTCGTAGGGGGTTAAAAGGCGAAGTTCGCGCGGGAACGGGGGACTCGCCCTCTCTTCTCGCCGCGGTGCTACTGCCGCTCTGCCCTGCCGACCCCCGTCCTGCCCGCGCCCTCCCGGATTATCCAACGCCAGTCGACGACGACTTGGTAAGCTGCTGAACCATCTATTATCGGATAGAACATTCTTCCGCAGTGTGCTTTGCCTTGCGCTAGGTAAATAAACGGTTTCCTAGCGTACTCTGTTCGTTGCCTACTTCGTCCGAACCCGCCGTGGCTGTGACTTTGCGCCACGGGTTGGGGACACGAGAACGCCCGCGCATAGCTGGCACGGAAGCGCGCCTTCCCGGCCGGCTGCACGCGAGTGACCCCATATCTTGGCGCCCAACGTGGGGCAAGATATGGGGTCACTCGCGTGCAGCCGGCCGGGAAGGCGCGCTTCCGTGCCAGCTATGCGCGGGCGTTCTGGTGTCCCCAACCCGTGGCGCAAAGTCACAGCCACGGCGGGTTCGGACGAAGTAGGCAACGAACAGAGTACGCTAGGAAACCGTTTATTTACCTAGCGCAAGGCAAAGCACACTGCGGAAGAATGTTCTATCCGATAATAGATGGTTCAGCAGCTTACCAAGTCGTCGTCGACTGGCGTTGGATAATCCGGGAGGGCGCGGGCAGGACGGGGGTCGGCAGGGCAGAGCGGCAGTAGCACCGCGGCGAGAAGAGAGGGCGAGTCCCCCGTTCCCGCGCGAACTTCGCCTTTTAACCCCTACGACATTACCTCCCTCTTGAGCAACTTGTTGCAATCAAGAGGGGTCGTTCACCCGTCCCTAAAACGCCAGAGCGTAGGCGTGACGTCACGTCCGAGCTGAGGGTGAGGAGAGTTGCCGGGTGCCCTCCTCTCCCCATTCCCTGCGGCGTGCGCTCTCGTATCGTGACTCAGCGCGGGGCGGCGAGGAATATCTGTATATCCCACAATTGAAAATATTGAAGGTAATGCTCCGTGCTTCTGATATGTCGCGAAATCTCTCTTTTAGAGTGTTTTCATCGATCGCATCGAACAGTTAAGACTGCCATAGAAAACCTTTAGGGAACGCTTCTGATGGTAGCGAAAACGTAAATAGATAAAAAAAATGCGAAATTTTTCCTTATATGGAAAAAATTGCGTTCCTAAACGGTTTGCCGCTGAAAAAGGCTTGTTACCAGAACTGTTGGGTATGTGCGCACGTTATACTTTTTCCTGTGTATGTGCAGTGGAAGGAAAGATGCTTGATTACAAATAAAAAACAAAGCACGGAATGGAATGCGCATTTATTAGGAGAAAATCATAACGATCTGCGATGGTAATGTGTCCCAAGAATAGAATAAATGCGGCAAGCACGAAGATGGAAACAAAGATTACCATCATAGCAGTTCCACAACACAGGAACAAAATCTAGACAAAACACCAAATAAAGGATCAGTGAGGCGTGAACCATTGCACGCGACTATTCTGAGAGCCGCTGATACAAAGCGTACAGAGGAGCTATAGGAAAAAAACTACAACATAAGAATAACCAGTTTATAAAAGGCGACAGCCTCAGTGGGTTTCAAACACAAAAACTACTAGTCAATGCTGCTGCTTCCGTGTTAACTGGCTCTCTGCCGCACATCAGGCCGGTCTACAATGTCCACCAGGCGCAAATATCGGCGCAGGTGCAACCAGCAAAGCCACGGAAGTGCATCTAGGCCGGGCCGGCCGTCGGGGCTTTCTTTGCAGACGACGCTTTGCCGGACAACACCGGCAGCTCTCATGAAGCCCTCCATCTCGTCCAGATCACCAATGCTCTTTCTGATCATGTCCTCAGCTTCTGTTTTATTTATTGGTGCCATTTCTTGAACTTTTTCGACGAGCATGGGGTTCGAGCCGATTAACTCGAGTGCCTCCGCACCAGTTTTGTCGAAGGCGCGGCCGCATACGAATCGTGCGGTGCGGACCAGCAGCTGGCCGTTGCGGGTGAGGACTTCGTTAATACAGTCTAGCTGTCTGTCTGGAACAGTCAACTCTTTCGTCGCCACCGAAAGGAGGGTGATGTTGTTCCGGATGGACTTGGCGAGCGTAGAGAAGAACGCTCGTGATGGATTCCCGCGTTGCAAGTTGTACGTAAGCGCCCGTAACTTCTTACTCGAGCAGACGACGTCTGCGAGGAGGCTTCCGGCTAGCCTACTCATACACCAGCCCTCAATGATGAGAGCCGTGATGCTGGTGTTGAGCGAAAGTCCGTCGAGCAGAACCATTGACTCCTTGCGTTTCGCTTCGAAGCTCAATGTGACCGTGCTCAGTGACTTGGTGATCCTCAGGAATTCAGCGAGAATTTCTGCTTCTTCGGCAGCAATAGAGGCACGAACTTCCACCGTCAGGGTTGACAGGCTGTGGAATGTGTGCAGCTGCTCAAAGCGGCCAACCGAGCGCGCTGCTCGGCATACCAGCAGGACAATGCTTACAACTTGGGCCCACTCTGTTATCCTGTCCATCTGCGGGTCACCTCTATAAAGGCAATCGATTATTACTTGGACGCCAGTTCCTGGCTCACTGACGACGCGATATGAGTCGAACACGTATAAATTCATCCGGTGCTCCAAGTGCACATCTTCGACAGAGTCTTCATTCGCCAATGTATGGAACAACACCCGCTGGTCCTCCGGTGTACGGAGAGATAAAGGGAATCTGAGCCTCCGCAGTGACTTCACATTGCGCACCATGTGGACAAAGGGCTGCATGAGCCTGCGAACGACGCTATATGAGTCGCTTTCAGTTTCGAATCCTGTGCTCTGCTCACTGTTCGGCTCTGTGAAGGCCAGTTCGCAGGAGATGAGCTCCAGCTGCTGCAGTTTCTTGGCACTGGACAGGGACCTCGCCAGTGCCCAAGCCCCACTGATGTCGATGAGAAAATCATTCAGCTCTAAACTAACCAGCGTCTTCGAATCCTTCACCGCTCCTGCGACCTCGGCTACGTTAAAGGTGGGTGTTTCGATCCAACAGAACAGGCGTAACGACTTCAGCGAGCCGCTTTCTTTGATAAACTGCGAGAAAATACGGCAGTCATGTGCTTTCATCCAGCAAACGTCTATGCAAAGGTCGCTGATGGTCGTGTTCCTCCACAGCGCTGCCGTGATGCACCGCATGACTGGCGGATCACGTTGCATATATGGCCTAACACCTAAGTACTCGATAGCGAGCCGATTCAGCTTGCCTTTTGTGCTGATTACGTGAGCTAGGGTGGTCACGTTCTTGTATTCTTGGCCGACGTCGAAATCTTTCAAGGCGATCTCCTCGAGGTTTGGCAGGCAGTGCAGCGCATCCAGCAGCTGCTTGTAAGTCGTCATCTGGAATTCCACGCAAAACTGCAGGTTTCTAAGGGCAGTGCACTTAGCCAAGGCGTCGTAGAAAATAGGTGTGTACACGTGGCAATCAAAGACTCCCCATCTTTCTATCCGGAGCGCAGTGACGCA
This sequence comes from Amblyomma mixtum, assembly GCF_055824585.1. NCBI lineage: Eukaryota > Metazoa > Arthropoda > Arachnida > Ixodida > Ixodidae > Amblyomma > Amblyomma mixtum. The sequence goes on along the minus strand of NC_143012.1, from coordinate 304,216,434 downwards.
GTGATGATTCGTCAGCAGCCAATGGAAGAGTAGCACTGGGCGTGTGAGGCGGCATTCGGCATGAAAACCGTTGATATCTTTGGAGCAGACCAAGGCGAGCTCGCCACGATTGTTCCGTTCTCTGAGCTGCACGCCTATGTGTCCCAACACCCTGTTCCACTGTGGCAGCTGACGCGGCAGTTCGCAGCTCTGCGCGCTGCCTCCAACACACTGCGCTTTCAGGTTGGCTCCGCGCTCGGACAGAACGGTCTTCAGCTCCTGCAGCCTGGCGTACGCTTTGTAGGGGGACGAGAACAGCTCCAGGCACAGACCACTCACGTAGGTCGCATGCTGCTGCAGATGCCAGTCTTTCGGAGCCATCGTCGGCTGCAAGAAAGGATGGCGGGGGTTCGGATCAGAATTTCTGTCAACGTGTTCTACAGGAACGTGCAACGTTTTTATTTTTTGGAAGGGGAGGTAGGTGTAAGCATCAATATGATAATCAGCAATATTTCGTTGTTATTCCACGGTTTTACATTGCATTATTTAATAAAGGAGGGACTCCAGAACTCAGGACTTTAGTTGTTCGAACAAATTAACAAGAAGCTGAGAAACATCAACAAAAGGAGAGCCGACTGCGTATCTCTATGTGTTTTCCCATTTCCGCCTCTAAATTTTAATTAACCGGTGAAAGCTGGGCTAGTTGGTTGCTAGTACAATTGTGAGACATTCCAACGGCTAAAAAAGTTGAAGACCAGCGTTGTCCTGTTTCGTCTACCTTCATGCGTGTCTTCTTTAGCCGCTGGAATGTCTCACAATTGTTCTAAATTTTAACTTGGGAAAATAGTACAGTTTGCAGACGTATTCTTAATGCCCGATGGATTCTGCGCCTCGCACCTCCCAAATTCATGTTCCTGAGTATGTGTTGCCTTCTCCTGAGCTATACACGCGTCGTGATCGCCAGCTGAACTAAGCCCTCTGGAGGATAAAACCCTCACCCACTGGGCTTCACTCAACCATGGCATGGGCCAGCTACGATCACCTCACCCATGCAAACTTCCTAACCTCAAGAGGCCCCGACTCTCTGCCACTCCTGGCTACAGTTACCTTCTCATGGGAGCCCACTTCACCACCCTAAGGCATCATCAGTTATCTCTTCTGTGCATCACAAGCACTGCCAATGTCCATTTCCTCTTCTTGATTTCAGCTGTGATGTTATTAACTAAACTGCTCTCACGTTTTCCTGTTTTTACAGTTGTCGCTATCATTTTACTTTCCATAGCTCGCTGTGCTGTCCTCAAGCTTGTCCATTGTCCTCCGCGGAGAACGTGGGGAGGAGAGTACGTGCTCTAAAGTATTAAACACTTTGCTCTTTGACTGATAATATCAGGCTGCTAATCTCATTACATGGGAGAACCTGATGATCACACTCCGAACGAAGCTCGTATTCTTATAGTACGACAAATCAGCAACCAAGCAGTAAATCCCCACCAGAGAGGCCCTTCAGGCAACGACTACGATATTGCCAAGATGTAGCAGCCACCCGCCTAGCACCTATACATAGCAGATGCCCGATACCACGCGCAGGTTGGTTGGACGCGACCAAGGAGGATATATAGAATTTGCAAGTTTTATATATCCTCCTTGGACGCGACGCCACGGCCGTATCGACGTCATTGGTTGAAGGGCCTTGTTTTAGAGGGATCTGCTGATTTCTGCTCGAAAGTTACCCGAGATTACCTATTTCGCTCCCATGGTTCAGATCTGCGTTCACCGCTCGCCCCAGTTTCCTTACTACATGGGCTATAATTTAGTGCCACTTTCAACGAGCAACACACGCCTTCACTAACATTCGCGAAGTGTCACGCGATTAAATTAAAGAACATTGCCTGCAGAATATCGTCGCCTCGGAGTGAATTCGGTGGACTCAGATCACTAGGCTTAAGGACACTTCATGCCGTGCATGCGAACGGTCATATTCCCTGCGCAGCGAAAGTTCCCGCACTTCTCAGCAGTTCAGACATCGTCTAGCCCAAGCAGGCTAGCGCTCACCATCTGCCGAGACAGATGGTGTGCAGTAAGTTCTCAGTTCGCTATACAGTAGCGAATGTAATCGGAACGTTAATGAGCACCCGCCACTTCCCGCCAGCAACGAATGAGCAAGTAAGGAAAGCCTTAGGAGCAATGCAAAATGGTGAGGAGCAGCTGGTGAAGATCAAGTAACAGCAGATCTTTTGAAGGACTGTGGGGGGATTGTGGTAGAAAAACTATCCAGCCTGTATATGCAATGCTTTATGGCCATGAGGGTACCAGAAGCTTGAAAGAACGCTAATGTTATCTTCATTCATAAGAAAGGAGACATCTAGGACTTGAAAAATTACAGACCGATCACCTTATTGTCTATTGCCTACAAAGAATTTACTAAGGTAATCGCTAACAGAATCAAGACAACCTTAGACTTCGATCAGCCAAATGATCAGGCAGGTTTTCGTAAAGGATGCTCGACAATAGACAATATTCGCACCATCAATCAGGTGATAGACAAATGCGCAGAGTATAACCAGCCCCTGTACACAGCGTTCATTGATTACGAGAAAGCATTCGACTCATTAGAAACCTCAGCAGTCATGCAGGCATTGCGGAATCAGGGTGCAGAAGAGCCTTACGTGAAAACACTGGTAGATATCTACAACGTACAGCTACTATATGACGTCATAAACTCGGCAATAAAATTACAATAAGGAAGGTGTCGGGCAGGGAGACATGATCTGGCCAATGCCAATCACCGCCTAACTACAGGAGGTGTTCTGAGGCCTGGATTGGAACAATTTGGGGGTAAGAGTTAATGGAGAACACCTAAGTAATCTGCGATTCGCTAATGACATTGCCTTGCTGAGTCACTCAGGAGATGAGCTGCAAAGATCAATGGGTTAGACAGGCAGAAAAGAACGGTGGGTCCTCAAATTAACGTGCAAAAGACCAAAGTAATGTTCAACAGTCTGACCAAAGTAATGTTCAACAGTCTCGCAAGAGAGCAGTAGTTCACAATTGGTAGCGAGGTGCTGGAAGTGGTAAGCGAATACGTGTACTTTGAGCAGGTAGTGACCGCTAATCCGGTTCATGAGAGGGAAATAACTAGAAGAAAAACAATGGGACAGAGCGCATGTGGCAGGCTCTCTCAGATCATGAATGGCAGTTTACCAATATTCCTCGAGAGAAATATATATAACAGCTGTATCTTACCGGCACTCACCTACAGTATAGAAATGTGGAGGCTAACGAAAAGGTTTGGTTTATTTGGTTTATTCGGGTTTAAAATCCGAAAGCGACTCAGGCTATGAGGGACGCCGTAGTGAAGGCCTCCGGAAATTTCGACCACCTGGTGTTCTTTAACGTGCACTGACATCGCACAGCACACGGGATTTTAGAATTTGGCCTTCATCGAAATTGAGCCGCCGCGGCCGGGATCGAACCCGCGTCTTTCGGGCCAGCAGTCGAGCGCCGTAACCACTGAGCCACCGCTGCTATGCGCTAACGAAAAGGGTTAATCTTTAAGGTGCACTGAAGAAGATCGAGTTCCCGCGGCAAAAAGACCAGTTCAGATTCCTCTTCAGTGCACCTTTAATTAAGGACAACCCAGCGAGGCATGGAAGGAAAAACGATAGGTGCAACGTTAAGAGACCGCAACCGGACAGAGTGGGTGAGGGAACAAACGCGGTTTATTGAAATCGTAGTCAAAATCAAGAGGAAGAAATGGTCTTGGGAAGGGCATGTAATGCGAAGGCAGGATATCTGCTGGTCCTTGGGTAACGGATTGGATTCCAAGAGAAGGCAAGCGTTATCAGGAGGCGGCAGAAAGTTAGGTGGGCGTTCTCTGCCCACCTAACATTCTCCGTGACATTGTCTGCCCCAGCTGCACTAGAGCAGAGGAGCGGACACAACAGAAAGGAAGCAGCATCGAAGTAGGCTAGCTGACGTTGGATGCGCAGGGTACCTATAACGTAAACTTTCCCGTAAAGTACGGTAAAATGAACACATTTAGCGTTGAGAGCTTCGACAAGTGAGCTGCAGCTTTGTGCGCAAAAGTGTCGCAAAACAGAGCACTTATAATTGCTGTGAAAACACGCCTTGCCATGAAAATGCGTCCATGCCTATATACACTTGTTCAACAGCGGTAATATACAGGGTGTCCCAGCTAAATGTAACCAAACTTTTAAAAAATGCGAAGTGTCCTAGTCCAGTAAAACCAACTCAGAGTTGTTCATAGTCGCGTGGCCTAGTCTTGAGTATTTTTTTCGCTCTTCAAAGTAAATTAATTAGTTAAGTTTAATTAGCTAACTTTTTAATTATTCACTTCAGAAAGAAAGTGTCAATGCAAAAGTTTTAGATCACCTCAAAAAACCGCTAGTAGTGCTATTTCTGTCAAGTTACGATTTACGTAGCTTCATTTATTGGCCTTAGAAGAAAGTTGTCACGTGACCAGCTGCTCGCTCACTTCTCTGCCCCGATGTGCACCCAAAGTCTCATCGAGGAGAGGACTTCAGAAAAAATGGATTTTATTCTTTAAGGCGCGTCTTGGGACGTTGAAGTGGCACAGTTGTCATGTGGAAGCTTTTTCTTATTGTGCGGGTTATGGTTAAAGGCCGGTAAAAAAACTACTATACGTAAGTATTACTTTGCTGCAAATGTCTCAGTAAGCTGTTTCTCAAAGCGATCTACAACTTTTCGATTGACACTTTGTTCCTCAAGTCAATAATTAAAAAGTTAGTTAATTAAGCTTGACTAATTAGTCAACCTTGAAGAACGAAAAAAATACTGCAGACTAGGTCACGCGACTCTAAACAACCATCATTTGGTTTCACACGGCTAGGACACCCCGTGTTTTTTAAAAACTTGGTTACATTTAGCTGGGACACCCTGTATATATGTACACTGATATGAAACGGAGTATCGGCAGGAAAAATTACGGTATGCGGTCGTACGGGAAAAGTTTCTTTCGGTGGCGCCACTTTAGCCAGTCGCTTGAAGGTTTAAGAGGACGTCCCTTCCCCATCCGCTGGTAACAGACGAATGGGTCGTGAGGCAACGCTACACTTCCTCTTCTGACAGTACATAGGTAGTTCGTGTGATCATGTTTTACGACCAACGAATAACTCACTGTTTCAGACGTCGACGAGTTCCCTCGACAAACGCTGCTCCCTGCACGTGCCAGAGGTGACGGCTGACGAAAGTGAACCACGACGGTAAGGTGCGAACCGCCCGCAGGCTGCGGTGGTTTTCAGCTCTTCATGGTGCGACTGGCAAGTCACCTCCCGATGTCCGCCTTCTTATCCTTGTCCGTGACCAGCCGGGACGAAGGGGCAGCCTGCGGTTCGACAGGGTAGATAGAATGCACGCAGTGAGTGCGATTGTGGCGGAAAGGAGCACGGCATGCACTGTGCCTTTCTCTGCACCCATCTCACAGCGGTCGCGATGTTTGAGCAGCGGTTTGAGGCAACCGCCTGGCCTCTTGCCTCAGCAAAATAAAAAACGCCTGCGCGTTTTTTATTTTGCGAAAGCAATACTACTCGCAATTTCAAGCCTTCGCGTGACCCGGCCGCAGTTACGTTTGACCTTTAGCGGAGTGAATATGGGCGACCAACTCGCTCCTTCAGATAGCCCGGCTGCAGTTGCGCCGCGCCGCACACCTGTGGAGCTACTGCCGCTGTGACGTCATACCAGCTGTAGATTATGGCAGCGCCCGTCCCCCTCCGACCTTGACCCCACCCCCTCCGACCTTGACTACCCTGATGGCAGCGCCCGTCGAGGCAGGACCTCACCACCGACTCGTTTCACATGCTGCGAATTATGTCGACCTGCGGCTAGAGAGGGCCGTAACCGCAGACGGCTTGCAATCGTCGTGACGTCTCGCGGTATCAGTCAGCGCACGAACGTGCTTTTTTATAATAATGCAGAACTGTTTATTCTACAGAACACATAAGAAATACGAAAATATTGCCTTACATCTTAAAGTATGCGTGGTTACAACATCAACACATTCCGTGTTGCTATATTGTCACGTCTAATCACATGTTGCCTATGCAAATGTGAAGGAAATCGGCACGTCGTTCCGACCGAATTCGCAGGGAACGCGTTGCATGTGAAAGCACTGACCGAAATCCCATTGCGACATCAAAGGAACGCACCGATGATTAGAGTGAGTATTATTACGTGGCCGTAGTGAGAGATCACAGCCGCGGCGGCCGAATTTCGATGAAGGCGAAATTCTAGAGGCCTGTGTACTGTGCGACGCCAGTGCGCGTTAAAGAACCCCAGGTGGTCGAAGAAATTTCCGGAGCCCTTCACTACGGCGTCCCTCATAGCCCGAGTCATAAAGCCAACCAAACCAAAGAGATGTGCGCATTATATAGTGGTTTCGGTTTCGAGAACAGATTACTCGCCTCAGGGGAAATGGGGCTCTCTCAACGTCGGTCAGCGTCTGGGTCCGTGTCACTTTCTCTCTCTCTCCACGCCGCCGTCCCGGCGTGCCCCAACGTACTCCGGCGTGGCGTTCGCTGTGGTCACGCCGACACAACACTGTGCTGATTGCGTTTGCGTTCACAACGTTTTAGCAGAAACGCGGAACTGAAGTAATAGGCTGCCGGCGTTTATTGGGTTCATTGGCGTTGGCGTTGACAAAGCCAATGAGTGCAATGAATGCCGGCAGCCTCAACGCCCACGAAAATGAACGCCGGCAGCCTATTGCTTCAGTGCCGCGTTTCTGCTACAAAATTGGAAGACGCTTAATCGGCGGCGATAGCATGCGGATGACTTCCCTGTTTTTTTATCGATGAGGAAAGCGTTAGCAGCGCAATGAGACTGGCCTAAAAGTTTAGTAATGTGGTAGGTTGTCATAATAATCTGGATAAAAATGTTGGGTTATGGCATGACGAATGACACTGCCGTCCTGAAGTTTACGAAAATGCAACGTTTTCACGTATACGTGCACTAACCTTGGTTTGTTGTTGTTGTTGCGACTGAGAGAAGGATGAAAAGGAAACTGCACGGGCCTGCCGACTGGCTCAAGCATAGAGTTTCATACTATTGGCTCAAGCGGAGCCACCGTCGCCTCCACGTGTAGATAGAGGAACGTTAGGAGAGGAAAGAGTTGAATAAAAGGCGCGCGTCGCAACAACCGCGTCCATCGAAGCGGAGACGCTGGCTGGACCAAGAGATACGCCTCCGCTCGTACCTTGGGATTCCCTTGTCTCATTATCAAAATAAGGATCCGTACTGGAACGCGAGAACCAGGGAAATACAAGAACCGCCAAAAAAGCAAGAACAAGAAAAAAAAAGTTCAGGAGGCACTTCGACTGTCGTAAGGTGCGTAGAGGCGAAAGCGTTTTGCGTACTACTCTAACCAGAGCTAACGTGCTTTAAACATAGAGTTTCTTACTATTACCTAGAGGGAAAGCTGGCGGGGCTGCCCTTCAGTCACCATGGACGCTCAAAGCATCATGGGGCGGTGAGCTACTTGTTGCGAGAGAGTCTTATTTTTTCGGGAACACGGAGTGGCACTACTGAGAAGTTTCATTTCGAAAACGCTGTTCGTGTGTGCGCAGACGACTTTCGCGCGAACGCAGTGTGCAAAAACCATAGTAGTGAAAACGCAACGACACACGACGCCAATAAAAGCTTTCACTTTTCCGAAATGCCATGAAAAAACCTCTTAAAGTATTTAAGCAACAAAATTTTTTTAAAAACATATCTCGTTTTAAAAGTGCGCCTGTTAATTACGAAATATTAGTTTTTATATTGTTCAATACTTGGCCAATAGGAGAGCGAGTCGTCTCTTATTTTGGATGCTTTTCTGCTCGTTTGTTGCAATCATTAGACAAGATATTGAATGTTAAGACATTTGTAGTTAACGAACAGCTTTATTTTTCTATTAACTTTTGGCCAAAAGTTGTAGTTCTGCAGTCGGTAGCTCACCGCCCCATGACGCTTTGAGCGCCCATGGTGGCTGAGGTGGTCACGAGGGGGCACCATGCAAACTCCCATAGACGGGTTGCCAGCTTTCCCTCTAGGTAATAGTAAGAAACTCTATGGCTTTAAATGCCTCTGTGGCACTGGTGACGTCAACGCTGGATGACGCCACACTTAATGACTAAATACCAAGTAATCAATAATTAATAAATAATTACTAATTAATGACGCTCAAGCTTTGCCTTTAGGAGTGGAACGTGACGGCGTATTGCAGCCGAGTTGGTTGCATTAACTCTATAGTTACAGCTATAGTTCGCTATAGTTACAGCGCAGCCACGTAGTCCACGGAACGCCATTGCCCATTCGGCGCGATGGCTTGGCCGTTGCCACCGTGGCGGGTGGCGGTAGTGAAAGACGTGCGCTGCATGCGTTGCATTGACAACATTGTGCCAGAAGCGCGACGCTGAAGCCATAGTGACTCCCCGGGTTAGTGGACGCCTGAATCGCGCTGGTACGTCAGTGGGGTGATAGAGAGATGTGGGCTACAGGCATTGACAACATTGCGCCAGAAACGCGGCGCTGAAGCCATAGGCCGTCGGCGTTCATTGTGTTTATTGGCGTTGACAACGTTTTACCCAGATAATTTTAAGGAAAGGAAGTGCGCATAACTGGCTCCTTGGTCAGTCATCGCCTGAATCGCGTTTATAGGTACGTTGGGTGATGAGTGAGAGATGTGGGCTGCATGCGTTAGCGCTGACAACGGTGAGCGAACTCTCGCGATCAACCATTAACTGCCACCTGCCAGGGTGGCAGGGTGTGGTGGGGACATTAATGTAGATATAAATACAAACAGGAATTTCTTTCCACTTATTCGGGAGAGAGAAAGAAAAAAATGGCTGAGGCTTAACTTCGCCTGGAGAATGCGAAGCATCATCGTGTCGCGTAATTTGGAGGCGCACAACCACAGCGACGGCGCGAGGTGGGCCCCCGTTTCTCCACTGTCGTGACGTCATCAAGTCACGTGGTGTGACGTCATGTATCACGTGATTTGGAGGCGCACAACCACAGCGACGGCGCGAGGTGGGCCCCCGTTTCTCCACTGTCGTGACGTCATCGTGTCACGTGGTGTGACGTCATGTATCACGGGATTTGGAGGCGCACAACCACAGCGACGGCGTGAGGTGGGCCCCCGTTTCTCCACTGCCGTGACGTCATCGTGTCACGTGGTGTGGCATCATCGTGTCACGTGATTTGGAGGCGCACAACCACAGCGACGGCGCGAGGTGGGCCCCCGTTTCTCCACTGTCGTGACGTCATCGTGTCACGTGGTGTGACGTCATGTATCACGTGATTTGGAGGCGCACAACCACAGCGACGGCGCGAAGTGGGCCCCCGTTTCTCTACTGTCGTGACGTCATCGTGTCACGTGGTGTGACGTCATGTATCACGTGATTTGGAAGCGCATAACCACGGTGAAGGGCTGAAGTGGTAGCTAAAGTAGTATGCTTCGCATAAAACATATTTATTTGCGGAATATTTGTAGAACATGTGGGTGGGCCGCCTATTCTGGTATAGTCCACTGGTTATTGCTGCTGCGCTGGCCCTCCCCATCAGTCAGTGCCGACGGTCAGGATAATCGCTGAGCAGAATAGCCTCCCAATGCTCCTCTAAGGGGTTTGGAATGGGGTCAACTAAGGGATTAACTTGGCATGCCCCCGCCATGCGGTAGAGGTTAGCTACCTTTCCACAGTGTGTGCACTGCGGAGAGTATAGTGTAGGGTTCCACTGGTGTAACTTAGCTGGCGTTGGGTATGTGTTGGTTTGTATAGTCTCATAAGGGTGTTCTCTTCTAACGTATTTAAGGAATTATATGGTGTTTGGTACTCCTTCCTGGCTGTTCTGTATGACGCTATATTGTCAGCTTACACTGCTAGGTCGCGGCACCCTTCGTGGTCGTCAGGGGGAGACGCCCGGCATAGAACAGCTCGGGCATGCCTGTCAGCGGCTTCGTTTCCTCCTGGCAGTTCCAGCCAGGTGACCGGGAAAGCAGATGTCTGAGGCTTGGCTGGGTGGATGCTTAGTCAGCAATGACAATCCTGACCTGTGAATTAATCCGTTATTGAAATTGCGACCGGCGTCCTGGGAATCAGTGAGCACAACGGCATTGGGGTTAGATGCTACAGCTAATGCAATAGCTGCGTCCTCTGCGTGAGTGGGGTTGGATGTTTTCATCGAGGCGCAGTTCACCATCGATCCTGAAGGCGTTGAGACCACAACAGTCATGACTCCATTCTTTGGTCCTGCTGCTTCCACGTAAAGGGTGTTAGGTTGCTTGTCCCATTTCTTCTGCAGATCGCTTTTCTCCTCTTGATGTTGTATGCGGGATGCATATTCCGCGGAATGGGGTACACGTTGATGCGTCTCCTCACATCGCGTGGTACCTGTTCCCTTTCGTCTATCGTATAAAGCAGATTTACATGGATCTTCTCGAGCAGTTCTCTGTCGGGTTTTGTGAGTGCGAGCCTATTGAGTTGTGAGAGCCATTGAGGTTCCCCGCATCTCTTTGAGTGTATTATGTACTCCTAGAGCCATGAGCTTTGTCGTTGGCGGGGAGTTCAGTAGCCCCAGTGCCGTCTTGTTGGATTTCCTGATCAATGTCTCCAACTTTTCAATTTCCGACCTGGAGATGTTAAGGGATGCCGTCCCGTACATTATCCGAGAGATCACGAAAGCTTGCACTAAGCGGATGGTGTCCCTTTCCTTCATGGCGTGGTGTTTATTTCGGATACGGTGTATCATCTGGAGGATTTGCTCGGTGGATATTGTAAGCTTCTTCATAGTGGTGGTGTTCTGTCACCCCTGCGGGATATACTGCCCTAAGATCTTGACCTCCATGGGTTTCTGCACTGGGTGGTTGTCTATATACACCGTGATGTTCTGGACTAGGGGTGTCCTCGGGTTCTTCAGGATGAGCAACTCGGTCTTTTCCGGCGCACACTGGAGGTCTCTCTCTCTGGCGTACCGGTCCGTCGTGACCGCTGCTGCTTGAGGACGCTCCTCGATCTCGGCGTCACTCCCCGAGTTGCACCAGGTAGTGATGCCATCCGCATACAATATGTGTTTGTAGCCGGGAGTTCGGAAAGGACACCTGGGAGATCTTTCATAGCCAAATTGAACAAGAGGGGTGACAGTAGCGCCCCTTGCGGAGCTCCTCTCGGGCCTCGAGTGCTGGGATCTGATTTTGTTCCACCGAGAACATCCCGTTCCTCTCGCTCGTATCACCTCCCACGGCTGTGACAACCTCGCGAAATACTTGCACGACCTTGTCTTTGAGAAGCAGGCATTGGAGCAGCAAGCCGAGCATATATCCATCTATTTCTCCGACCACAAAGCTCCCTTTATGAAAATCAAGAACTGTTAGTGGAGTGTTTCTTGAAGAATTAATATGTGTGAAAAATAAGTAGTCTGTAATTGTACATACAATTCTTTGCCTCAATCTGTCGAAAAGCTGAAGCAGCTGATGAGCTGCGCTCAAATTTCCCCTTAGGAAGTAACTTAATAGAAAACATTCGACAGAAGTCTGTCTGGTTGGGAAATTTAATGTTAGGAGAAGGTAAGTGACGCCAACCAAGTAAAATACAGGAAAAACACGACGTTTCGGGACCGGCTCGGCCCCTTCTTCACGGTGTGACTACGGGCGAGCGCAGCTTGGCTTTTTAAGCCCCTGTGTGGAGGACCTGCGGGTCAATGGCCGCAGCCCATGGACGTAGGATGAGGGGAGAGTCCCCAGGGAACGATTAACATTCTCTCGTGTTTGCTGTATGTGCCACGACTCGAGTAGAAGCCTCCTGCGTGGGTTAGCTTCCGTTTCCAATACAATGGTGCTGTCGAAGTCAATTGGGTGGTCACACCCTTCACAGTGTTCGGCCACGGCGCTGCGTTGACGATTCATGTGACGGACGTCCGTCACATGAATCGTCAACGCAGCGCCGTGGCCGAACACTGTGAAGGGTGTGACCACCCAATTGACTTCGACAGCACCATTGTATTGGAAACGGAAGCTAACCCACGCAGGAGGCTTCTACTCGAGTCGTGGCACATACAGCAAACACGAGAGAATGTTAATCGTTCCCTGGGGACTCTCCCCTCATCCTACGTCCATGGGCTGCGGCCATTGACCCGCAGGTCCTCCACACAGGGGCTTAAAAAGCCAAGCTGCGCTCGCCCGTAGTCACACCGTGAAGAAGGGGCCGAGCCGGTCCCGAAACGTCGTGTTTTTCCTGTATTTTACTTGGTTGGCGTCACTTACCTTCTCCTAAAGTAACTTAATCGTCGGCAATTTTTTACTTTTCGCCCTTCTCTGCAGCTCTCAAGCCTTTAACAGGTCAGTCTGAAGTTAGGTAACTGTAGTCTTGAAGAAGACCGGAGACCTGTTGAAATGTTGACAATAAATGTGCCTTTGAGAAGCGCCCACTTTATTCAACCTTTCCCTTGCGAAAGCCAACGGCACCTACCTTCGTGACACTTACATACATACATACATACATACATACATACATACATACATGCATGCATACATACATACATACATACATGCATGCATGCATGCATGCATGCATGCATACATACATACATACATACATACATACATACATACATACATACATACAAAGAAAGCCAACAGTCACCAAAACCAAGGAGCACAAGGGAATGATTCACTTTTGTTTCTAATACCTGTGCCATACACAGGTAGGTTCGTATGGCATCTGAGTCGAATGGTGTTCGATATTCAGACTGGACGGACTCCAGCGATGCTGCACGACACTTTCCAAGTGCATTCGAAAGTTTCAGCTTGTTTTCGTGTACAACGACGACGTCAGCTGTCACAACGGTCCCACCAGTCCGACAGAGACTCCATCACGATCAACTGCAGCATATCATTGTAGTCCTCATCGGCGCACTTCCATGGGGAACTGGGAAGCTCACGCGGTAAATGTTCAATGGTGTATTATTATCCAGCAATCGGCTAGCACGCGAACTATTTGCTAAACAAGCAGCAGAAAAAAAAGCGAACAACGGATATCGAAATGGACATCCAGTCAGCCACAGACACGCGGCGCGGCTTTGGGCGGGGCGAAGTGACGGCGACGGCTACTGGTCGGTGCTGGCTGTGTTCGCGTTTCGAAGGGATTCTAAAACCTCGAATATCTCCGCGGAGCTCTGTCGACTCGGATGTCAAGTGAACCTAACGCCATACAAACACTTTGTGTAGCAGCGCAAGTTCGGCTGTCGAGTCGAATGACATCCAGCTGGAATGCATTCAAACACTCTTTAAGCGATGACATATTCAGTAATATTATAAATTGATCAACACCACAAAATAAATAAATTAATTAAAAAAAAATCCCCTGTGCCCCTTGGTTTCTGTGGCTGTTGGCTTCTGCCATATTTACAACGAGCCCCTCATTCCCCTTCCTTGTTTGCTTAATTGCTTAGCGAGGGCCTCGATTCTGGCAGACTTGATGCCATAGGAAGCATAAGAGGGTTCTCACACAGCTTCCACCCTCTCCGTTCGATGACGTTCTACGTCACACTTGCGGTAACTCAGGACGTTCTACGTCCGCCGCTTATGAACGTGGGTGGCGCTGATGAACACTCTCAAGGTTAGGTTACTTGAAAACATAAATACCCCCGAAAGCAGAAGGTTTGACAGCCGTCGCCGTAGCTCAGAGGTAGAGCACCGGACACGTAATTCGGAGGTCGTGGGTTCGGATCCCAGCGGCGGCATGTGGTTGTTTTTTCTTCTGCTTTTCTAATCAATTAGCTTTAAGCGATGACATATTCAGTAATATTATAAATTGATCAACACCACAAAATAAATAAATTAATTAAAAAAAATTCCCTGTGCCCCTTGGTTTCTGTGGCTGTTGGCTTCTGTCATATTTACAATGAGCCCCTCATTCCCCTTCATTGTTTGCTTAATTGTAGCAGGGATATTAGTTATGGTGTTTATTAATAGTAAATTAATGATCTAACTGTATAATCGCTGAAACAAAATTAATTAAGAAGAAGAAGAAAATAAAACACATGCTGCAGTACTTGGTCGCTGGAGGCAAAATCGGAGGTTGAGAAACGCTCAATTTAGGTCAAGATTTGTTTGCTTATTTTGATTTTCACTGAAATGTATTCGATCATGAGCGTTCTCAATAAAGAGGTGCCGTCTTCTTCTTATATGCCCCTCTTTGTAGCGTCGAGAAAGTCTACAAGCTATATGTAATACGCGGGAAGGAAAAAGGCCATAGGCCACAGATCACGTGGTATGGAGCAAAACAGAAGGCACCCAGCGACCCGCTCGCTGTCGTTTGCAGCAGTCGAGACCCGCAACAAACTGAGCGCCTACAGCACGTTGTCAGAGCTAATGTGCCTAGCTTCTAGGAAATTAATAAAATTTAGTTAAGACCCCGTCTCATGGTACATCATGTGCAACGTACGTTCTTGGCCAAAAACTAAAAAAAAAAAAAATTGGAATATTGTAAGTTGAAAATATTGAAGGTAATGCTCCGTTCTTCTGATACGTAGTGAAATCTCTCTTTTAGAATATTTCCATCGATCCCATCGAACAGTTAAGACTGGCATAGAAAACCGTTAGGGAACGCTTCTGAGAGTAGCAAAAACGTTAACAGATAAAAAAAGAGAGACTGCCGTCGGGTGATCTACGGATATATCGATTGTATAGTGAAATCTTCTCTCATATAAAAAACTGCGTTCCAAAACCGTTTCCCGCTCAAAAAGGCTTGTTCTCAGTATTGTTGGGTATGTGCGCATGTGAGTTCTTCCTGTGTATGTACAGTGTAAGGAAAGATGCTTGATTACAAAAAAAAAGTAAAGCAAGGAATGGAATGCACATTTATTAGGAAAAAAATCATAACGATTTGCGATTGTAATGTGTCACAAGAATAGAATTAATGAGGCAAGCACGAAAATGGAAACCAAAAGATCAACATCATAGCAGTTCCACAACACATGAACAAAAACTACACGAAACACCAAATAAAAGATCAGTGAGGCGTGAACCACACTACACGAGACTTTTCTCAGAGCCGCTGATACAGAGTATACAGTGAAGCTAGGAAAAAAGAAAAACAACCTAAGATTGACCAGTTTATAAAAGGCGAAAGCCTCAATGGGTTTCAAACGCAAAAACTACTAGTCAATGCTGCTGCTTCCGAGTTGACTGGCTCTCTGCCGCACATCAGGCCGGTCTGCAACGTCCACCAGGCGCAAATATCGGCGCAGGTGCAACCAGCAAAGCCACGGAAGTGCATCCAGGCCGGGCCGGCCGGTGGGGCTTTCTTTGCAGACGACGCTGTGCCGGACAACACCGGCGGCTCTCATGAAGCCGTCCATCTCGTCCAGATCACTAATGCTCTTTCTGACCATGTCCTCAGCTTCTGTTTTATTTACTGACGACATTTCTTGAACTTTTTCGACGAGCATTGGGTTCGAGCCGATTAACTCGAGCGCCTCTGCACCAGTTTTGTCGTCTGCGCGGCCGCTCACGAATCGTGCGGTGCGCACCAGCAGCTGGCCGTTGCGGGTGAGGACTTCGCTAATACAGTCTGGCTGTCTGGCTGACACAATAAACTCTTTCGTCGTCACCGAAAGGAGGGTGATGTTGTTCCGGATGGACTTGGCCAGCGTTGATAAGAAGAGTCTTGATGGATTCCTGCTGTAAGAGTTGTACGTAAGCGACCGTAACAACTTACTCGAGCAGACGACGTCTGCGAGAAGACTTCCGGCTCGCCTGCCCCCACACCAGCCCTCAATGACGAGAGCCGTGATGCTGGTGTTGAGCGAAAGTCCGTCGAGCAGAACCATTGACTCCTTGCGTTTCGCTTCGAAGCTCAATGTGATCGTGCTCAGTGACTTGGTGAGCCTCAGGAATTCAGCGAGAATTTCCGCTTGTTCGGCAGATATATAGGCATGAACTGCCACCGTCAGGGTTGACAGGCTGTGGAACGTGTGCAGCTGCTTAAATCGGACAACCGAGCGCGCTGCTCCGCATACCTCCAGGAAGATGCTTACAGCTCGTGCCCACTTTGTTATCCCGTCCAACTGCGGGTCACCTCTATAAAGGTAATCGATTATTATTTCGACGCCAGTTCCTGGATCGCTGACGACGCGACATGAGTCGATTACGTATGAATTAATCTCGCCCTCCAAGCGCACATCTTTGACACAGTCTTCATTCGCCAATGTGTGGAACAACACCCGCTGGTCCTCCGGTGTATGGAGAGATAAAGGGAATCTGAGCCTTCGCAGTGACTTCACATTGCGCACCATGTGGACAAAGGGCTGCACGAGCCGGTGAACCACGCTATATGAGTCGCTTTCAGTTTCGAATCCTGAGCGCTGCATACTGTTCGGCTCTGTGAAGGCCAGTTCGCAGGAGACGAGCTCAAGCTGCTGCAGTTTCTTGGCACTGGACAGGGACCTCGCCAGTGCCCAAGCCCCACTGATGTCGATGAGAAAATCATTCAGCTCTAAACTAACCAGCGTCTTCGAGCCCTCCACCGCTCCTGCGACCTCAGGCACGTTAAAGGGGATCCTTTTGGTGCAACCGAACAGGCGCAACAACTTCAGCGAGCCGCTTTCTTTGATAAACTGCGAGAAAATACGGCTGTCTTTTGCTTTCATCCACCAAACGTCTATGCAAAGGTCGCTGATGGCCGTGTTGCTCCGCAGCGCTGGCGTGATGCACTGCATGAGTGGTGGATCATGCTGCCTATGTGGCCTGTACTCGATCGCGAGCCGATTCAGCTTGCCTTTTGTCCTGATTACGTGAGCGAGTCTGGTCACGTTCTGGTATTCTTGGCCGGCGTCGAAAGCTTTCAAGGCGATCTCCTCGAGGTTGGGCAGGCAGTGCACCGCATCCAGCAGCTGCTTGTAATTCGACCTTATCTGGAATTCCACGCAAAACTGCAGGTTTCTAAGGCCAGTACACTTAGCTATAGCGTCGTAGAAAATGGTGCTGTAGAAGCAGCGATGAAACACTCCCCAGCTTTCCATCCGGAGCATGGTGACGCAGCGGTGACTCACCAGCAGCCAATGGAAGAGAAGCACAGGGCGTGTCTGGCGGATTTCGCCATGAAAACCGTAGACATCTTTGAAGCAGACCACGGCGAGCTCACCACAATTGTTCCATTCTCTGAGCTGCACGCCTATGTGTCCCAACACCCTGTTCCACTGTGGCAGCTGACGCGGCAGTTCGCAGCTGTGCGCGCTGCCTTCAACGCACTGTGCTTTCAGGTTGGCTCCGCTGCTGGACAGTATCGCCTTCAGCTCCTGCAGACGGGCGTACGCTTCGTTCAGGGACGAGAACAGCTCCGGGGTCAGACCAATCACGTAAGCCGCATGCTGCTGCAGATTCCAGTCTTTTGGAGCCATCGTCGGCTGCAAGAAAGGATGGCGCGGGTTCGAATCAGAACACTTCGTTGGTGTTCCATAATGGATGCGAGGCAGAAGGGAGACGACTCACACACATTGTGCAGCGCCTGCATTGTGTACTGTTTTCATTTTCTACCACTGCCTGTCAAGATGCGAATTCTGTTTTGAATAGAACACAAAATCTGTAACGGACTCCGCTCTGAATGGTTTGATCTGTGTGCAACGAAGCACCGAAACACCAACGAAGCGTACGTACGGTACATGAAAGAACTTTATGCAAGGGACGTGTGGGATAAGTCGCGCTCAGAGAGCACCAGCAGAGCATTGTGCAAGGTATATAGAAATGTTGGAATGCAGTTTCTCGCATACAGCTTTCGAAATATTAAAAATTCATCCCATGATCTGTATAAAAAAATTGACAACCAGTGTATCTTTACAATCACAAGCATGTGAGGTTACTATACAGCCTGCACTTGAAAGTTACAGCTGGCTTCATAGTTGACAGTTATTTAATTGAGCAGTTATGTTTGTGAATGCCCGTTTTAAATTTTTTCTATAAATTCCCTGATATTACTGTTGTACACATGAGACAAATAAAAATATCATAGCATGTAAATAATGCCTCAGTCATGCACAATGTAGCATTCAATACCTTGCACATCTGTTCACATGCTCGAAGAATGCACATGAAAAAAAAAAAAGAAACAGTGCCAAAGACCTGTGCCCTTAATTGTTCAACAACTAATAGGGCTGCCTTGATGCGGTATTGTTGGTGCTTAAAAAAAGAAAAGCGTGTTCAGCTTAGTATCTTAATACAATGATTTCGTATGAACAATGTTGGAATAAATGTTCCATGTCACTCTTCATCGTGCCTGTTATTTATAGCACAACTGTGCGTCATGTGCAGATCCCTTCAAAAATAGTGTCCCTCGTAGCCTGTGCCACTCTTGGATGTTAAACCCCACAAAACCAAAAAAATCAGACCTTCAGAAATGCACATGAGTGTCTGTGTAAAAGCTGAAATGTGCAACTGGTTGGCATTTAGATTGTTTTAACACTAATAAAGGAGTGAGCACTTGCTGAACACTTCAGTGACCTTAGCAGTGTTTTTCATTACACGTATAAAGTGTGCTTTAAGAAACCGCAGCAAAGAATCTTATTTCCTCTATCTATTACAGTCAAGAGACATATTTACCTTGCTTTTGGCGTATCATTGCCATGTATCTGACATATGCCACAACACGAGATATTTGCAATCTAAAGGAATGCAGGCCTGAATTTGACACTGGGATAATACTATATAAACACGCGCATTGGCCAGGTTCATTCCTTCAATGCACTGGTGAAACTGCCCCACTACTGTCACTGTATCAACAGTTGTTGAATGCCAAGTTTTGATGGTGTAATGGAGGAGCATTTAAGAGAATATACAGTACGGCTAGCTGGAACAGCTGGTACTCTGTGTTTTGTAATAAATTTGTGGCATGTATAAGAACCACAGGGAGTGAAATTAATCAAGAATCCTCTTCTGCAGCGTGCTTCATAACCCAAGTGCAACTTTGGCTTGTCAGAGGAGACAGTTCATCTTCTACCTTTTGCGTGTTACCTGCAAGCACTTGGAGATTTCCCTGGTGATGCTGCTACTGTGCTGGGGGTTTGTGGTGTAGACTTGTCCTGAAGCAAAATAAGTTTTGACCTGAGGTTCTAGCTATTTCTCTGAAGCATCTTGCCTACTTTCGCTTGTGGGCGCACTTTGTTTTGGGAGTCTGCAAGTGCTTGCAGGGGGATTTGCATATAGGTGAGGTGACCGGTTGGCTGAGATACTTTGTCACACTAATGGCCTGAAGTAAGAACATTTACATTACCGGAGACACCAGCATTCAGATTCATTCTGTTTTCCCTGCAAGCGTGGGAAATTCCTCAAGGGTGACTGAACTGTTAGGGGGTGGGGACATTTTCTGTGAGCTCTCTGCTTCTGAGCTTGCATGCTCCTACATATAGATATACCCTGAGATAAAAATTTTGTTGCCTGAAGCATTGGCCTTTCTGCTCACCTAACCTTACCTGCTTGCTTTTTTGTGGTGACATAAGTGGCGAACACTGTAGTCCTGAAATAACACTGTGAGATGTGCTTGCAACCTGAAGTAAAAGTATTGCACGAGCTGAGGCACTCACTGTATTAGAACTTATCACCCTACGATGACAGACTTGGTGACATACCACGGCCGCTGTCAGAATTCTGTGTAACAATGTAGACATGCCAAACACACAGTCGCTCCTGCATAAACTGCTGCTACATGATGGATTTTATTTATCATGAACCTGATTCTTTTTATGCTGCATTCCTGCCTTCACTTTCGTACTGACATACCAGTTAGTAAATTTTTAATTGTAACTTAAGTATTGAATGTTTTCTTGAAAAGTTAAGTTTACCTCTTTTTACGATTTGGCTGTAAAGGCTGTAGCTAGGCTCAGCATAATTTTCAAAGCTCACTCGTAACAAGCATCAAAAATTTCACTCTGAATGCAGCTTCTACTAGACATAAACAGAGAGCAGCCACAATTTGCACCTCCCTGCTCACTATGTACCCTTTGGAATATCGTTGGCACTGCATCTGGTTGAATTTCGATGAAGGCGAAATTCTAGAGGTCCATGCACTGTGCGATGTCAGTGCACGTTAACTCCAGGCGGTCGAAATTTTCGGAGCCCTTCACTATGGGGTCCCTCATAGCCTCAGTTGCTTTGGGACGTTAAACCCCAATAAACCGATAAACCAACCAAACCATCTGGTTTCAAAAAGTGCCTCGTGTGGCTGCTGTAAAAGCATGACTGCTAAAAATGTCTTGGTCAGATCATCTGCCCTATATGTAACTTGGCAGTGGTGTCGTAATAGTGCTTAGCCACTTTTGCAGAAAGCTTTTGTTGTTCTGAGAAATTCATATACTGTTTTAATACGAGGCCTTTAATATATACCACTAAACCTAAGGCTCCACGAATTAATGCTTGTCATTCGTGCTGCATGCGTACAAAAAAAATCGCAACGAAAAAAAACGCGCGACAGTGCCGTTATGAATTTTCCAGAGAAGGACATTACTCACTCATGAAGCGAAATGTCCGATAGCTTTTGACACCTTCTTTTGAATATGATGCACGATGGCGGCATTCTTCTGAAACTCTGTGCAAGAGCGAGGCAAAGCGGTAGATCGCGTCGCACGGAGTCACAGCGTGGTGCGTGCCTACGGCACCTACTGGGAACTGACAGGCGGGCGCGTACGAGTGGACGGTTTTGTTTTCTGTGTTCTTTTGTTTTTGATCAGTGTTCTTATGCATTTGAGAGAAGGCGGGCTTACTCGTCCGGCCGAATGCTCTGGCGGTTTCGGGTGACCGCTTCAGCGCCGGCAATTCGCCGCGAACGCTGCCGACGGGTCTAGTGTCCAGTTTCTTGTACGCGATCGACCGACGTGCGTACAAGAAATACGTTCGACCAATGTGCGCACCGGAGACGACTGGCGTCTGCAGTGCTTTCCCGGCACCGAATCAGACATCCAAAAACAAAACCAGCAGAGAAGCCAACGCTCGTGCGAAAGACCGCGGACCGAGCGGCGGGAGTGAGTGATTCCGAAGTACACACGGCGCGGAGAGGTGTGTAATGCAGTGCGTATTGTGCGTATTAAACTGCCGTATTTTAATTCTGCCCTGCAGTCTACGCTGTAAGTAGCAATGAACTATAGTCGGATACAACTTACGAAGGCAGCGGCTTTCCCCCGTCAAAAGACCCACTTCCAGCCAATGGCGTCAGCCGATTCTCATGACCATGGTAGTGTCACAAAGCAGGGAGTGGTAGATAAAAGGTTATAGTCCCTTCCCTCCATAGTCGGGGATAGACCCCTCTCTCCATGGTGGCACCGCTCCCTGCATTGTCACCCTAGCAGGGTCATGAGAATTGGCCAACGCCATTGGCTGGAGGGGGATCCTTTGATGGGGAAAAGCCGCTGGCTTCGTTAGTTGTACCCGACTATAGCACCCCTCGGTAACCTACAGCTGCTACAGCATACGAAACGAAAACAAAACTTTCCTAACTTCTCTAGTACACGTCTGCATATCATATTTCAAAGTTTACAACAATAAAAGAATTAAGTGTAATGCTTAAGCACCTTCTTCGACGTTTAAAGTTCTAGAGGTTTATTTTTAATGTGTTCTGTGTCGCTATATTGAAATTGATCGATTAATTTTCAATACCACGAATCATAAATAAGTACAGGCAACTATGGGTGTAGAAGACAACCTCCTCACCGCGCTTCAACCCCCTGCTACGTCACTTGGGTGGTGGTGGTGGAAAACATTTATGTACAGGTATAATACAGGAGGTTATGCATGAGCTGACCCAGAGGGGGCCAGCCCTTACAAATACTAGGTGGAGGTCCCTAGTTCGGGACCCCAGTGGCATCGGCCGCCGCCCAGGCTCGCGCGACCAAGGCCCGTTGGGCCTGTAGGTCAGAGCAGCCGAGCAGGGTCGCCTCCCAGTCCTCCCGGGTTGGGTTGGGGTGAGGGGGGATAGCAGGGTTGGAGGGGCAGGCCCACACCATGTGGTAGATGTCCGAAGACTTCTCCGCACAGTGCGGACAGCTGCCCGAGAAAGAAGGGTCGAAGTGTTTGAGAGCTTCCGGGCACAGCAAAGTATTAGTACACAGGCGGAGCAGAAGCCGCTCCTCCGCCTTTGACAGACCTTTACACGGACGGGGACAAAGACCATGGCCAGATTGATAGAGTAAAACGATGTCTTTGAAGGTGTAAGCTGGAATAAATTCGAGTTCCTGATCGTCAGGGTCGGAGGGGAATGTCCGGTGAGAGAGCGCGCGGGCGGCGGCGTCAGCTGCCTCATTTCCCTCAAGGCCCATGTGAGCGGGAGCCCAAACGATACGCCGGTGCGCGGGGTCACCGGTGTAGACGCTGTTTTGAAGAATGCGGTAAGCTAGATACGGTACCCAGCCCTGCTCGACGTTCCGACATTCCCGCTCGCGAGTCGGAAATAATTGTTTTTGAATTGGAATCAGATGCAGCCAACGCAATGGCGACCTCCTCCGCGTGTGTTATGTCACGGGCTCGGAAAGTAAGGCCGTTCACTGTTTTGGATTGGTGGACGACTGCGGCTGTGTACCATCCCTTATGGTGGGGGCCTGAGGCATCCACGTAGAATACGCCGGGTTTCGATCCATAGTGGCGGGCCAGGGCTTCCGCCCGCGCCAGGCGTTGGCCATTATGGTCCTCACGGTTCATGTTCGCGGGAAGAGGGCGCACGTGGAGGGCGCAGCTCCACTGGGATGGAATACGTACGCGCTCTTCCATGAGAGTGGTATGTTGGATGTGTAGTCGGGCAAGGAGGCGGCGACCCGACCATGTCTTCGAGATACGTGTGTATTGGTTAGTCAAGTGGGCTTCCCGGAGCTCCCGAAATGTGTTCACCATGCCTAGCCCCAGGAGGCGCTTGTTGGAGGTGGTCACGGGGAGGCCTAGAGCCCGCTTAATAATTTTGAGAAAGATGACTAAGAGTGAATCCTCGTCTTTATTCCGCAGGTGGAGGTATGGAGTCTAATATAGAATTCGACTGGTTACAAATGCATGCGCCAGCCGCAAGGCGTCCTTACATCGTAACCCCCCGCGCTTGTTAGAAACCCGGCGGACCAAGCGGCCCACCTGGTCCCCCACCTGACGGAGTTTGGCCAATGTTGTTTCTGACCGTCTGTCTTGATGTATAAAGAGCCCCAGTACCCGGACTTCGATATTTTCAGGGATTGGACCTGTCTCGAGAGACAATGAAATTTTGGCTGTGCACTTTGGTGAGGGGCGTATGTGCACAAATTCAGACTTTTGGGTGGAGCATTGGAGGCCGCAGCGGCGAGCATAACGGTCCACTATGGTCGCCGCCTCCTGCAGGTTAGCCTCAATGTCTGCAAGGGAACCCTGCGTGGCCCACAGGGTGATGTCATCAGCATACAGCGCATGCTGCACACCGGCGACAGCGCCCAGCTGGGCCGGTAGGCGCATCATAGCCAAATTGAATAAGAGGGGAGAGAGCACCGCGCCCTGGGGTGTACCCCTGGTTCCCAAAATGAAAAGGGCCATGTTCTTTATCCTGGATCCGAATGTAAGATTGTCTGTCAGTTAAAAATTGCCGAATGTATTGAAAGGCATTTCTGCCGCAGTTAGTTTGAGAGAGGTGGGTGAGAATGATCTCGTGGGTAACGTTGTCGAATGCACCCTTCAAATCCAAGGCGAGTACGACCTTGTCATTGTGAGGGCATTCCACGGGGTCGAGGACAGCCCGATTGAGTTGTAGCAGGACATCTTGTGCAGATCTGTGTGGGCGAAACCCGAACATGGTGTCTGCGAAAAGGTGTTTGGATTCCATGAACTCGGACAACCTGTCACGTACCATCGTCTCCATGAGTTTGCCCACAGGAAGTCAGAGAGATGGGGCGGAGGTTGTCCGTGTTGATGGCCTTGCCAGCTTTAGGAATGAAGGTGACCAGGGCGGTCTTCCACTCGATGGGTAGTGGCACTTCCCCAAGCCAGATTGAGTTAATGTAATTCAATAAAGACAGGCATGCTGGGCCGGGGAGGTTGGCTAACAATTTGACTGTAATTTTGTCCCGACCCGGAGCGGTGCCGCGTTTCATTTTTGCCAGGGCCGCCTTCAGGTCGTGGAGCTGGAACGGTTGATCCAGCTCAACGTTCTCAGAACCTGCATAAGAGTATGCCGGCCCGCGGGAGTCCTGGGTTGTGCACAAGTACTGGTCCCGGAGCTTGTGCGCCAATTGATTTGTGTTGCCCTGAAAGCTGTATATTGCTCTTTGGAGGTGTTTTTGAGTTTCCGTGCGTGTTTGCGTTGGGTCAATTAGGGCGCGAAAGAGTCGCCACGTGCTCCGGCTGGACATTTGCCGCGCGGCCGTATTGCATCGGGCAACCCAGTTGGAGTCGGCGAGTTGGGCCGCATACTCAGCCGCTCGTTGAGTGAGCTCGGCGATGCGAGCTTTAAGTTTCCTTGGGAGCAGCGAGCGCCCACCCAAACTGTTTTGCAGGTGTCCGGCGCCTCCTTCGATTAGAACACCACTCCGTTCCGTTGCGGCCTCGGTTTACGCCTCCGTCGCCGCCGCGCCGTAGAGGAGGCCGGCTGTGTGAATGAGGCCTTATAGTCTGACAAATCAGCAACCAAGCAGTAAATCCCCACCACAGAGGCCCTTCAGACAACGAGTACGATATTGTCAAGATGTAACAGCTAACCGCCTTTCACCTATGCATAGCAATAGCAGATGCCCGATACCACGCGCAGGGTAGTCGGACGCGACTTCACGGCCGTATCGACGCGATTGGTTGAAGGGCCTCGTTTTAGAGGAACTTTTTGCTTCTTGCTTGAGCTGTACCCGAGATTACCTATTTCACTCCCATGGTTCAGATCTGCGTTCACTGCTTGCCCCAGTTTGCTTACCACACGGGCTAATTTAGTGCCACTTTCAACGAGTAACACTCGCCTTCAGTATCATTCGCGAATGTCACGCGATTAAATTAAAGAACATTGCCTGCAGAATATCGTTGCGTCGGAGTGAATTCGGTGAACTCATATCATTAGGCTTGAGGTCACTTCATGCTGTGCATGCGAACAGTCATATCCCTGCGCAGCGAAAGTTCCCGCACTTCTCAGCAGTTCAGGCATCGTCTAGCCCAAGCAGGCCAGCGCTCACCATCTGCCGAGACAGCTGGCGTGCAATAAGTTCTCAGTTCGCTATAGAGTAGCGAATGTAATCAGAACGCTAATGAGCACATCCCGCGAGTAACGACAGAGCAAGTAAGGAAAGCCTTTGGAGCAGTGCAAAATGGTGAGGAGCAGCTGGTGAAGATCAAGTAACAGCAGATCTTTTGAAGGACTGGGGGGGGATTGTGGTACAAAAACTAGCCAGCCTGTATATGGAAGGCCTTATGGCCATGAGCATGCCAGAAGCTTGAAAGAACGCTAATGTTATCTTCATTGATAAGAAAGGAGACATCTAGGACTTGAAAAGTTACAGACCGATCACCTTACTGTCTATTGCCTACAAAGAATTTACTAAGGTAATCGTTAATAGAATCAGGACAACCTTAGACTTCAATCAGCCAAATGATCAGGCAGGTTTTCATAAAAGATGCTCGACAATAGACAATATTCACACCATCAATCAGGTGATAGACAAATGCGTAGAGTATAACCAGCCCCTATATACACAGTGTTCATTGATTACGAGAAAGAATTCGACTCATTAGAAACCTCAGCAGTCATGCAGGCATTGTGGAATCAGGGTGTAGAAGAGTGTTACGTGAAAACACTGGAAGATGTCTACAATGAATGTACAGCTGCCATATCACTTCATACAATCAGCAATAAAATTCCAATGAGGAAGGTGCCAGGCAGGGATACACGATCTCGCCAATACCATTCACCGCATGATTACAGGAGGTGTTCTTAGGCATGGATTAGAAACAATTTGGGGATAAGAGTTAATGGAGAACATTTAAGTAATTTGCGATTCGCTAATGTCATTGCCTTGCTATGCCACTCAGGAGATGAGCTGCAAAGATCAATGGGTTAGACAGGCAGGACAGAACGGTAGGTCCTCAAATTAACGTGCAAAAGACCAAAGTAATGTTCAACAGTCTGACCAAAGTAATGTTCAACAGTCTCGCAAGAGAACAGCAGTTCACAATTGGTAGCGATGTGCTGGAAGTGGTAAGGGAATACTTGTACTTTGGGCAGGTAGTGACCGCTAATCCGGATCATGAGAGGGAAATAACTAGAAGAGCAACAATGGGACAGAGCGCATGTGGCAGGTTCTCTCAGATCATGAATGGCAGTTTACCAATATCCCTCGTGAGAAATCTATATAACAGCTGTATCTTACCGGCACTCACCTACGGGATAGAAATGTGAAGGCTAACGAAAAGGTTAGTTTTTTTTTTGTTTATTGGGGTTTAACGTCCCAAAGCGACTCAGGCTATGAGGGACGCCGTAGTGAAGGCCTCCGGAAATTTCGACCACCTGGGGTTCTTTAACGTGCACTGACATCACACAGCACACGGTCCTCTAGAATTTCGCCTTCATTGCAATTCAGGCGCCGCGGCCGGGATCGAACCCGCGCCTTTCGGGCCAGCAGCTGAGCGCCGTAACCACTAAGCCACCGCTGCGGTGCGCTAACGAAAAGGGTTCATCTTTAAGGTGCAGTGAAGAAGAATCTGAACTCCTGTTTTTACCGCTGAAACTAGGTCTACACGTGCCGAGCCTTCTTGGAAACTTCGAATTATTGCCCTGTGCGGCCGATTTCCCTAATTTAAATCGGAATAACGTCGGGCTCCCGCCATTTTTTTTGAACTCCCCGCAAACGGTGGGAGGAGTCGACCAACCATTCACCCAGTCCCGTGGCGGCTTGCCGTTCTGCCATCGGCGGAGTGATAAGTAGTGATCGGCGAAAGCAAAGAGACCACGCGTATATTTATTTCCGTGGGCCTAATTTGCAGCTATGTAGTCTCTGACTGGACCTATTTATTCACGGAAACCTAAAAGAAACAAAATAAAAGAGAAAGCAAAGTCGCCATGCGACTGCCTGAAAGGCACTCCATGCGTTATTCGACTTTCCCCACCGTATACGGGGAATTAAAAAAAAAGGCGGGAGCCTGACGTTAATCAGATTTAATTAGGGAAATCGGCCACGCAGGAGAATAAATCGAAGTTTCTTAATATGCTAGCAACGTCTAGATCGAGTTCCCGTGGCAAAAAGACGAGTTATTCCTCTTCAGTGCACCTTTAAGTTACGGACAACCCAGCGAGCTATGGAAAGAAAATTGATAGATGTAACGTTAAGAGATCTGAAGCGGGCGGAGTGGGTGAGGGAACAAACGCGGTTAAATGACATCCTAGTCGAAATCAGTGCATGTAATGCGAAGGCAGGATAACTGCTGGTCCTTGGATAACGGAGTGGATTGCAAGAGGAGGCAAGCATATCAGGGGGCGGCAGAAAGTTAGGTGGGCGCTCTCTGCCCACCTAACATTCTCCGTGACATTGTCTGCCCCAGCTGCGCTAGAGCAGAGGAGCGGCGCACAACAGAAAGGAAGCAGCATCGAAGTAGGCTAGCTGACGTTGGATGCGCAGGGTACCTATAACGTAAACTTTCCCGTAAAGTACGGTAAAATGAACACATTTACCGTTGAGAGCTTCGACAAGTGAGCTGTAGCTTTGTGCGCAAAAGTGTCGCAAAACAGAGCACTTCTAATTGCTGTGAAAACACGCCTTGCCGAGAAAACGCGTCCGCACCTTCACTTGTACAGCAGCGGTGATATGTATACGTACACTGATATGAAACGCAGTATCGGAGGAAAAAATGTCTGAGGCTTAGCTTAGGTTAAGCCTAGTCAGATGCGAAGCATATTGTCGCCGAGTTGCATATCGAGCACGCCGCTTGGCTAGACGTTCTTCACGCTCTTCATCAGTCTCTGTAGCACGCCGCAACTTTTGCTTCTCATTCCAACGAGCAGCCCTGTCTCCAGGAGGCATCTCTATCCCGTGTACGCCTAGCAGAGGCAGGCGCACCCCCTCGTATACCGCCGCTCCAGCATCACGTGTTCACTACAGCGCACCTAGCGGCAGAAGCAGGAAATACATTGGTCGCGACGCCTCGCGCGACGGCGCGAGCTGGGCCCCCGTTTCTCATCTGCTGTGACGTCACGCACCACGTGGTCATCCTTGGTCACGACGCCTCGCGCGACGGCGCGAGTTGGGCCCCCGTTTTTCATCTGCTGTGACGTCACGCATCACGTGGTATGACATGGAGGTCACGAAAGGTCAATGGTAACGACACCGCCGCGCCCGAGGAGCTGGGTTGGGCTATTTTAGTATGCTTTGCATAAAATTACGGCATGCGGTTGTGCGGGAAAAGTTTCTTTCGGTGGCGCCACTTTAGCCAGTCGTTTGAAGGTTTAAGAGGACGTCCCTTCCCCATCCGCTGGTAACAGGCGACTGGGTCGTGAGGCAACGCTACACTTCCTCTTCTGACAGTACAGGTCGTTCGTGTGATCATGTTTTACGACCAACGAATAACTCACTGTTTCAGTCGTCGACGAGTTCCCTCGACAAACGCTGCTCCCTGCATGTGCCAGAGGTGACGGCTGACGAAAGTGAACCACGACGGTAAGCAGCGAACCGCCCGCAGGCTGCGGTGGTCTTCAGCTCTTCATGGTGCGACTGGCCAGTCACCTCCCGATGTGCGCCGTCTTATCCTTGTCCGTGATCAGCCGGGACGAAGGGGCAGCCTGCGATTCGACAGGGTAGATAGAATGAACACAGTGAGTGCGATTTTGGCAGAAAGGAGCACGGCATGTAGTACTGTGCCTTTCTCTGCACCCATCTTACAGCGGTCGCGATGTTTGAGCAGCAGTTTGAGGCAACAGCCTGGCGACAGCCTGCGCGTTTTATTATTCCTCTTATCTCCACTTGTCCCTGCCTTGACCCTAGGGTCCTGGTAAGGGCAGGGCAGATGTGCCCCGCCCCCTCTAACCTTGACTACCCTGATGGCAGTGCCCGTCGAAGCAGGGCCTCGCTTCACCACCGACTCGTTTCACATGCTGCGAATTATGTCTACCTGAGGCTAAGAGGGCCGTAGCCGCAGACGGCTTGCAATCGTCGTGACGTCTCGCGGCTTCAGTCAGCGCACGAACGTGCTTTTTGTAATAATGCAGAACTGTTTATTCTACTGAATACATAAGAAATACGAAAATATTGCCTTACATCTTAAATTGCGAGTGGTTACAACATCAAAACATTCCGTGTTGCTTTATTGTCACGTATAATCACGTGTTGCCTATGCAAATGTGGAGGAAATCGGCACGTCGTTCCGACCGAATTCGCAGGGAACGCGTTGCATGTGAAAGCACTGACCGAAATCCCACTGCCACATCAAAGGACAGCACCGATGAGAATAGTAAGTATTTTTACGTGGCCGTAGTAAGAGATCCCGGCCGCGGCGGTCGAATTTCGATGAAGGCGAAATTCTAGAGGCCCGTGTACTGTGCGGCGCCAGTGCGCGTTAAAGAACCCCGGGCGGTCGATGAAATTTCCGGAGCCCTTCACTACGGCGTCTCTGATAGCTGGAGTCGCTTTGGAACGTTAAACCTCATAAACCCAACCAAACGAGAGAGTTGTGCGTGTTATATCGTGGTTTCTGTTTCGAGAACAAGGAAGGGAAGGGAAAGCTTTATTTTAACTAATGCTTTTTTCCTGCGGTTTGGGGGCATCTTCAGAGACGTCTTGGTTCTATCCCCAGGAGCCTTCTCTGTCGAAGTCGTCCGCCTCTAATCTATGGTCGGTTGCCCTCAGTCCAGGGCTCCGCTGGCCACTGCCGCCCGTTGAGCTCACTGTATCAGACCTTGCTGGTCTTCACAGCGGTCGCTGGACAGCAGAGTCTCCCATTGCTCCGCACTCGGGTTTTGTATTTTGGGGACCACGTCTATGTTTTGGCAGGCCCATGTGATGTGATATAGAGTGGGTTTTTCGTCGCACCAGGGACATTTGCCCGCGTATATCGTAGGGTGCATTTTGTTTAGTATATGTAGGTTTGGGAAAGAGACTGTAATTGTCTCCAAGTGACAGCTTCCTCTCTGCTGAGAGATTTGTGCGGTGGGGGATATCGCATTCTTCTGCCTCTATAGTTCTGTGGTATGGCCGACTATTCCCTGGGTGCTGGCGTGAGTTCCGCGGTCTCGTCGGATGCTCGGAAAGTAATGCATCCTCGAGCTATCCTGTCGGCCTCTTGGTTCCCTGCCACCCCCGTGTGCCCCGGTACCCACACAATTTTGTGTGAGATCTTCCTAGTTTTTAATTCTGTCGCTCGCTGCGAGGAGTATACGGAGCGTGTGACGACCTATCCTGCCATTGATGTAATTTTTCGGCAGGCTGTTTGAGAGTCCGTGAGTATTGTTAGCGACCGCCCGGTTCTATAGCCCTCCGCCACCGCTAGAGCAACGGCTACTTCCTCGGACTCTGCAGCTGTGCAGCCTCGGAGAGACGCGCTGGTCATTTCGCGTAAAGACGAATCGACCACCGCCGCCACAGCGATTTTGGTGTCTCCTCCTCTCCAAGATGCGTCTGCATACACGGTCGTGGCTTGAGGAGCGTATGTTTTCTCGATGAATTCGTCCCTCGCTTCTCTTCTGCCTCGATGGAGGTTGGGATCCATGTTTTTTGGTATTGGCGCTACCTTGAGGGTCTTGCGAAGCTCGTCGGGGATCGTTCCCGTCCTCGTCATTTCTCGCATCTGCTGGCGGTATCCGAGCCTCCGCAGGAGCGCTCTTCCAGTCGTTGTTTGGTGGTGGTGGTGGTGAAAACATTTATTACGAATGAGCAGGAGGTATGTTTGGATCAGCCCGTAAGGGACCGATCCTTACAAACACTAGGTGGAGGTCCCTAGTATGGGACCCCAGTGGCGGTTGCCACCGCCCGGGCGCGCCCGACTAAGGCTTGTTGGGCCTGTAAGTCGTGGCAGCAACAGCCTGAGTTTTTGCGACTCAAGCTGCGCCTCTCATAGCTCCTCAAAGGTGTTATGTAATCCCAGGGCCATGAGTTCTTCTGTAGACGTGTTGCGTGTTAGTCGGAGCGCTGTCTTAAACGCTTTGCGTAGCAGGGCATCCGCTTGTTGTATTTCGTTTTTGTTGAGGCACTGGTAGGGTAGGCTGTAAGTGATTCGACTAACTACTAGGCGTCTGACTAGTTTTAGTGTGTCCTCCTCACGCATGCCATGTCGCCTGTTGGTGATGCGGGTGATCATGCGTGCGACTTGTAGGGTTATTGCTTTGAGCAGAGTAAAAGTGTGAGTACTGCGCTGGTTGGATTGAACCCTCATGCCTAAAATTCTTATTGTTGTCTTTTCGGGTATGGGCGTCCATTCTAGGTAGACGTTGAGTTTTAGGACCACGTTGGTTGGGACGGTCCGGTTTTGCTTGCCTCCAGACTCTCAGCAGTTCGGGAACAAAAAATTTGCAAAGGGTTAGCTTGGTTAAGCCCGGAAGGTTGAGAAAGCAAATTACGAGCAAGTTTAGAGACTACAGTAGTGAAAGGCGAAAGGCTGAGTGCTGCAATGAACGCCGGAATTAGCTTAAAGTGCTATTGAGGTGTTAAGTAAACCACGAAGTTGGTAAGGCGCCTTTCCTTTCCTCCAAATCAACGCAGTCTCCAACGCTGTCTATGTCAGAGCGCATCAGTGAATGCCACAACAGAGGTCAAGCTAAAGATCAAACGTGGATCCGCCGGGGCGACGCTGAAGGCTCAAAACCTAGCGCAGTATTGCTTTCGCAATAACATTACTCGCCTCAGGGGAAATGGGGCTCTCTCAACGTCGGTCAGCGTCTGGGTCCGTGTCACTATCTCTCTCTATCTCTCTCTCTCTCTCTTTCTCCAAGCCGCCGTCCCGGCGTGCCCCAGCGTGCCCCGGCGAGGCGTTCGCTTGTGGCCACGCCGACACAACAGTGCGCTGATTGCGTTTCCGTTCACAACGTTTTTAGCAGAAACGCGGCACTGAAGCAATAGGCTGCCGGCGTTTGCTGGGTCCATTGGCGTTGCGTTCACAACGCCAATGAATCCAATGAATGCCGGCAGCCTCAACGCCCACGCCAATGAACGCCGGCAGCCTATTGCGTCAGTGCCGCGTTTCTGCTAAAAATTGGAAGACGCTTAATCTGCGGCGATAGCATGCTGATGACTTCGCAGTTTTTGTGTCGATGAGGACAGCGTTAGCAACGCAATGAGACTGGCCTAAAGGTTTAGTAATGGGGTAGGTTGTCACAATAATCTGGATAAAAATGTTGGGTTATGGCATGACGAATGAAACTGCCATCCTGAAGTTTACGAAAATGTAAAGTTTTCACGAGGACAACTCAAGGCAGCTCCACTACCCAGGAATATGCACCCTGATTTTCACCAGCCAAGACGACAAGCACGAGCCGAAGCCATGAAAAGACACTACGGCGGGCGCGAGGGCGTGTTCTATGTCGATGCTGCGGGTCCCGAGCAGGGAATGACGGCCGTCGCGGTAGTGCACCAAAATACAACAGTCGACGGACTAGTACTGGCTAGCCAGGACATACTGGCTGCGGAAGAAGTGGCGATTGCTGTAGCTGCAACACACACTAGCTCAATATACATTCTCACAGATTCACAGACAGCGCATCGCAATTACCTCAGGGGCAGGGTCACACCGCTAGCAGCTAAAATCCTGCAAGATAGCTACATCCGTGGCTACCAACCCACACACAAACACTAGGTACCAGGTCACCAGGGCATCCCAGGGAACGAGAGCGCACATGCCTCAGCACGAGCATTTCTCCCCCGGGCACTCAGTGCGGATGCCGTGGAACCTCCTACCCCACTACTAACTTACAATGACATACTTCAGCACTTAAGATTATCCCGTCGGGTCTACCCGACGCCGGCTAAGACACTAGATAAAGAGGAGGAGCAACACCTCCGAAAGCTACAGACCAACACTTACAACAACCCACGAAGACTACATGCCATAGACCCGGAGTCATTTGACTCACAATGCAAATTCTGCGGGGAGAAGGCGGACCTGTACCATATGGTATGGGCCTTGCAACGAAACCAGGCGATCACTGTTAATAACCAGCCAACGCAGGAGGGGTGGGAGGCAGCTCTGTCCAGCTCGGACGAAAAGAGTCAAAAGCAACTCGTCGAAAGAGCCCGGACAGCAGCCTACGTCAATGGGGTTCCGGACGGAGAGCTCCAACCACCGCTACAACCTCCTAAACCATTTCATTAAAATATTTTCACCACCACCATCACGTATACGTGCATTAACCTTGGTTTGTTGTTGTTGCGACTGAGAGAAGGATTAAAAGGAAAGTGCACGGGCCTGCCAACTGGCTCAAGCCGAGCCACCACCGCTGCCACGTGCAGATAGAGGAAAGTTAGAAGACGAAAGAGTAAAAGAAAAGACGCGCGTCGCAACAACCAAGTCCGCCGAAGCGAAGGCGCTGGCTGGAGCAACAGATACCCTTCCGCTCTTACCTTGGGATTCCTTTGGCTCATTATCAAAATAATGCTCCGTACTGGAAAGCGAGAACCAGGGAAGTACAGGAACAGCCAAAAAAGCAAGAACACGAAAAAAAGAAAGAAAATGGCTGAGGCTTAACTTGGTTAAGCCTGGAGAATGCGAAGCATCATCGTGTCGCTTAATTTGGAGGCGCACAACCACAGCGACGGCGCGAGGTGGGCCCCCGTTTCTCCACTGTCGTGACGTCATCGTGTCACGTGGTGTGACGTCATGTATCACGTGATTTCGAGGCGCACAACCACAGCGACGGCGCGAGGTGGGCCCCCGTTTCTCCACTGTCGTGACGTCATCGTGTCACGTGGTGTGACGTCATGTATCACGTGATTTGGAGGCGCACAACCACAGCGACGGCGTGAGGTGGGCCCCCGTTTCTCCACTGTCGTGACGTCATCGTGTCACGTGGTGTGACGTCATGTATCACGTGATTTGGAGGCGCATAACGATGGTGAAGGGCTGAAGTGGTAGCTAAAGTAGTATGCTTCGCATAAAAGTTCAGGAGGCACTTCCTCTGTCGTAAAGTTCGCAGAGCCGAAAGCGTTTTGCGCACCACTCTGACATACTTTAACTGCCTCTGTGGCACTGGTGACGTCACCGCTGGATGACGTCACACTCAATGACTAA